>NW_016107485.1:1862662-1877813 GCF_001604975.1 Cebus imitator | reverse complement strand
AAAAAAAAAAAAAAAAAGAAAGAAAAAAAAAGATTAGTTGATTAATGCAAAGATTTGCACAGTGTCTGGACACATCATTTGCACTTGGTACCTGTGACTTATTACCTGAACATGAATCCCTTGATGAAAAAAAGCTTATAAGCCCCCACCAGACACTACAGGAAACAGGACGATACATGTTTGCTTTGGTTGGCCTGCCAACCCCTTTCATACACACACACACTCACAAGAATATACACTTTTCTCCATGGTAACCTCAGCCTTTTCTGGTAGAATCTTATTTCCTCAGACTGAGACCAAAACAATTGCTTCGTTTCTGTTTTCTTTCTTGTTATGCCTAGGCACACTGTCTGGACTAGGCCTTTCCCAGTCTCAGAATGAGGGATCTCTGCGGCTGCTTAATCTCTTTTGCTAGTGAGGGATAATGACTCGGGAACAGAGAGAAGGTAAAGGAGATTCTGTGAGTGACCGTAGCAGGGCTTCTTCATGAGCTTTGGAAGAAATTCATTCAACATGTGTATTGACCAATTCCAAGTCAGGCCTTATTGCAAGGACTAGAAATATAGCAGGTCCTGTGTTCATAGCGTTTACAATATGAGGGAAGAAATGGATACAAAAAAAAAAAAGCAAATTATGGGGATGGAAACAATAGATGGAGATAGACAGAGAATAGGGTGGGGAGAAGAGTAAAGAATCAGCCTCTCTGAGGAGAGCTGGTCTAGTTCAAGGAACAGAAAGGAAGAGGGAGAATGCAGCTGCTGAAGCTGGAGAGGAGCTAGGGCCCAGGCAGGAAGGGCTGTATCCAGAGTTCAGGTTTTCAGCTTGAGGGAAATGCAGAGCTCCGAAGGGTTTGGAGCAGGAGTGACATTACCTGAAAGGGGTCTGAAGACCCTTCTCCCCACTCCCACCTCCCCCACCAGGCCCAGCTGGCCCGGGCACTATATGACAACACTGCTGAGTCCCCCCAGGAGCTCTCCTTCCGCCGAGGGGACGTCCTACGGGTCCTGCAGAGGGAGGGCGCTGGTGGACTGGACGGCTGGTGCCTCTGCTCCCTACACGGCCAGCAGGGCATTGTGCCCGCCAACAGGGTGAAGCTCCTGCCTGCTGGCCCAGCACCCAAGCCCAGCCTCTCTCCTGCGCCCCCAGCCCAGCCTGGCTCACCATATCCAGCCCCAGATCACAGCAATGAGGACCAGGAGGTAAGAGTGGGAGCCTCCCCAACCCCAAGCCAGAAGAGCCCCATTCCTCCCCTACTGTCCCTACCCAGGGCCTGCAGCAGGTGGGCAGGGAGAACGCTGAGGCCACAGCTCTTCACTGCTCTGCACTGGACAAAACTTGTCTACCAAACATTCTGAGCTGTGGCCCTCTCAGTATAGAGGGAGTTGGAAGGTCTCTAAGCTCCTTGAACTCAGACATTATCTGATCACTGCTCCCTCCGTTCCTCCTGATCCCCCATCTATTTGATCCCTCAGGTATATGTGGTGCCACCCCCAGCTCGGCCCTGTCCAGCCTCAGGACTTCCAGCTGGACCTCGCCCACCCTCTCCTGACCCCATCTACAAGATCCCCAGGGCCAGTGGGACCCAGCTGGCTGCCCCCAGAGATGTCTTGGAGGTGAGGGTTAGAGGTCCCTGTGTACGTTGGGTGGGAGACAGATGGCCCCAAGGGAGGGTTCATTGCTGAGCTGACAGGTAACTGACCACTCCTCTCCACAGGTCTACGATGTGCCCCCAACCGCCCTCCGGGGGCCCTCCAGTGGCCCCTATGACTGCCCTGCCTCCTTTTCCCACCCTCTGACCCGGGTTGCCCTGCAGCCCCCTGAAGAGGATGATGCTCCCTATGATGTGCCTCTGACCCCAAAGCCACCTGCAGAGCTGGAACCAGATCTGGAGTGGGAAGGAGGCCGAGAGCCAGGGCCCCCCATCTACACTGCTCCCTCCAACCTGAAACGAGCATCAGCTTTACTCAATCTGTATGAAGCACCCGAGGAACTGCTGGCAGACAGGGAGGGCAGGGGCACTGATGAGGGGATCTACGATGTGCCCCTGCTGGGGCCAGAGGCTCCCCCTTCTCCAGAGTCCCCTGGAGCCTCGGCCTCCCTTCACCTGGACGCCATGGCCCAGCTTCTGCCCAGAAGTCCCCCACCTCCACACAGGCCTCGGCTCCCCTCAGCTGAGAGCCTGTCCCGCCGCCCTCTCCCTGCCCTGCCTGTCCCTGAGGCTCCCAGCCCCTCCCCAGCACCCTCTCCTGCCCCAGGACGGAAGGGCAGCATCCAGGACCGGCCTCTGCCCCCACCTCCACCCCGCCTGCCTGGCTTTGGGGGCACCAAGGTTGAGTGGGATCCAGAGGGCAGGGAGGTGCAAGATGACCCAGCAGGACACCACAATGAGTACGAGGGCATTCCGATGGCCGAGGAGTATGACTACGTCCACCTGAAGGTGAGTGCCCCTCAACAGCCCCACCAGGGGGACCCTTGGGAGACCAAGGGGAGGAATGTGGAGGCCTAGGGCACAGAGGCAGAGCCTCCCTGCCTCCCTTCTGTCCCCCTTCCCTCTCCCTTGGCCCTCCACCCTGCAACCTCAGTACTTGGCCACAACACTTGTACCAGTGCCACACCGTTTTCCTCTAGACCCAGCCTGGGGCCACCAGAGCTCTCTAGAGTCAAGGGACTACAACCTCTGATAACAGAAGTGTCCTTGGGAAGGAAGTGGGGCTAGGAAGGGGCAGAAAGGCTACAGAGGCCACCCCGTCCTGCTCCCTCACCCCAGCACTGAGACTCAATTCCCTCCTGCAGGGCATGGACAAAGCTCAGGGACCCAGGCCCCCGGATCAGTCCTGCACAGAGGATCCTGAACTGCCTGAGAGTCGGATGCCAGCAGCACCACAGGTGACCCTGGCGGGAATGGTGCTAGGGAAGGGGGCTGGGGAGGGAGGAACAGGGACTTGGGAGAAGAGCTGAGCCATCAAACATGGAAGGAAAGAGGTTAGGATGGAGTGAGAGTTCACAGGAAGCAGGGAGGGACAGAGTGGAGGCGAGTTAGAATCCTACAGGAAGGAACTGGAACTTGGAAGAGGATGTTAGGAATTCAGAAAGAGTGGAAAGAATGTGTTGGAGAGGAGTCAGAAAAGCAAGCAGCCAGGAGAGCAGAAAGTTTCTGAGCTGTGGGGTCAGAGCTGGGCCTGGGGACTTCTAAGCTTCCTTCCAACTGTGAATTCCTGGGCTCCTAAGAGACCTGGCTTCTAATCCCAGCTCCACTATTGAGAAGCCAGGGGCTTTGAAGCCACCAGTTAATCTCTCTAGGCCTCAGAAAGTGAGGTGGTTTCCTCAACCCTGTGTAGATGGTTGCACCACAATAGCTGCCATTTATCAGATGTTTACCAAGTACCAGATCCTGTGCTAGGCACATTGCATGCGTTAATATTAACCATAGTCACAGTTAATACACATCTGAGGCTGGGCATGGTGGCTTACGCCTGTAATCCCAGCACTTTGGGAGACCAAGGTGGGCGGATCACTTGAGGTCAGGAGTTCGAGACCAGCCTGGACAACATGGTGAAAACCCATCTTTAAAAAAAAAAAAAATACACATCTGGTGCTCATGGAGTGCAATGCAAACCTCTGTGCTAAGCCCTTTCTCTACATCATCTCAGTTGATCTTCACTGCAGCCTCATGAGGTACATACTAGTACTGCACTATCTAGTACAGTAGCTACATATGGCTATTGAGCACTCAAGATATGGCTAGTTCAAATTGAAATATGCTACGAATATAAAATGCACCCTGGATTTTGCAGACTTAGTCGGGGAAAAAATATCAGTAATTTTCATATTGATTATATGTTGAAAATATAACATTTTTATATTTGTAGTTAGATAAAATATACCAGGATTTTTTTTTTTTTACTGCTTTTAATGTGGCTACTAACACATCTAAAATTTCATATGTAGTTTCCATAATGTTTATATGGACAGTACAGTCCTAGACTCCCTGTTTTAGAGTTAAGGAAACCAAGTTCAAAGCCTTGTCTGAAATCAAGTTTGAGGTTATTTGAATCCAGATGTATCTGATATCAAGCGTGGGCACTTCACTGCCACTCTCTCTAGAATCTAAACTTTCTGATGGGCAGAGATAAGAATTAAAAGTATTGCCCTTGGGAAGAAAGGGAGGAAGGAGAAAAGAAGTGAGGGAGGAAATGGCACTAATGAGAATGTTCCCTCTGACCACTCCTCTTGCCCCTCAGGAGTCCCTGTCCCCAGGGGAGCCGCTGGTTCTGTCCACTGGAGACCTACAGCTCCTGCACTTCTACGCTGGGCAATGCCAGAGCCACTACTCGGCCCTGCAGGCGGCCGTGGCAGCCCTGATGTCCAATTCCCAGGCTAATCAGCCCCCACGCCTCTTCGTGCCCCACAGCAAGAGGGTGGTGGTGGCTGCTCACCGCCTGGTGTTTGTTGGGGACACCCTGGGCCGGCTGGCAGCCTCTGCCCCTCTCCGAGCACAGGTCAGGGCTGCAGGTACAGCGCTGGGCCAGGCATTGCGGGCCACTGTGCTGGCTGTCAAGGGAGCTGCCCTGGGCTACCCATCCAGCCCTGCAATCCAAGAGATGGTGCAGTGTGTAACAGAACTGGCAGGACAGGCCCTGCGATTCACCACCCTGCTCACCAGCCTGGCTCCCTGAAGGTCCTTTGGCACAGTGCTGCCCCTCCCCTGCCTGCCAAAGCCCCCCTCTAGCCTTAGGTGGCTGGAGGACTTTGTTAAGGGACTAGGAGAGGTGAAGGTATCTTTCCCTTCTCCTGCCCTTTCTGTCATCTCAGCCTCTCACAGAGGTGTCTTCTCCCCCAACCCACAGCTTTTTGTACGAGCCATTTTGTATAAATTATTTATATTTAATACTATTCCCTGTTTTGTCAGGAGCAGGTACTAGGCTCTGGGGCAGGGAGGAACTGGACCCTTCTCTCCTCAGCCTAGGGTGGAGGTTACTGCACTGCCACCCACCTCTGGAAGACTGACCATGAAGAGTCAGGTGGCAAAAACCTGGGGCCATACAGAGCCTCTCTCTTTTTCTGTTTCTTGGCACTAGAAGATCAGTGCTGCACTATTAGCTGAGAGGGCAAGACATAAACTGCCCAGAGATTGAAGGTCTCAGAGAGACCAGAGGGCTTCTCCCCACAGAAGGCAGGAAAGAGTCCAGAAAACCCATGTCTGGGACCCAGACATGGGTGTGCACCTCAATAAACCCTGCTGTCTGCCTCCCTGACTCTGCCTCTTGGGAGCATGGTGAGCAACCCTGGTGCTCAGCAGCTATACCTATTGGACACACACTGAACAGGATGCCTTTTGGGGTTTGGGGGAGATTTTGCTCCTTTCTTCAACAACTATTCACTGGACAAGTTTTTTGCTCTCATGATGCACCAGGCACAGTTCTGCAAGTATATTGTGAATGTATCATTCCAGTGGGATACACAAATAAGTCAGTTAACATATATAAATAAAAACACAAACCTGCCATAGATTTGACATTTGCTGGTGATGGAAATCAGCAGGGTGATATGAAGAAACTAAGTAGATGAGAGGAGAGGCCAGTGAAGGAGACTTTAGACAGGATGGTTGAAAGGTGAGCTCTGAACCGAAACCTAAAGGAGTAGAGTCCAAGGACTAGTGTCACAAGAAGGCAAACCCCGATGACTGACCAGAGAGCCTTCCTTCAAGACTTCATTGTCAAATGATGTCATTAGAGAGGTGTCAATGTGGAGAGAAGCTGGCCACACAAGGACCTTGAAATGTGCCGTCCTGGAGAGGCCACCCCAACTAAAGGCCCAGCCTCAGCTTTGCACCACAGGATAGCTCTGGCCAACTAGAGACTGCTGCTGGCCAGTCTGGGCACCCTCTTCCTTAGGTGACCCCAAGAGGGTCCAGGCTTTTACTCAGCTTCCCAGGTAGATATCGCAGGATGACCTACTCATCATCCTTCTGGACAAACCATTTTCTGGAGGATCTGCATGGCGTGGTGGCTCGCACCTTTATCCCAGCACTTTGGGAGGCTGAGGCTAGAGCACTGCTTGAATTCAAGAGTATGAGACCAGCCTTGGCAACACAGTGAGACCCTGTCTTAACAAAACATCAAAAAATTAGCCAAGTGTGGTAGCATGTGCATGTAGTCCCAGCTACTTGGGAGGCAGAGGTAGAAGGATCACTTGAGCCAGGGAGGTGGAGACTGCAATGGGCTGTGATCAAGCCACTGTGCTCTAGCCTGGGCAAGAGAGTGAGATACTGTCTCAAAAAAAGAATTTCCCATATATGGAAAATTTCTGAACAGAGGAGTTAAGTTAAAGGTGTGTTTCAGTGGAGAGAAGGGGGAATGATTTTCTGGCTGACTATGATAGAAAACTCCTTTCCAGCCCTTACCTACGATTAGAGAATGAAGCATCTATCAGGTAACAAATCTCTTAGAGAAGTGTGTCTCTACCTTTAATGTATTATACCTATACCTGGGGATCTGGTTAAAATACAGATTAGGATTCAAGGGTCTGGGATTCTGTATTTCTAATGAGCTCCCAGGTATGCTGCTAGTTCATGAACCACACTTTGAGTAGCAATTCTAGAGATTAGGGAAGGCTTCTCTAGCAAAGATGCTTGAGCTGAGAGCTGAAGGATGAGGGAAATGTGACTAAGAAGCTTTTTAGGTGCAGGAACCAGCTTGTTCAAAGGCCTTGTGGCACTGGGAAAACTAGAGGAAGGTCTGTGGCTGGAGAGCAGAGAGTTTGGGGAAATAAGTGAGAAGGAACTACAGAGCACATATGACCTGGCATGCAGAACCACGTATGAGGTATCTAGAGTTTTAATATTCACCTTGGCAGTGAGGAGACACCACTGAAGGCTGCTTAGCAGGGAAGGCACACGATCAGATCTGCATTTTGAAAAGATCATTCCATCTGCACTATAAATGACATATGGGTGGCAGGGATGTATAAACAAAGTGGAAGCAGAATGTCAGTTAGGAATTAGGGAGCCAAAGTGATCTTTCCAACAGGTAGTTTGTCCATTACTGGTAGAGATGGAGAGATGTGGGATATCTGAGAATATATAGGAGGTAAAATGGACTGAATTTTGTAAATGATTCAACATGGGTAAGGAAGAAAAAGCTTTAAGGCCTGTTGCCTGAGCATCTGGAAGCAATGCGATGTTGAGGGTGCCATTCACTGCAGAAAGAAGCAGTGGAGGACAACCAAGTTATAGGGGGAAAGCACGAGTTTGGTCTTGAACATACCGAGTTGGAGGTCCCTGTGAGTCATCCAAGGTGAAGGTCAGATAAGAGGTGGGTCTGGAGCTCAGAACAGAGGTGGAAGCTGGAGTTGTCAGTTTGGGCATCAGGTTTGTATTGTTTGTATGGGTGGTGATTGAAGCTGCAAGCATGGGTGAGATCCCAAGGTGGAGAGTGTGAAATGAGAGAAGGGCCTAGGGCTGTCTCTAAGGATTCCAGACACTGAACGATGGTGTCTAAATGATACAGACAGGAATGGCCCTAGAAGCCAGCACCACCAGCCTTGTCACTACCAATAACAGACCCTTCCTGCAGTTGCTTCACCCGGCTGAACTTCAACCACTGCCTCAAGAACCAGGACTATAATGGCCTGCCCATGCTCAGCACCAATGCCATGACCTGGAAGATGGTTTCTGCAGTGGAGAAAAGGGGAGCAGAAGGGACTTAGCAGCCAAGGAAGACAGTGTTTAGAGAAAGAGGGGGTCAACAGTGCCAAATGCTGTTGAGAAATGGAGATTCAACCAGGATGGGAGTGGTGAAACCTAGGGAAGTGATCTCCTTGTAGAGGACTGAAGCTAGCTAGGGCTGAATACAGGGCCAAGCCAGTCTTCCATATGCATAAGTTGGACTGCAGTAGCCAGCTTACATGTCTGTCTCCCTGGAGTAATGGTTTCCAAGGTGGACCTTGTCCACCCTATTATCCTTAAAGTCAAGTGCAAGTCCTAAAACGTAGGAGACACTTAAATTTTACTGATTAGTGAATGAGTGGATGAATGAATGAATGAGTGATGGCAAATGATTGGAAGCAGAGGAAGAATCTCTGGCATCTGCCTGGACTAGCTACTATCCTTCAGCCTTTTTTCCTTTTTACCGCAATGGCCCGCAGACCCAGGAAAGAGACGACAGAGCCCCCTTCCCCTCCCTCCCCTGGGCCCTGGCCCCCCTTCCTCTCTGTGACGAAGAGTCTGGACCGAAGGTTCTGCTGACGTGGGAAGGGGAGGAGAGTCTAGAGGAAGGGGAGGGGAAAGCAGCGCAGGGATCGCAGAGACCGAGGAGGCGCCCGCGGCTGCAGAGCTGCAGAGCGGGATCTCTTCGGGTTCTCTGTGTCGGGGCAGCCGGCACGCAACTGGGCCAGAGGACAGCGCATCCTTTCGGGGCAGGCCGGCAGGGGCCCTGCGGTCGGCAAGCTGGCTCCCCGGGTGGCTACTGGGACCCCCGAGCCCAATGGCGGGGGCGGCGGCAAAATCGACAACACTGTAGAGATCACCCCCACCTCCAACGGAGTAAGTGCCCGCGCCCCAGGTGGCGACGCCATCCTCTCCCCGCACCCCCGCCCCCGCCGAGCGCCCGGCATTTTCCTCCTGCGCATCTTGCGCCCCTGACTGCCTGCCTAGCCCTCGCTCCGGCCCGCCCCCTGCCCTTGCTCTGCGGTTTCCTCCGCTTCACCCTTTTCCTGCCACCCCCTGCCCCCCAACAGCAGGTCGGGACCCTCGGAGATGCGGTGCCCACGGAGCAGCTGCAGGGTGAGCGGGAGCGCGAGCGGGAGGGGGAGGGCGACGCGGGCGGCGACGGACTGGGCAGCAGCCTGTCGCTGGCCGTGCCCCCCGGCCCCCTCAGCTTTGAGGCTCTCCTCGCCCAGGTGGGGGCGCTGGGCGGCGGCCAGCAGCTGCAGCTCGGCCTCTGCTGCCTGCCGGTGCTCTTCGTGGCGCTGGGCATGGCCTCGGACCCCATCTTCACGCTGGCGCCCCCGCTGCATTGCCATTACGGGGTCTTCCCCCCCAATGCCTCTGGCTGGGAGCAGCCCCCCAATGCCAGCGGCGTCAGCGTCGCCAGCGCGGCCCTAGCAGCTAGCGCCGCCAGCCGTGTTGCCACCAGTACCGACCCCTCGTGCAGCGGCTTCGCACCGCCGGACTTCAACCATTGCCTCAAGGATTGGGACTATAATGGCCTGCCAGTGCTCACCACCAACGCCATCGGCCAGGTGAGGCGGCCAGGCGGGCCGCGGGTCTGGGGGCGGGCAGAGAGCGGCGAGGGCTGGGCCTCACGCCCGCTGCACCCTTCTCACATCCCCAGTGGGATCTGGTGTGTGACCTGGGCTGGCAGGTGATCCTGGAGCAGATCCTCTTCATCTTGGGCTTTGCCTCCGGCTACCTGTTCCTGGGTTACCCCGCAGACAGGTGAGGGCTGTCGTGGGGGCAGGGCTGGTAGAAAGGAGGGGGTGCTAGGGAAGCTAGCCCAAGCAGCGGGCGTTTGCAAGAGGTCGATGACGATTCACTGGACTCTACAGTCTTCTCCAGACTTCTATTCAATGGCTTACCCTTGTCTCAACTTCACTCCCCATCAAGAAATACACCTTCCCTACCTCCTACGTGCAAGGGAATGACTCATCCTCCATGGACTATTGGCCCCATTCCCACTGATTAGTGGCCCCCGATCCGTGAATCAATGGCCTCATCTCACCAGAGAATAGTCTCATCCCCACTAATAGCCCACGTGGACTGTCAGCTCCATGTCAGTGACCTCATTCCTGAAGATCAATATGTTAATTCCTAAACACCAACAGCTCCATTCCCACTGACCAGTAGTTCAACTTCACGAACAAATTACCCCATTTCTGACCAGTGGCCCCTCCCCTACAAGTCAATAACTATCTCCAAAGAAAATACCCTCCAACTCAATAACCCACAGCCCCATGCCTGCCACCAAATGACCTCAGCCTCTGTGGATGAATAATAGTCCTGCCCTCATGGATCCTCAGGGATTTGAGATTCTCTCACAAAATCCTCATTTCCATGAGTCAGTAGCTTCACCTGCAGAGATCAACTGCCCAATCCCAGCAACCAATAACTCTTCCCACAGATCAAAAATCTCTTCTCTGATTCTGGTCACCATCACCACTGACCAGGTGCTCTCACTGCACTGAACATCCTCATGGAGGATTAGACTCAGTCCCATTGATCCACAATCCCATCCAAGTGGATAAATAGTTCAACGTCTATGGATCAAAGGCATCCCAACACTCAGTAGTTAATTCCTTAAAATCAGTACCCATTTTCACTGCCCAATAGTCACATACCTCTGTGGACTAATGATCCTAAACCCACAGGTCAATGGCCCATCCCTATGCATCAGTGGCCTCAGTGCCACAGACCAGTAGCCTCATTCCTATGGAACAATGGTTTTATCCCCAAAGATCAATAATTTGGTCTCCTAAAATCAGTAGTCTTCAGCACATTAGTCAATAAATCCATCCTAATGGAAAAATGCCCCACGCCATTAGGTCAATAGCCTAACTCCCAGGGATTGGTGCCTGATTTCCAATGACCACAAGCTCCCTATCTTCATCTCCATAGATCAGTGGTCTTATCCCCAAAGATCAATAGCCCGGCCTCCAAGGATCAGTAACCATGTCTTCACTAACTCATAGTTAGTGACCATCATCACTTACCAATAGTGTCATCTCTCCTGGTCTGTGTCCTTATCCTTACTGATTATCCCCATGGATTAATAGATTCTTCCCACTGATCAATAGTCCTACCCCACAGATTAACAGACCCATGACCATGTCCCCACTGCCCACTGACCTTTCTTCTTTTTTTTTTTTGAGATGGAGTCTCGCTCTGTTACTCAGGCTGGAGTGCAGTGGTGCAGTCTCTGCTCACTGCAACATCCACCTCCTGAGTTCAAGTGATTCTCCTGCCTCAGCCTCCCAAGTAGCTGGGACTACAGGTGTGTGCCACCACACCTGGCAAATTTTTATATTTTTAGTAGAGACCAGGTTTCACCATGTTGGCCAGGCTGGTCTTGAACTCCTGACTTTAGGCGATCTGCCCTCCTTGGCCTCCCAAAGTGCTGGAATTACAAGCTTGAGCCACCGCACTTGGCCCCTACTCAACATCCTTAACATATTAATAGACCAGTGTCCCACCTCCATGGAACAATGGTCTCATCTCCAAAAACCAATTACTCGGTCCCCTAATATCATTAACTTTACCTTCGCTGACCAGTAGTATCCCCATGCATAAGTGGCCAATAGCTCCCCTCCACAGGTTAATAGTTTCAACTCCATATATCAATGACCCTCCCCCAAATCTCCTCTGAACAGTCTGAGCAAGACAAACTCCATCCCCACTGACCCTTAGCTCTATTCCTAAGGATGAATGGTCCCAAATCTCCTAAGCAATATACCATCCCTTCTGATGAGTGATCTCACATCCAATGACAAGTGCCCTAATCTCTGAACAATAGCCCTCATCTGCAAGAGTCAATGTTCCCACCTCTTACAGAACCACAGCCACACCCATGGTCCCCATCCCATCCCATCTTCTCAAGCCTCTGTCCAGCTCTTGCTCTCAGATCTTCATTCTCAAACCTCTAGCTCTGAAGTGTGCAACTCGGTCTCACCCAGCAACCTCCCCACCACCAGAGAGTCTGGGTGACCGGAAGCTTTTTCCACTTTCTAGGTTTGGCCGTCGTGGGATTGTGTTGCTGACCTTGGGGCTGGTGGGTCCCTGTGGAGTAGGAGGGGCTGCTGCAGGCTCCTCCACAGGCGTGATGGCACTCCGATTCCTCCTCGGCTTTCTGCTTGCCGGTGTTGACCTGGGTGTCTACCTAATGCGTAAGTGCCACCCTCCCAGAATTCCCTCCCTTGGGTGTCATGCCTACCTGCCTGCATCCCCAGGCTGTCCCCACTGCCCCCTAGGCCACATTTCAGCTGCCTAGAATCTCAGCTATCTTTCTGCCCAGGCCCTTAAAGAATCCAGGGCTCTTGCTTCTCTCCACACCTGTCTCCCCCTCCCCACAATCTTTAAAGTCTTTGCCCCGGACTTACTGCTCCCAGGGAATAAGATGCTATTCCCTGGAAGCAGTAAGTCCAGGGACAAGGATTGTCCCTGGCTGTGTGAACTTGGACAAGGGTTAATGTGAAGGTCAAATAAGAGGCCTGATGTGAAAGGGCCTTTAAACTGGAAATGCTGAACACTCACCAGGGACTCTGGCCCTAGAGCCCTCCTAGGTTTGAGCAGGAGAGGAGAGAGGACTGAACAGTCTCTCCAATCCATGTCACCCAGAGGTTAGCAAGGGAGGCGAGGGCTGCAGCCTCCACTCTGGGTCTGACCTCGCTCTCTGTCCTCCTCCCTCCCTCTCTCCTCTTCTCTCTCGTGCCTTCTTCCTCCCTGGCCTCCCTCTCCTCTTTCCACCCCTGCTGTATCTCCAGGCCTGGAGCTGTGCGACCCAACACAGAGGCTTCGGGTGGCCCTGGCAGGGGAGTTGGTGGGGGTGGGAGGGCACTTCCTGTTCCTGGGCCTGGCCCTTGTCTCTAAGGATTGGCGATTCCTGCAGCGAATGATCACCGCTCCCTGCATCCTCTTCCTGTTTTATGGGTCAGTATTGCCCTTCACCTGTCATCTGGCAATTCCCATCTCTGCCTCCAAACTAGCCCTAGCCCAAAGACCCCTCCTCTTCTCCGACCACCCCTGGTCCAGGCCTACCCCAGCCCCAGTCCCTCAGAGGTGGGTGTTTCCCACCCCTAGATCAGGAGAGGGGAGGCCTCACAGTGTACCCCTTCCACCCTGCCCACAGCTGGCCTGGTCTGTTCCTGGAGTCCGCGCGGTGGCTGATAGTGAAGCGGCAGATCGAAGAGGCTCAGTCTGTGCTGAGGATCCTGGCTGAGCGAAACCGGCCCCATGGGCAGATGCTGGGGGAGGAAGCCCAGGAGGCCCTGCAGGGTAAGAGATGGGGTCCCTGCGAGTGTTGCCTCACTTGCACACATGACAGTGCCCTCTGAATGGTTGCAGCTGTGCCACCTTCCCCAGAGTCCGTACCACCCATGTGGGAGGATCCTGTCTTCTCAGGGTTTTCTTCTGACAGCTCCTCTCTCTCTCCCAAAGACCTGGAGAATACCTGCCCTCTCCCTGCAACATCCTCCTTTTCCTTCGCTTCCCTCCTCAACTACCGCAACATCTGGAAAAATCTACTTATCCTGGGCTTCACCAAGTGAGCCTGGGTGTCTGGGCTGAGGGCCTGGCCAGTAGCTGGAATGGGGGCTGGCTGGGTGGGAAGGACCCCTGCAGAGGATCATCAGCATGGTGGAAGGCTGCAGGAGGGGATTCAGACTCTGTTCTTTGCTTCCCCACCCCTTCTCACAGCTTCATTGCCCATGCCATTCGCCACTGCTACCAGCCTGTGGGAGGAGGAGGGAGCCCATCAGACTTCTACCTGTGCTCTCTGCTGGCCAGCGGCACCGCAGCCCTGGCCTGTGTCTTCCTGGGGGTTACCGTGGACCGATTTGGCCGCCGGGGCATCCTTCTTCTCTCCATGACCCTGACCGGCATTGCTTCCCTGGTCCTGCTGGGCCTGTGGGATTGTGAGCATCCTACCTTCCCCACAGTGTGGGCTCAACAAGGGAAACCCAACAGAGGTGCTTCAGACAGGCTCAGCCATTTCTTCTGGCACAGGCCTCCCAAGACAAGCCCCAGACCCTGCCCAGCTCTTCCACAAGCCTCTACCTGGCCACATGCCCTGTCTGCTCTCCCAGTCAATTACTGAATGCCCAGAGCCTGCCCAGCTAGACCCATGGGAACAGAGAGCCAAGGGGATGACACCGGGGACTAGGCCAGCCTTGGCCTCCACACCTCCGTTCATATCATCCCTCTTGCTTCTCCAGATCTGAATGAGGCTGCCGTCACCACTTTCTCTGTCCTTGGGCTCTTCTCCTCCCAAGCAGCCGCCATCCTCAGCACCCTCCTTGCTGCTGAAGTCATCCCCACCACTGTTCGGTGAGATAACGGGTGCCCCTGGGGGCAGAGCCACGTCCTTCTGCCTGAGGACAGTGCCTGCAGGCTGGAGGAGGGGTCTGCGGGAAAAGGGTAGGCAAGGGCACAGCTGTGGGCTGGGCTATTCCCCTCTGTCTCCCCTAGGGGCCGTGGCCTAGGCCTGATCATGGCACTGGGGGCGCTTGGGGGGCTGAGCGGCCCGGCCCAGCGCCTCCACATGGGCCATGGAGCCTTCCTGCAGCACGTGGTACTGGCAGCCTGCGCCCTCCTCTGCATTCTCAGCATTATGCTGCTGCCGGAGACCAAGCGCAAGCTCCTGCCCGAGGTCCTCCGGGATGGGGAGCTGTGTCGCCGGCCTTCCCTGCTGCGACAGCCACCCCCTAACCGCTGTGACCACGTCCCGCTGCTTGCCACCCCCAACCCTGCCCTCTGAGTGGCCTCTGAGTACCCTGACGGGAGGCTGGCCCACACAGAAAGGTGGCAAGATCAGGAAGACTGAGTAGGGAAGGGAGGGCTGCCCAGAAGGCTCAGAGGTACCTCACACCAGCCATCGTGGAGAGCTCAGAGGGCCGCCCCCACCCTGCCTCCTCCCTGCTGCTTTGCGTTCACTTCCCTGGCCAGAGTCAGGGGACAGGGAAAGAGCTCCACACTGTAACCACTGGGTCTGGGCTCCATCCTGCACCCAAAGACATCCTCCCAGACCTCATTCTTTCTTGCTTTGTCATTCTGTTTCAATAAAGACATTTGGAATAAATGAGCATATCATAGCCTGGACTTCCCTCCCTCCTGTTTGTCCTTCTATCTCCTGGGGGAAGGTTTTTCTCAGTGGAATGCACACCAGTAACAATCTCCCCTCTGCCTCCCTGTGCCCTGCCCCAAGTGGTAGCTGACAGACAGCTGTCACCACCTATTGACTGGTTGCTCTGCTGCCAGGACTGAGCTAGGCACTTGACACACTTGGTATCATTTAATTTTTACAGCATTGCAAGGTAGGTGTTTGGATCAAGTAGGGGTTTTTATTGTTATTGTTGTAAGCAATAAAAACTGGCTCTAATGAACTTAAACAGAAAAATTACTAGATTTGGTGGGGCAGGTTGTGGAGGGAGCTCACAGAATGAA
>NW_016107485.1:1842966-1862617 GCF_001604975.1 Cebus imitator | reverse complement strand
GAGGAATGGAGAAGATGCCTTGTCTGAGGTGCAGAAACTAGCAAGATTTTTGTCAGGGCATCTAGATGAATGAGCTCCAGTGGGATTTAATCTTTGGGTTATCCCACTGAAGATTCATTTCCAGAGAGCATGTCACTGGCTAGCTTGAATAACATGCCTCCCACACCCCCATTTCTCCCAATTGGGAATAGGGAAAGCAAAATGTGGTCACTGTCAGCAGAAGTGGGACTGGGTATTTCTCAGGAAAAAAAAAAAAAAAGGAAACTCAATACAGCCTTATTACTCTCTTAAACAGGTAAGAAAACTATGGATAGAGAGACTTAGTAACTTGACCAAGGTTACAAAGTTAATGAGTGACAAAGCCAAGATGTGAATAGATCCCAGAGCTAGAGTTCTTCATGGATGCATGCTGTAGTCACCTACCCAACTCTTCTAACTTTCAGGCATGTTCCTTGGAAGGCAAGAGTGGGTTCTCTTGGCTCTCTGGAAGGTGGCAGCAGAAAACTGAGATTTTTACCTCAATGCCAGAGCCTGCCTCTTAAACCACACCTGACCTGGCTTTACCCTTTTGGGCAAATTTCTTAGCTTCCAACTGCCTTTAAGAGTTGCTATGAGGATTAAACAAGATAATGTATCCAAAGCATCTCTTAAACTACCCCCACTAGGTGTAAGCTGTGTAAACCAGACAGTATCTGGGACAAGTTTCGATCAATTTACAAAGTTTATTTTGCCAAGGTTAAGGATATACCCATGACACAGTCTCAGGAGGTCCTGAGGACATGTGCCCAAAGTGGTCAAAGTACTGCTTGCTTTTATACATTTTAAGGAGACATAATACATCAATCAGAACATGTAGGATTTACAATGGTTGGCTCTGGAGGGCGGGACAACTCAAAGGCAGGGCCAGGGGCTTCCAGACCACAGTTAGATTTAAACATATTCTGATTGGCAATTGGTTGAAAGAGTAATCATCAGCAGAAAGGAATGTTTGGGTTAAGATGAGGGGTTTTGGAGACCTAGGTTTTATCATGAAGATGAAGGCTTCAGAGAAAATAGATTGTAAATGTTTCTTATCAGACTTAAGGTTTGCGTTGATGTCAATGCTGGAGGGATATAATGAGGCATGCTTCCCGTCATGACCTCCACCAGCCTTTCAGGTTAAATTTTAGAGTGCCCTGGCCGAGGAGGGAGTCTATTCAGATGGTTGCAGGGTGGATGGTGAGGCCTTTGAATTTTATTTTTAGTTTACATTCTCCCCCTTCTGGCCAAGATTTGCCAGAGACAACATCAATGGCCACCAAATTTTAATTTTGTTCCATAGCATTGCCTGGGTGACATGGCTGCCTGCTCCATGTCCATCCTGTCCCTCTGTGGGACTCCATGTGGCCAAGGGACTTACAGTCAACAAGACTTAACAGCCAACAAGACTTACAGCCAATTAATTGCTCTAGACCAGACAGGAATGGACATGGACAGGCATTCATTGGCCTTTAAAATTATTTTTTTCTTTTAAGTAGAAAGTGAACAAACAAAAAGCCAAAGGTGAGCTTACAAAATCAACTCATTTTAAACTTCTATGCATTGAGCTACTATAATCTTGGTTTTAGTTAGAGATTTACAGCAATTAGC
The DNA here is from genome assembly GCF_001604975.1 of Cebus imitator. Taxonomy (NCBI): domain Eukaryota; kingdom Metazoa; phylum Chordata; class Mammalia; order Primates; family Cebidae; genus Cebus; species Cebus imitator. The sequence continues at coordinate 1,860,988 of NW_016107485.1, read as the reverse complement.
TATACAAAACATAAGCATTGTTCAAAAAAATTTTTTTCATATATATCTACCTGTACAACTTATAACAGGAGTATTACACCCTGGAGGCTGGGTGAGTTACAAGGTATCTTTATCCTATTATCCTCTCAATAATTATTTTATTTTAATTCTATAGGAAGCAGGAAATTCTTTTTTTTTTTTTCCTGAGTTAGAGTCTCACTCTGTTGCCCAGGCTGGAGTGCAGTGGCGCTGAGTGCAGTGTATCTAACTGAGGGATGTTTTCCTTATCAATACCATAAAACTGAAGGCATGTAAATCTGCTCTTTTTAGACATAGTTTCACTCCTTGCCCAGGCTGGAATGCAATGGCACGATCTCGGTTCACTGCAACCTTGCAACCCTCACCTCCCAGACAGCACCCATTTTCACAAGACACTTAGATAAAGGAGTTACAACTAACTTACATAAAGCCTGTTTATGTAAATATCTCAAATTTCATAATCCTATCAACCAGTACATTTTTATGTTCTGGTCCCAAGAACTTTTCTTTTTTACCCCCTGGTCCTTTTACCTTTTCTGGTGAAAAAAGGCTTGGGTTCCCAGCAGGGAGTTAAGCCAAGGGACTCAGGCTCTTCTGCCAATTTTTTATCCTAATTTGCCTCAGCATTGCCCCAGGCAATGTCAGCTTTCTCATGATAACCTTTGCCTTTTGATTTTTTTTTTTTTTTTTTTTCCAATCTGGGGCAAACAGTGAATAACCATCAAAAAGGGTGATATATTCTTTTTTTTTTTTCTTTGAGAAGGAGTCTTGCTCTGTCACTCAGACTGGAGTGCAGTGGCACGATCTCGGCTCACTGTAACCTCTGCCTCCCAGGTTTAAGCGATTCTTCTGCCTCAGCCTCCCGAGTAGCTGGGACTACAGGCATGCACCACCACACTCAGCTAATTTTTATATTTTTAGTAAAGACTGGGTTTCACCATATTGGCCAGGCTGGTCTCAAATTCCTGACCTCGTGATCCGCCTGCCTTGGCCTCCCAAAGTGCTGGGATTACAGGAATGAGCCACCATGCCTGGCCAAAGGATGATGTTTTCATCACCCCTTCTAGGGAGAGTCCTTCGACTCCGGTTTTCCTTTCTCTTTTTTTTTTTTTTTTTTTGTTAATTACCCCAATGTTTTATGTCCCATGAGGGAAGGACAGCAAATTTGATAAGGCCTCTCAAACAGTTGCATGATTCTGTGGGAGAGGTACCCATGTAAAAACGGGCTCCCTTAATCCCCAGATTTACCATGACCTGGGTAATAGGCATATTCAGTGGGAGAATGTCTTGGTCATCAGAAAGCCAGTCCCACATGTCTCACACATGAAGCATATTAAGTGCTTCATCTAGGGTGCTCCACTTGGTATTTTAGAGGGCAGTCAGGCAAGGAAAACAGATCTTACAGGGAAAACGGATCTTACAGTGGTCACTAGGCTGGCTGTTCTCTCAGGAATCATATTCTGTACATTTGGATCATATGTACTTATCAGTAATTTTTTTTTTCTTTTGAGATGGAGTTTTGCTCTTGTTGACTAGACTGGAGTGCAATGGTGCAATCTCAGCTCACCACAACCTCCGCCTCCCAGGTTCAAGCAATTCTCCTGCCTCAGCCTCCCAAGTAGCTGAGGTTACAGGCATGCACCATCACGCCCAGCTAATTTTGTACTTTTTGTAGAGCCGTGGTTTCTCCATGTTGGTCAGACTGGTCTCAAACTCCTAACCTCAGGTGATCTGCCCACTTCGGCCTCCCAAAGTGCTGGGACTACAGGCATAAGACACCAGGCCCAGCCTATCAGTGACTGTTTAATAGTGAGCTGTGGGTTTTCCATCAACCCAAACAAGCTCTTTCCTTCTGTAGGATTTAAAATTAAGGATTTGTCCTAAAAGTAGTTATATAATATTTTTGCTATCCATTATAATAAAAGTTTCTCAAGAAGCTGATGACACCAACCTACAAAAAGGAACAATTCCTTTACATTATACCCTATGGTTTAGTAGTTACCTGGTTTTGCCCTTCCCTCACATTGACTATCTTCTCTGTACCACAGGTCTCAGAGGTAACTTTTATTGCCCTGCCTTAATTTTTCTCATTTTATCCATTTAGTTTTATCTCTGTAATTTTTTCTTTATCTTAAAGTGACTCTTAAATGGTTTCCTAACTAGAAAAAAATTATATTTTCTTAAGCAAGAGCTACATCCTTGTGTGTATGTGTTTTTTTGTTTTTGGGGGTTTTTTTTGAGATGGAATCTCACTATGTCACTCTGGCTGGAGTGCAGTGGCTCGATCTCAGCTCACTGCAACCTCTGCCTTCTGGGTTCAAGAGATTCCCCAGCCTCAGCCTCCCAAGTAGCTGGGACTACAGGTGCACGCCACCATGCCCAGCTAATTTTTGTATTTTTAGTAGAAACGGGGTTTCACCAGAATGGTCTCTCTTGACCTCGTGATCCACCCGCCTTGCCCTCCCAAAGTGCTAGGATTACAGACACGAAACACTGTACCCGACCCACCCTTGTGTTTTATAAACTTCACCAAAAACACCTTTTACAGTCCTATATTAAACTCTTAGTAACCCAAACTCCCAGTGGAAAAAAAAAAAAAAACCTAAGGTTACTTAATTTAACATAACATGACTTTAAGATTACAAATGACTGCAGATAATTTTGAGATTAAATTTACCAAATTAATCTTACCAAAGATTACAAAGTCATAAATTGAAGGGGATCTGAGCTAGTTTCTATCAGTCTGATAAGCTGTTAGTTTTCTTTAAGTCAAATGGTTAGAACTCTTTCATACAGTTTAGTTAACAGTGAAATATCACTTCCTCATGACACATGTAAACCTACAGATATAACAGACATGCAGACAAAAGCAGACCCAAACGATTTTTCATTCATCCATTTTCAAAAATTATCTCCCTTACTTTAGACTATTAATTTTAAAAGTTACAACCAAAGTTAAAGGAGAGAGTTGCCATCCCAGGCCTTCTCAAAAAGAGAGAAGATGCTGAAATAGCAGTGTACAGCTTCTGAGATATCAATCTGAATAATTTCAAAAAGAAATAGATTATAGAATTTAAGGCCAGGCACTGTGGCTCACTCCTGTAATCCCAGCACTTTGGGAGGCTGAGGCAGGTGGATCATGAGGTCAGGAGTTTGAAACCAGCCTGGCCAACATGGTGAAACCCTGTCTCTACTAAAAATACAAAATCAGCCAAATGTGGTGGTGCATGCCTGTAATCCCAGCTACTCAGGAGGCTGAGGCAAGAGAATCACTTGAGCCCAGGAGGCAGAGGTTGCAGTGAGCGGAGATCATGCCATTGAAGCCATTGAACTCCAGTGTGGGCAACAAGAGTGAAACTCCATCTCCAAAATAATAATAATAATAATAAAGAAAGAAAAAGAAATAGACTATAGAATTTAAAAATTAAAAACTTCTTGCATTGTGTATTTTCACACTGCTCATTAACAAATTGCCAAAGACTGGGTAATTTTAAAGAAAAGAGGTTTAATCAACTCACAGTTCTGCATGGATGGAGAGGCCTCAGGAAACTTATAATCATGGTGGAAGGGAAAGTAGGCATGTCTTAAATGGCAGCTGGCAAGAGAGAGAGCATGAAAAGCCCAGGGGAAACTGCCATTTATAAAATCATCAGATCTCCTGAGAACTCCCTCACTATCACAAGAACAGCATGGACTGGGCATGGTGGTTCATGCCTGTAATCCCAGAACTTTGGGAGGTTAATGTGGGTGGATAACCTGAGGTCAGGAGTTTGAGACCAGCATGGCCAACATGGTGAAACCCAGTCTCTACTAAAAATACAAAAAATTAGCCAGGCATGGTGGCAGGTGCCTGTAATCCCAGCTACTTGGGAGGCTGAGGCAGGAGAATCACTTGAATGTGGGAGGTGGAGGTTGCAGTGAACTGAGATTGCACCATTGCAGTCTCACTCTGTCCAGGCTGGGGGACAAGAGCGAGACTTCATCTCAAAAACAAAACAAAACAAAAAAACAAGAACAGCATGCGGGAAACTTCTCCCATGATCGAATCATCTCCCACCAGGTCTCTCCCTCAACATCTAGAAATTAAAATTCAAGATGAAAATGGGGTACAAAACCTAACCATATCACATTAAGTAACTATTTTAAATGAAATCTTGTTTTAACCAATTCTTTAGTTTGTAAGAGCATATTTTTAATATCAAAGTTCAATTTTTAGAAAAACTATTTACTATAATTTCCTTTAATTACAGCCAATTAATTCCATTTTTATAAATTCCTTTTTTACTAACCTTATTACAACTTTGACCATTTACAACACGCTTGGACTTTTGGCTTGTCCTGAATATTCCTCTTTCTTGAACAACCCAGTCATTTTATTTTAGAACAAAAATTCACCATATAAGACTCTTTCTCATATAAAATTCTTCTAAGCTTTCTTACCAAAAATTCCTCTTTAATTCTATAACTTTCTTTGCATCTCTCTTATTTCCTGGTTCCTTTTACCTTGTTTTACACATAACCATTAAATAAGCTTTGAATAGACAAATATTATCCACTTTTTGGCTGAGCACAGTGGCTCACGCCTGTAATCCCAGCACTTTGGGATGTGGAGGCAGGTGGATCATGAGGTCAGGAGGTCAAGACCAGCCTGGCTAAAGTGGTGAAACCTTGTCTTTACTAAAAATACAAAAAATTGGCCAAGCATGGTGGCATCTGCCTGTAGTCCCAGCTACTTTGGAGGCTGAGGCAGAAGAATTGCTTGAACCCAGGAGGCGGAGGTTGCAATGAGCTGAGATCACGCCACTGTACTCCAACCTGGACGACAGAGTGAGATTCAAAAAAAAAAAAAAAAAAAAAAAAAAAAAAAAAAAAAAAAAAAAAAAAAAAAAAAAAAAAAAAAAAAAAAAAATTTACCCACCTTTTAATAAGAACATATTTTTTCGAAAGAATGTTTCCCTACAATACAATTTTTTAATTTAAAAATACCCATTTAATGAAATCACTTAATGAAATATTTAATTTAACTTTAGATTCTAATTTATGACAAGTCTGTTTACAAGTATTTATTCTATTACATTTACCTAATTATTTTAATAGTTTACCAAATGATATGGTTCGGCTTGTGTCCCCACCAAATCTCATCTTGATATATAATCCCCATAATCCCCATGTGTCAAGGGACAGACCTGGTGGAGATAATTGAATCATGAGAGTGGTTTACCCATGCTGTTCTCCTGACAGTGAGTGAGTTCTCATGAGATTTGATAATTTTATGTGTTTGGTAGTTCCTCCTACATTAATTCTCCCTTCTGCTGCCTTATGAAGAAGGTGCCTTGCTTCCTCTTTGCCTTCTGCCTTGATTGTAAGTTTCCTGAGGCCTCCCCAGCCATGCTAGTGAGTCGAACTGCAGACCTCTCTCCTTTATAGATTACCCAGTCTTGCGTAGTTATTTATAGCAATGTGAAAATGGGCTACAACACCTAGATTATTTATGAAAATTGTGATAAACATGACTTAAATTTATTTCCCTGTCAACCATTTTTACAGCCTGTGAATTTCAGGTGAGTACCTAAGTACCTTAAGATTAAATATATGGTTATTTTACCAATAATTCAAGATTTAGCTGTTTTCATTAAATCAACAATATTAGTCTTTTTTATTAAAAACACAAGCAAAAATTATTGTTTTTTGCTGGGTTTATAGTTTTATAACCCTTATGCCAAATTTTGACACCTTATGGTATTCAGCAAAGTATGAAATCACTTGATCAATAAATGTAAACAAAAATGTATGCTAATTCTTAAAACATTTATAATATTACTTTACCAATAATTTTAAAGCTAGCTTATTAAAGATTTTACTTAAGTCATGTAAACTACTCTTCTTCTTTTTTTTTTTTTTTTTGGAGACAGAGTCTTACTCTGTGGCCCAGGCTGGAGTGCAGTGGCACGATCTCGAGATCTCTGCAACCTCCACCTCCTGGGTTCAGGAGATTCTTTTGCCTCAGCCTCCCAAGTAGCTGGGAGTACAAGCGTGCCCCACCACACCTGGCTAATTTTTTTTTTTTTTGTATTTTTAGTAGAGACAGGGTTTCACCATGTTGGCCAGTAGCCTATTTGTTACCTGTGGCCCAAAACACAACAGAGTGCATGTATGTACACAGAAACACACATACACACTTATACAACCAAAGATCCTATAGCTTTTACTTCAGAACAATAGCCATGAGATATAAATACAAACTCATTGGTTTACAAAAACAGTAACAAAAGAAATGGTTGGATACAAACAGTAGATTTTAACTCAGTAGAAAAATAACAACAGACTTAAAGCGGGCAGAAAAGAAAGCGGAGCTTTGCGCAGTGGCAGTATTGTAGCCAGTGAGGTTTATCCGAGGCGGTAATTGAAAACTTTTCCCAAAGCCCTGCCATGACGACCTGAAATATAGTTGGCATTGGCAATTTTTGGCAGCCTCCATGGGGACTGAATTAGAAAAAGAAAAAAGAAAGAAAGCAGAGCCATAGAGAACTTCAGAACTTTATAGTTGCAGATTGACCTGCAGGCTCTGAATTCTCCTTGAGGTGATTTGCCCATCAATTTAAAAAGTACACAAGAGCAGACCCAATGTGTAACCAGCTGGAGTATTAGAAAACCTGGTGTTTCATTCTATTTACACCACCACTTGCGAGTAGAGGGTCGTAAAACCAAACAGGGAGCCTGAGAGGGATCATTCTCCTTGTTAGTCCTGATTCCTAGTTGATTAATTGCCCACATTTTTTCTTAAAAGAAGGAACTGAGCTGGGTGCGATGGCTCACGCCTATAATCCCAATACTTTGGGAGGCCGAGGTGGGCGGATTGCCTGAGGTCAGGAGTTTGAGACCAGCTGGACCAATATGGTAAAACCCCATCTCTTCTAAAAATACAAAAATTAGCCAGGTGTGGTGACAGGTGCCTGTAATACCAGTTACTCGGGAGACTGAGGCAGGAGAATTGCTTCAACCTGGGAGGCGGAGGGTGCAGTGAGCTGAGATCATGCCATTGTACTCCATCTTGGGCAACAAGAATGAAACTCCATCTCAAGAAAAAAAAAAAAGTTTTAAAAAAACAAGGAACTGAGCTGTGGTCTAGAGTTTGGTGGAGTAGGGCAAAGTGTGCTGGTTGTGGGTGGGACTCCACAGTGTGTCACACACAATGTGACTCAGTTTCTCTGTCTGGAGGTCTAGCACCTCTAGGAGGGCTGAAAGCATGGGGTGACCAGTTCCTATATGCACTTCCCAGATGAGCCTTTTTAAACTAATTTTGTTTGAAGTTCCCTGTAGGGCCACTGCACATCATGGGAGGGTCAACCCCCTGACATTCCCACTCAGTCCCCTGTCACTCAGGGATACCTTTCGACTGGGAAGAGCAAAATGCCCTTTCTCTTTGAAGCTGTGGAAACTCAGTCTCTCATTTATCTATGAAAAGGACAGTTCACTTCCTCCTACATGTGCATAGAGCAGCCAATCAAGATTAATTCCAGGAGGAAAGGCAATGGAGAAGACACTTTTAAAAGTGTACTTGCAAACTAGAATTAGAATCTTAAATAACATCTTCCCAGAAGGAAAAACAAATCTAAGACCACTTCCTGTAAACTGTTCTCAGTCACCCCCAGCTTTGTAGCTGTCGTCCGCCATTACACACACCAAGCTCAAATCCTCACACAGTGCAAGATAATCTTTGGTATACCGGAAAGCCAAAGAGGTCAGATAATGCAATACAGGAGAGCAGAACTTTAGACCGAAGAAGAATCTGCCTATGACTCTTGAAACTCCAAAAAGAAAACAGAACACTCCAAAAGGGATGAGTGGCACCTTTGTTTTGAGTTATTTGACGAATTCCAGTCAATAGAGGCCTTCTATAGATTTTTTCTTTGTACTGAAGATGGCAAAGGGGAAGGAATAGGGTGGAAGAAAATTAAGACAATAAATACAAACTAAGCCCGTGTTTTTTTATTTTTATAGCTGTGAGAAATTTTAGCTTATTCAGAGGCCTTGTTTCCATAATTAGGAATTCTCATTAGGATTTGACCAAGACAGGTAGAGTTGGTCAAATCTAAAGGGAGAAAGACTGGACGACAGCAAAGAAAACCAACAATATGATCAGTTAGCGCTGTAATGGTACGGCGAAATTAAGACCAGCTGTTGTCAATTTTAACCTTTGGTCATTACGGGCAATTTTCAAGACAAAGAAAGAAAGAAAAAATGAAAGAAAGACCAAATCAGCTTCTTACCTAAAAATGGGTCTCAAGTCGAAGTCTACTCTCCACCATCCTAGACGCAGGAAGAAACTCAAACTTGCCTTCTCTGTTAGAAATTGGCTAAAACTTGCTGGGCGCGGCAGCTCACGCCTGTGATCCCAGCAGTTTGGGAGGCTGAAGTGAGTGGATCACCTGAGGTCAGGAATTTAAGACCAGCCTGACCAACAGGTGAAACCCCATCTCTTCTAAAAAAAAAATACAAAAAAATTATCTGGGCATGGTGGCAGGTGCCTGTAATTCCAGCTACTCGGGAGGCTGAGGCAGAAGAATTGCTTGAACCCGGGAGGCGGAGGTTGAAGTGAGCTGAAATTGTGCCATTGCACTCCAGCCTGGGCGACAAGAGCAAAACTCCATCTCAAAAAGAAAAGAAAAGAAATTAGCTAAAACTCTAAAAGTTACCTGCCTTCCAACATCATAGAAGCAGGAAAGCTTGCCTTCCTTGTTGGAAGCAAGTAAAGCTCCAGAAAAGGAGGTGTACAGCAAAATAAACTTTAGATCTCAATCAGAATTTGAGAGATTGGGGATTCTCTGGAGAAAGGGGAGTTCCCAAGCCTCAGCAAATTGTCCTATTGATTTGAGTCATAAAGACAGCTCAAGTTGTTACCAAGCATTGATTAAAGATTTGTCAGAGGTTAGGGCTCAGACTCCCTTTGTGGTCACCAATTTGTAAACCAAAAATGATCTGAGACCAGTCTCAATCAATTTAGAAAGTTTATTTTGCCAAGATTAAGGATACAACCTCAGGAGGTCCTGAGGACACGTGCCCAAGGTGGTCGGAGTTCATCATCTTGCTTTATACATTTTAGGGAGACATAATACACCAATAAGTTCATGTAGGATTTACAATGGTTGGATCTGAAAGGGCAGGACAATTCAAAGGTGGGGCCAGGGGCTTCCCAGGCCATAGATTTAAACATATTCTGATTGGCAATTGCTTGAAAAAGTATCAGTAGAAAGGAACGTTTGAATTAAGATAAAGGCTTTTGGATACCTAGGTTTTATCATGAAGATGAAGCCTCCAGAAGGCTTCAGAGAAAATAGATTGTAAATGTTTCTTATCAGACTTGAGATTTGTGTTGATGTTAATGCCAGAGGGATATAATGAGGCATGTTGGACTCCCACTTCCCATTACAGCCTGCAACAGTACTTAAATTTTTGAGTGCCCTAGGCAAGGAAGAAGTCCATCCAGATGTACATGAGGGGGGCCTTCAAATTTTATTTTTGGTTTACAGCTCCTTGAGGACAGGAACTGTGTCTTATTCAATTTAGAAACACCAATGTGCGACACATGGTAGATATTCCAAAAGTTGAGTAATGTTTGTTTATTCTTTCAGCAAATGTTTGCAAAGCCTAGAGGTATAACATGACACCGTGTGCTTGGAGGACAGTAAGTGTTTATTTCAAACACCTGTGAATAAAGGATATCTATGAAAAGCCCACAGCTAACATCATATTCAGTGCAAGACTGAAAGCTTTTCCCCTAATATCAGAAACAAGATAGGGATGTCTGCTCTTGCCACTTTTATTCAACACTGTACTGGAGGTTCTAGCCAGGGAAATAAATAAAGAAAATGGTCCAGGTACGGTGGCTCATGCCTGTAATCCCAGCACCCTGGGAGGCCAAGGCAGGCAGATCATGAGGTCAAGAGATCGAGACCATCTCTACTAAAAATACAAAAATTAGCTGGGCATGGTGGTGCACACTTGTAATCCCAGCTACTTGGGAGGCTGAGGCAGGAGAATCGCTTGAACCCAGGAGGCAGAGGTTGCAGTCGAGATTGTGCCACTGCACTCCAGCCTGGCGACAGAGTGAGACTCCACCTCAAAAAAATAAAAAATAAAAAAAAAAGAAAATGAAATAAAAGCCACACAGAATGGAAAGGAAGAAATAAAGCCTTTTATATTTGCAGATGACAAGATCTTACATAGAGAAAATGCCAAGGAATTCACAAAAAAATATTAAAAATTAGTATGTTCAGCAAGGTTACAAGATACAACCTTGCTGATTTGAACTTGCAAGATACAAATCAATATAGCTGAGCAAAGTGGCTCACACCTGTAATCGCAGCCCTTTGGAAAACTGAGGTGGGAGGATTACTTGAGATCAAGAGTGTGAGCCCAGCCTGGGCAAGATGGCAAGACCGAATCTCTATTAAAAAAAAAAAAAAATTTTTTTTTTTTTTTTTTTTTTTTTTTTTGAGACGGAGTCTCGCTCTCGTTACCCAGGCTGGAGTGCAATGGCGCGATCTCGGCTCACCACAACCTCCGCCTCCTGGGTTCAGGCAATTCTCCTGCCTCAGCCTCCTGAAAAAAATCTTAAATTAGCCAGGTGTGGGGATGTACAACCTGTAATCCCAGCTACTCAGGATGCTGAGGTGGCAGGATTACCTGAACCCAGGAGTTAGAAGCTGCAGTGAGCTATGAATGCACCACCAAACTCCCACCTCCGTGATAGAGAGAGACTCTGTCTCTAAAAACAAATTAAGAAAAAATAAATCAATATAAAATATCAATTGTACTTCTATACAATAGCAATTTTAAAAATCTGATAATGAAATTAAGAAAACAATTTCATCTGCAATAGCAAAAAAAAAAAAAAATCCAAAATACTTAGGAATAAATTTAACAAAAGAAGTGCAAGACTTGTACACTGAAAACTATGGAACACCATTGAAAGAAATGAAGGACCTAAAAAAATAAAGAGACATCCTGTGTTCATGGATTGGAAGACTTAATATTGTTAAGATGGGCCAGGTGTGGTGGCACACGCCTGTAATACCAGCACTTTGGGATACCAAGGCAGGCCACTTGAGGTCAGGAGTTCAAGACCAGCATGGCCAACATGGTGAAACTCCTTCAAAAATACAAAACTTAGTCAAGCGCGGTGGCAGGTGCCTGTAATCCCAGCTACTCTGGAGGCTGAGGCAGGAGAATCACTTGAATCCAGGAGGCAGAGGTTGCACTGAGCTGAGACAATGCCACTGCACTCCAGCCTGGGTGACAGAGTAAGACTCCGTCTTAAAAATAAATAAATAAAATATATACATGTATATATATTATTAAGATGGCAGTACTCCCTAAATTGAACTACAGATTTAATGTAATTACTATTAAAGTCCCAGTATCTTTTTGCAGATATAGATAAGCTGATTCTAAAATTGATATGGAAATGCAAAAGACCCAGAGTAGCCAAACAATCTTGAAAAAGAGGAAAATTGGAGGACTCACACTTCTACAATTTCACAATTTATTACAAAGCTACAGTAATATAGACAGTGTGGTACTGCCATAAGGACAAACACGAAAATCAATGGATTAGAATTGAGAAACTAGTTTGGAGACTGGTTAATTGATTTACAAAAAGGGGACCAAGACCATTTAATGGGGAAAGAAGTCTTTTTAACAAATAGTACAGGGACAACTGGATATCCACATGCAAAAGAAGAAAATCAGACCCCTGGCTTATACCATACACAAAAATAAATTCAAGGGTGGGTGCAGTGGCTCACATCTGTGATCCAGCACTTCAGGAGGCTGAGGCAGGTAGACCACTTGTCAGGAGTTCAAGACCAGCCTGGCCAACTTGGTGAAACCTTTTCTCTACTAAAAATACAAAAATTAGCTGGGCATGGTGGCACATGCCTGGAATCCCAGCTTCTCGGGAGGCTGAGGCATGAAAATTGCTTGAACCCAGTAGGCAGAGGTTGCAGTGAGCCAAGATTGCACTACAGCACTTCAGCCTGGGTGACAGAGTGAGACTCTGTCTCAAAAAATAAATATTAAAAAAATTAATAAACTCAAAATGGATTAAAGACCTAAACATAAGAGCTAAAACTATAAAACTCTCAGCAAATCTTTGGGAGGTCGAGGTGTGCAGATCATGAGGTCAGCAGTTCGAGACCATCCTGGCCAACATGGTGAGACCCAAGTCTCTACTAAAAATACAAAAATTAGCCGGGCATGGTGGTACATACCTGTAGTCCCAGCTATACAGGAGGCTGAGGCAGGAGAATCTGTTGCCCAGGCTGGAGTGTAGTGGTGTGATCTCGGCTCACCACAATCTCCGGGAGACTGCACTCCAGCCTGGGCAACAGAACGAGACTCCGTCTCAAAAAAAAAAAAAAAAAAAAAAAAAAACTCTCAGAAGAAAACATAGACACATATTCATGACTTTGTGCTTCAAAAAACAATATCAAGAAAGCAAAGAAACAACCCACAAATGGAAGAAAATATTTGCAAATTATAAGTCTAGTATTTGGTATTCAGGATTCAGCAAAGGAAGGCTGGGCATGGTGCTGCATACCTATAGTCCCAGCTGTTGGGGAGGCTGAGGCAGGACGTTTGCTTAATGCCAGGAGTTCAAGGCTGGAGTGCACTATGCACGCACTGAAGTACCTCACCTGTGTACACTAACCTCAGCAACATAGCAATACCTGGTCTCTAAAAATAAAAAAAAATAATAATAATTTAATTTTAAAAATTTAAAAAAGTCTTACAAGAAGGCAACCTAATTTAAAAATAGGGGTCAGGCCTGGTGTTTCATGCCCATAACCCCACCACTTTGGGAGGCTGAGGCGGGCAGATTGCTTGAGACCCGGAGTTCAAGAGCAGTCTGGCCAACATGGCGAAACCTTATTTCTAGAAAAATTAAAAACTAGCCGGGCGTGGTGGCATGCACCTGTAGTCCCAGCTACTCAAACGGCTGAGGTAGGAAGATCACCTGAGCTCAGAAAGGTTGAGGCTGTGGTGAGCCATAATCGTGCCACTGCACTCCACCCTGGGGGTGCAGAGTGACACCCTGTCTCAAAAAAAAAAGAAAAAGGGCAAATGATCTGAATAGACAATAAAAAAAAAAATTTATATATATATATATATATACACACACACAAATGGCAAGTACATGAAAAGATGCTAATTATCTTTGAGTCATCAGACAAATGCAAATTAAAACCACAATGAAATACCTTTTCATACCCTCTAGGATGGCTATAATCAAAGAGATTGACAATAACAAGTTTGGTAAAGATGTAAAGAGACCCGAAGCCTCATACGTTGCTGGTGAAAATGTAAAATGATGCAGCTGCTTTGGAAAACAGTCTGGCAGTTCCTCAAAAGGTTAAAGATAGTTACCATGGGTCTTAGTAGATTCATTTGGGCTGCTATAACAAAATAAGTTGGCTAGGTGGCTTATAAGCCACAGAAGTTTATTTGTTGCAGTTCTGGAGACTGGGAAGCCCAACATCAGGGTTCTGGCAGATTTGGTGTCTGGTGAGGTCCCATTTCCTGGTGCATAGATGGTACCTTCTTGCTGTATCCTCACATGACTTAAAAGGTCAAGGTAGCTCATGGGGCTTGGTCCTCATGACCTAATTACCTCCCAAAAGTCTCCAACTCCTAATATCATAACCTTGGGGGTTAAGATTTCAGCATGTGGATTTTGGTGGGGGTGCAAACATTCAAATCATAGCACGATATGACCCAGCAACTCTATTCTTAAGTATACACCCATACCCAAGAGAAATGAAAACACTTGTTCACACAAAAACATATACAGTTGTAGCCGGACGTGGGGGCTCACACTTGTAATCCCAGCACTTTGGGAGGCTGAGGTGGGTAGATCACCTGAGGTCAGGAGATCAAGACCATCTTAGCCAACATGGTGAAATCCTGTCTCTACTAAAAATACAAAAATTATCTAGGCGTGGTGGCACTTACCTGTAATCCCAGCTACTCAGGAGGCTGAGGCAGGAGAATCACTTGAACCAGGGAGTTGGAGGTTGCAGTGAGCCAAGATCGCGCCATTGCACTCCAGCCTGGTGACAGAGACTCCATCTCAAAAAAAAAAGGTATACGGTTGTTTGTAGCAGAACTATTTGTAACAGCCAAAAAACATGAAAACAACCCAAATGTCCATCGGTTGATGATAGAAACAAAATTTGTTACATCCAGTAAAATACTACTCAGCCATAGAAAAGAATACTGGGCCAGGCACGGTGGCTCATCCTCATAATGGCAGCGCTTTGGGAGGCTGAGATGGGATGATCACTTGAGCCCAGGAGTTTGAGGCCAGTTTGGGCAACATAGCAAGATCCCCCTTTACAAAAAATAAAATATAATGAAATAATATTAATAATTAAATAATAAAGAGACCTTATCTCTACTAAATATAATAAAATATGATCATGATTTGAGAAAGGCTGCTCATTGTAACCATAAATAAAAATAAGGAAGGCAGCAATATTATTGTAAAAACCCACCAATTGCTTCTTTTCTCCATTGCCAACGTCAGATTAGGCAAATCCTACCTCAAAAAGCACTGGGTTGTTTCGGCTTATTTTGCATCATCCAAAGGCCCTCTAAGGATCTCTGACTCACAGACCCTCACCCCAGACAGATTTTATACACAGGCTCTCCCAGTCTCACTTTCTTCCCGTAGAACTCCCATGAGATTGGGCTCGTTTCTATCCCTCAGTTAATGGAGAGCTGATCAGAAGTGATGGACAGAACTCATCTACCAAAAATAACCAAGCTTGCCCAAGAAAAGTAACTTTTTTTTCTATGCTTTTTCCTCTAAACCTAGTCTCTTTTAAGCAAATTAGGAAGTCTGACTCCTATAAGGATAAAATTAGCAGGGCCAGGATAAAAGGAACACTATTGTTGTTACTGCTTTGTCCAGGACAGGAAAGGCAAGCCCATGGTGAATGAACATCTTTTGGGCACCTACTAAGTGGCAGGCTCTGTGAGGCAGACACAAAGGAACAATCCATGTCCTCAAAGAGCTTGCATTTCTAGTGGGGAAACAAATGTACCACGAAGTAACTATTAAACAGGAATAGGAACAGTTTGTCCTGACTGCAGGGATGATTGATTACTTCTAACTAGGAAACCAAGAAAGGCTTCATGTCTGTTGTACCTGCTTACACTTGGAAGGATATGCATGATTTTGATATGAGTTGGAATGAGCATAGCAGGCTACATGTAGGGAACCGCATGAGGGATACCCGAAAATAAATAAAACTAGAATGCATAGTACATCAGATGTAGGGCAGGATGTGGAAGGGAAATGTGATCAGGATCAGATTGGAAAAGTTGTAGCTCCATGCTTGCATTTGTACTTATTGGTGGCATCATAGAGAGCTTTTTGGGCAATAAGAAGTTTGGAGGCTGGACACAGTGGCTTACACCTATAATCCTAGCACTTTGAGAGGCCAAGGCAGGAAGATTGCTTGAGGTCAAGAATTCAAGACCAACTTGGCCAACATAGCAAGACCCCATCTTTTATTTTAAAATAATTTTAAAACGAATTTTTATTTTTTTTAAAAAAAGTTTGAAGCCAGATACATCTGCCAGGACCCCTGCAGTGATGATGGGGAAAGCAGTGAAAGTAGGAATAGAGAGAATGGACAAGATAGAGTAGAATTGACTGAATATGGAAAGCTAAAACCAGAGAAGGGTCAAAACATGATTCACCCTCCAAGACTCAATAATTTATAGGGATCTTTTAGAGCCAGCCATTTAGTGCCCCCTGGTGGACAGGTGAAACTTTCACAGCATTAACAGCATCAAGTTACTTAACACTATTTCATTCTTCCAGTAAAAAATTTATATTGCACTAGGCACGGTGGCTCACGCTTGTAATCCCAGCACTTTGAGAGGCTGAGGAGGGTGAATCACCTGAGGTCTCAGTTCGAGACCAGCCTGGCCAACATGGCGAAACCCCGTCTCCACTAAAAATATGAAAATCCACCTGGTGTGTTGCCCAGGCTGGTCTTGAACGCCTGAGCTCAAGCAGTCCTCCTGCCTTGACCTCCCTATAGGCATGAGCCACAGGGCCTGGCCAGTTTATTAGGACTTCCCAGCTGGCTTTCACTTTTCATATCTAAATTTTGACTTGGCCATCTTAATTCCTCCATTTTTCATTCCAGTGTCAGATTGGTTTTAAAACTTGAATATTGCATCACTACCCAGGTCAAGCCTTCAGATTTCATTAAGTATAGGATTTCTTAGTATTTCAACCTATTTTTTCATTCATTTCTCAGGATGTTTTGTTCAAAATTGCCTCTGACCTGGATGCTCTTCAAAAATAATGTTAAAGAAATGGCTCTGTGGGCCAGGCATGGTGGTTCATGCCTGCAATCTCTGTCTCTACAAAAACAGCCAAGTGTGGTGGCAGGTGCCAACAGTCCCAGCTATGTGGGAAGCCGAGGTGGGAGAATCACTTGAGCCTGGGAGGTTAAGGCTGCAGTGAGCCAAGATTGTGCCACTGCACTCCAGCCTGGGTGACAAAGCAAGACCATCTCAAATAAAACAATCCAATATAAGTTACAATCCAATATAAGTTAGCTGAACACATAAGTGGTTACTGCATGATTGGAAAAAAACAAGCTTAGCAATTGTCTCTTAGCTACATGTGTTGTCTTTTGCATTTCTTGGGCCCTCCTTGAGGTAGAAAAGTAGCTGGGCAAAGTGGCTCACATCTGTAACCCCAACACTTTGGGAGGCTAAGATGGGAGGATCACTTGAGATCAACCCGGTCAACATAGCGAGACCCCAATCCAAAGTTCCAGAGCTGCTGGCATGGATAGTTCATTTGCATGTTCAGTTTTATCAGGAGCACACAGAGGCACCACTAGGTCACTATAACTTGGCTATTCTTTTAGTTTACCAGGCTTATTTCTCAAATGTCAAACAGGGTTACATGTTATCCAGAAAACCCACCATTCTCAATTATACACAATGTTCTTGCTAGTTGTAATTTAACTCCTACACCTCAATTCACAAGTGGCAACCTCCCTTCCATAACACCAGTACTTCCACAAAGTGCAATTAATAGCCATCTGCAATCCAAGAGAGAATAGGAAGATAAATAATCCTTACACCCAAAAGGCCAAACAATTTTTATTTTCAAAAACAACTTTATTCATGACACATATTAAAAAAAAATTCCCACCCCTGGAAATGAGCTAAAAAAATAAACAAAATCCACCTCCCACCTCCCTGTTCCCACTTCCTCCCATTCCCTCCAAATAAAAGGGAAAAAAGGCAAAGGAAAACAAAACAAAACAAAACAAAAAAAACTGAAAAACAAAAACACCCCTAAACCCCCCAAAACAAGGTAGTGCATTTCCCCAGGGGGAAGGGGAATTTACACTGGAGCCGCTGGGAGCGGAACGGAGATCTTCCGGCTACAGAAACCTGCAAAGAAAGACACTCAAAACAGAAAAAGAAACACAAAAGGAAACAAAACAGATCACCAGGCAACCTGGAGGGGCAGGGGGCGGGAGAAGAGGGGTGGGGTGGGTGGTAGACCTGGCTGGACAGGAGCAGGCAGGAGGGGACTGTGAAAGGCGAGAAGACGGAGGGAAGGTAACAAGCAGAACAGTTTGGTGTCCTTCCAGAGCCCTGGGTAAAAAAAAAAACCTCCTACCACCCACGCCCACCTACCCTTGAGCAGCCCCCAAGGGGGTGAAGTGGGGCAGGGAAACATGGGGAGCAGCTTGCGCAGTTGAGACGTGTCCATGGCGAATCCCCAGAGTGAGTAAGCAGCCCCCTGCCCCACTCCCTGGGCCTTCCCCTACTCCCCAAAGCAGGTCCCTCCTCAGCAGTTAGTTATGGGATTCTCCCCCCTTCCACAGTATATCTTTTTTTAAAAAATATTTTTTTTCCATCAAGGTCATCTTCTGTTTTTCTTTTTTTTTTTTTAATT
>NW_016107485.1:1796157-1842939 GCF_001604975.1 Cebus imitator | reverse complement strand
TCTTTTTTTTTTCCTTCTTTCCTCTTTTTTTCCTCTCTCTCCTCCTAATACACACTTTTTTTAGTAAGGGGAATACCATGATGTCGCTCTAGCCCGGCCCCTGGAAGAAAGAAGGAGAGTTAGGTGTTAACGCGATCACTAGATAGTTCAGTACAAGCCCCTCCCCGTGGGCCCTTGCCCCAGTTACTGTGAAGGGAAGGGGGAAAAAGAAGTTTTCAATTGTCCTAAAACTGACCCCATGATCCCAGAAATAGCAACACATCTGGAGAAATGGGACAGTGGGAGGGGGGCTTAACAGAAAATTTTGCCAAACAGTGGCAAAAAAGAAGCACATCTGAAGACAGAGACAAGAAAAAGGACCCCCTGTTTATCTCGTTTTCAGTCCTCCACAGCTCTTAAACCCTAGGCCTTCACAAATAGATCCTCCCTAATCCTGGGAGCAAGCAGGTAGAGCTTATGAAAAGCCAAGTTTTTTTTATATACCTATCCTGTCTATTTAAATGTAAAGAGATAGAAGCGAAGCAAGGCAAAAACATGGGCACCACACTTAGGCCCAGTGAGATGTTAACCTTGCAAGACTGGCTCAAATAAAGAGTAAATATCTCAAAATCCTCCCACAAGGCTGCTGGGGAGGATCAACTAGCTGCCTCTGGTATTCTTCCAAGGGAGGTTCAGACTTCAACCCCTCCCTAACTCCGAAAAAAAGTAACAAATGCCCAAGCAGTGCTTTCACTGCCTGGAGGTCCTGTTCCTCCCGGCTTTGTGTATAAACACCTTCAAAAGCCACCAACTCCCAAGAAAAAAAAGGCTGGGGGTGGAAGGTCATCCAAGGGAGGGATGCAGCCCTTATCACCAATTCCTGCTGCAGAAAACATGACGAGACTGGCCTTCTGGCCTGGCCTGCAACTACCTTCCTCACCCAGCACAGGCAGGAGACAAAGTTCCTGAAGACCAAGGGGGAGGGATGGGGAAGGGAGAATTCTCAGACCAGGTGAGAAGGAAGCATACAGGGCTCATGGGAGGCGCGGGGAAGAGGAGCAGCCCATCTATCCTGACCTGTAGACGCGACCCCGGGGCCTGCTGTTAAAACCACTGTAGAATCGAGAGCGGGAACTGTTGTAGTTGGTGGTCCGTGCCCGGTAGCGGGCTCGTGGAAAACCCCGGTCTGTTGTGCTGATGCCTGGTCTGTTGGTTCGTTTTGGGATCACCTGAGTCAGAGATGAATAAATGAAAGCCTTAACGTCAACCTGGAGAGTTTATACAGAACCAGAACAGCAATGGGCATAGGCTTACCTTGATTTGCCTTCCTCTAAATAGGGACTCGTCTAAGGCCAAGGAAGTCCTCACTGACTCTTTGTCTGAGAACTCTATATATGCAAACCTGAAAAGAATTGTCATTGTATCTCTCAGAGGTTACAAATACCTCATAGGTCAAGTTCAACTTACAGGCATGCTTTGTTTCGGGGTACAATGCAGTTACATTTTTTTGTCAAAATTCTAAACGGAAAATTTAAATGACTCAAAATCATTTAAAATTTTAAAATTTCCAGCTATTCTCTGAAATTTGTAAAAATAGGACACACAGGGTCTGAATTTCCATATGGCCACAATAGGCCAAGTAGAAGCTGCCTCTCCCACTCCCCTTCTAGTTTGTGATCCCACCCACATCTAGCCTTCATTTCTTTTAACTGTCTAGTGTCAGAAGACATTTAGGTGCAACTCCTGATACATATCAACATTAATGCCATTATCTTAAATGACACAATTACCTGTGTTAACAGCAAATTACTTACTGCTCGATATAAAACATAATTTATATATCTATTTTTACACCATAATTTAAATTATCTCAACTTACTTCCCTCTACTTACCCTTTGGGATGGCCACTAAATTTGTCACAGAGTATGGTAACACGGTTGACTGAACCACAGCCATGAAAGTGAGCTTCCAGCTCTTCTGCTGTTGCACCGTAGTCCACCTGAGGAGAGGAGAGACATTTCACAGGCACCAGGCAAATTCCTGTCTCAACAGACGCCCTGCCTCGCCTTTGGTCTGCACCATCCACATACACCAAGGCACATGAAATCTGGTAATTTGGGGAACTAGTCCCTTTTCCTTCCAAACCCAGAGCCTTTGCTGTTTACTGATCACTCCATTACCTTTAACCTCCTTCCCACACTCCCTCCACACCCAAAACCACCACCTATCCCAGAGATGTTCCTTTCAGGACTATCAAATAACTCCCCAAAATAACTTGTCCCCAACCCCAATCAAAGAGAGCCCTAGTTACATACATTGCCAACATAGATGGAACGGGCATCAGCCTCCATCTTCTCCTCAATGGACATGATCACTGGGCCAGCTATGAGGAAAAATATTAAAAAAAAAATACATTTGTTTTATACTTGACCAATATATGCATTTCCACCACCAACACTATCCCATAAGCTCAGTGAAAGCAAAGATTTTGGCCTATTCTGTTCCCTGCTGTACCTATAACCTAGAATAGGATTGTGCCTAATCCATAGCAAGTACTCGCTAAATATTCGACAAATTCAAAGAATAAACTAATACGCACTTAAAACAGTATAGGAATCTCTCCTGCCTCCAAATCAAGTCCCCAGTGAATGGCTTAGGCTGAATTGCTTTTAAGAGTGAACAAAATTAAGTGGGCTGAGACTCCACATTTCTAGATTAAAGGGGAAACCCCTCCAGCTTGTTTTCTCTTAGAATCCTAACTGAAGTGTCTCCAATTGGAGGAAAAATTGTTAGATTTGAAGGTCAAATGCGAGCTGGCAACCTCTAAAAAGAAGGATAGAGGTAGACCAAGAACAAAGAACAACACAATTATAACAAGGACAAAGGGAAGCAGGCACAAGGCTACCACCACCAAAATATAGGTTCTGCCTCACAAAGGTCAGAGGAACACAACGGACTGTGACCGCGGCACAGTCATAATAGCTTAAACAAGCAGCTCCAGGATACCAAGTATCTAACCCCACATTCCCCTTCCTCCCTACAACCCTTCCAACCAGAGAACCCGGGCTCCGCGTGCAACCGCCAGTTACTCACCATTGCCTGGAGGTGGACTCATATTCATCTGCTTCTCTACCTCGTTCTGTAGTTCCTTTAGCTTCTCAGCTTCTTCCTCCATCTCCCTGACTCGAGCTTTGATAGCTTCCAGCTCCTAATATAAGTTGAAAGGGTATGGAGAAGAGCTTAAGAGGAACCAACGCAGGGGCTCTGCCCTGCTCTCGACCGGAACGCGGCCTCAGCCATGCTCAGCCATTTCCCTCGCCCCACGCGAGGGTCGTGATGAAAAGAAAAGCAAGCTACCCTCTCTAGAACAACACTAGGCACCCGCGACGCCCGAATCAAGCCAGTCGGGCCCCTTGTAGTGATCGCGGACCCATCCCCGGCCAGACTGGGCCCCAGCCACGTTATTCCCCGCCCAACCCCACCCCCCGCCTGCCTCCCGCTCGCCCGAGCTCTGGGCCTCCCATGACCCGGCCAGTCAGCCGCCGGCCTGATCGCTCGCCCTCCTTCCCTCACCGGGTCCTCAATGGCGCCGTCCCCCGGGTCACCCTCGACCAGTCCCGGCTCCTCCTCCTCCTCTTGACTGCCGGGGGCTCCCGAACCAGGCCCAGGGCCCGGAGCTCCCGGGGGGGCGCGGGGCCGGGGCGGCTCCTCTTCAGGCTCGGGCTCCGGCTCGGGCTCCAGCAGCAGCTCCTCAGGCTCCAGTTCCTCAGACTCCAGGCCGTTCCCGTAGTCCCCTGCGCCCCCCGGGGCCCCCTCCCCGGCCTCCCCACCGGCCCCGGGCACAAGATGGCGCCGCCGCCCCGGCCCGGAGCCCCGACCGCCCGCAGCCCCCGCTGCTGCTGCCGCCGCCGCCGCCGCCGCCATCGCCGCTCAGACTGGGGCCCGCCGCCCGGCGATTGGAGAGCTGCGCCGGCCACGCCGAGGACTCATTAGTTAAGCTGCCTGCCAGTCACCAGGAGCTAGTACTCCATTGGGGAATATTACTTGGCAATCAAATAAGACCCCACCCCTAAGGCGGGGGTACTGCGCCAAATTCTCAAATCCCGGTAGGGGAAATCTGCCTGTCAATCAACACGCGTCCCACCTCCTATCGAGTCCTTAGGTAACAATACCGCCACACTGTGACGACATTCCTACTTTTCCCTGGCCTACGGGCGGGCCTGCGAAGTATAGGAGGCTCCGTGATTGGCCCTAGCTAGGCGACTGGAAAGGACCAATCTTCCGATCGCCTCACCGCCGTGGCCCAGTCTTACATGCCGATTGGCTCGCAAGATTCGAAGGGCCGACATTCATTTTGTGACAGGCGAACCTTGCCCCCGAACGGACTGCTGGGCTTCAAACTTGGGAAACCCGAGGTCACATGACTAGACAGTCCTGAGGGGGCCGCCATCTTGATACTACTGCTGGCCAGCTAGTGAGCTGTTGGGCGGACGAGGCCTGAAACAGGGCGGCCGCTTCAGGAAACTTGTATCCTGACCAGGAAGCATCAGTAGATGGGATATTGCTGAAAATGGAGGTTGTGAATGGGGCATTCCAGGAGGGTGCTTACTTTCCCCATCCAGGTTTTTGGCACCATCATCCACTAGCTCTCCCACACCAGAAAGCAGGGAGGATTGCTCGGTCCGAGCTACTTGTCACGAGTTCTGTCTTTCCCGCCCTCTTGCCTAGGCCTTCTGCTCCCTAGTTCCCTGCCCATTGACTGGGCAGCTTCCAGTGTCACCCCTCCAATCTGCACCAGTAACAAACTGGCCCCTTTTGCTGGTGAGGTAGTCTCAAAACTGTAAATCACTGCCTTCGACACCCCAGCATGAGATTACTTTACACCCTTCTCGTTCCATTGGGTGTACAGGCACCCAGTCTGTGCCTCTAACATGTAGTCCCTCTTCAACCAGACCACTGCAAACCCCAGCTTCCGCTCCTTTCCCAGGACAAGTGGGCCTACCTTCACAGTGCGCTTAATGGTTTTGTGCTGTTTCCTAACTAGGTTGTGAGTGCCTGAAGATGAAGGGCTGGATCTTATTTATATTTGCATCTCCATGGCCTGGCAATATGCCTACCACATAATGTCCTGTTGAATGTTTGTTGACTGAAGATGCATTGATTGGAGATCTGGGTGCTACCCTTCATTTCAGCCCTCAAGCCCTCAAGATTCCAGAGGAATTTCTCCTGGCAGGTTCCCACTACACCGCTGCACTCGAAATGAGACCTAGCCCTGGAAGGCAGGATTGCCACATTTTGGTAGCAATCCTACATTTATTAAAAAGGAAGGAATGGCAGTGCTAAGTTTGCAAGATAAATTTTTGTGGGCACACTAACCTATAGTTCAAAAGATTCATATGAGCCAACCAAAAAGTTAAACAAACATAGTTGGCAGAGGGAGTTGGACAAGAGAAGGTCCTCATTAGCAAAACAAAAAAATCAAAAGTGACTCATCATACCCCACTATTCCCCTCACCCCGCCTTTTTCTCACAATTCCTTACCTCAAGATCTGGGGAACTTGGAGCAGAGTCACGGTCGCTTAAAATTTCACTGCAAATTACTTCATCAGCCACCTCAGCTTCAGTGTGATCTGGGATAACTAATGTTGAGCACCGAAGACAAGCTCTAAATGATTGAATGCCCTGGAAGAAAGGTCTTTTATACTGGTCTTAACCTAGTTAAGATTTGTTTATCTTATTGGTGCCCAATTTAATCAAGCCAACAAAAGGAGATGTGATTTTTAAAAATGTGTTTGAATCCTGTTTTTGTTAAGCACGCTCCTTATTATATTATCTCATTGGACTCTCACAACAACCCCATGAGGAAAATATTTCCAAATCCATAACCTTTTTTAGGGAAAAAGAAAAATGCTTAATGAAGTGAAGAAACTTAGGCCTAAGTCACTGGACTAATTAGAAGTGTGCAGGGCTGGCTGGGCATGGTAGCTCATGCCTGTTGTCCCAGCACTTTGGGAGGCTGAGGCAGGAGGATCACCTGAGCCCAGGAGTTTCAGACCAGCCTGGCAAACGTGGCAAAATCCCATGTCTACTAAAAATACAAAAATTAGCTGGGTGTGGTGGCACATGCCTGTAAACTCAGCTGCTCGGGAGGCTGAGGCAGGAAAATCTCCTGGGCAACAGCAAGACACTGTCTCAAAGGAAAAAATATAAATAATAATATATATTATACATAATATATATCATATAATATATATAACAGTGTGCAGGGAATTGAAAGCCAGCTTTCAAAGTTCAGATAAGGCCTGCTTTAATGCACAAAAAATTATGTGTGAAAAATGGAAAGACAAATTCCAACAATAGATAAAAGTTTAAGCAAACTACAATTATATCCAATAAAATATTATTATGCATCTATTAAAAGGTTTACATAGTGTGACAAACATGCAAAAATAATTTTGTTAAGCCAAGGAAGTAGAATGTAAAATTGTACATAAAATATAATTACAATTATATCTGATTTTTAAAAACACAGGCATGGGAGGAAAAGAGGAGCAAGAACTAGTACAATCTTTCTAGTCTTTGGCAATATGTACCAAAAGCTTTTAAAATGTTGAGATTCTTAAGGCCAGGCGCAGTGGCTCACACCTGTAATCCCAACACTTTGGGAGCTGGATTGCTTGAGCCCAGGAATTCAACACCAACCTGGGCAATATGGCAAAACCCCTTCTCCACTAAAAATACAAAAATTAGACGGGCATGGTGGTGTGCACCTGCAGTTCCTGCTACTCCCAGGTACTCGGGAGGCTGAGGCTGCAGTGAGCCATAATAATGCCACTGCACTCCAGCCTGGGCAACAGAGTGAGAACCTGTCTTAAAAAAAAAAGAAAAAGAAAAGAAAAGCTGGGAGAGATGGCTCACACCTGTAATTGCAGCACTTTGGGAAACCAAGGCGGGCAGATCACCCAAGGTCAGGAGTTCAAGACCAGCCTGGCCAAAACAGTGAAACCCCATATCTACTAAAAATACAAAAATTAGCTAGGTGTGGTGGTGAGCGTCTGTAATCCCAGCTACTCGGGAAGCTGAGGCAGGAGAAATGCTTGAACTTGGGAGGGGGAGGTTGCAGTGAGCAGAGATCACGCCACTACATTCCTGCCTAGGCCATCAGAGTGAGACTCTCTCTCTCAAAAAAAAAAGGTCGAGATTCTTTTTCTTATCTCCTCTAAAAATATAATCCAATTTGTGAATAAACATTTGTGAATAAATATTTTTTGTTTTTTGAGACTGAGTCTCACTCCACAGCCTAAGCTGGAGTGAGGAGGTGTAATCTTGGCTTACTGCAACCTCCACCTCCGAGGCTCAAGCAATTCTTTCTTGTGCCTCAGCCTCCTGAGTAGCTGGGACTACAGGCGTGCCACCACCATGCCCAGCTAATTTTTTGTATTTTAGTAGACATAGGGTTTACCATGTTGCTCAGGATGGTCTTGAACTCCTGAGCTCAGGTAATCCTCCCACCTTGGTTCTTCCATCGTGCTGGGATTACAGGTGTGAGCCTTCATGCCCCATCAGAATAAATATTTTTATCAAAGTGAAAAAATACAGACAAATGACCAACTGGGCATTAAAATTATTGTACACAAGTAGATGTAATTTTATGTAGTCATTATGCTTTTGAAACATTTTAACATCAAGGAAAAATGCTTGCAATATAATGGTAAGCAGAACTGCAGTATACAAAATTGTATGATCATAAAAGCAGACAAAAAATACTGAAAAGAAGTATGACAAAATAGTAGTTCTCTCTGAGTGATAGCATTATGATTCATTTTCTTTCTACAAATTTTCCACAATCACTGTTCATTTATTTACTTGTTTATTTTGCTGCTCTTATTTTTGAGACAGGGTCTCTGTCGCCCAGGCTAGAGTACGGTGGCATGGTCACAGCTGACTGCAGCCTCAACCTCCTGGCTCAAGTAATCCTCCCCTCCTCAGCCTCCAAAATGGCTGAGACTACAGGCATGCACCACCATCCCCAGCTAATTTTTTCCATTTTTTGTAGAGACAAGGTCTCACTGTGTTGCTTAGGCTGGTCCCCAACTCCTGGGACTCAAGTGATCCACCAAACTCAGCCTCCCAAAGTGCTGGGATTACAGGGATGAGACACCACGCTCAGCCCATTACATATTTATTTTTTTTTAATCACTGCAACTTTCAAACTTTATCTAATAGGCATGATTACCTTATGAAAGGAACAAATAACATTTGGCCGAGTACGGTGACATGCACCTATAGTCCCAGCTAATCCAGAGGCTGAGACAGGAGGATCACTTGAACCCAGAAGTTGCAGGCTACAGTGAGCTATGATCATGGTACTCCAGCCTCAGCTACAGAGTGAGACCCTGTCTCAAAAAAAAAAAAAAAAAAGAAAAAAAGCAAACATATTTGAAAAGCTATTTGAGTGCCAGGTGTAGTGGCTTATGCCTGTAATCCCAGCGCTTTGGGAGGCCAAGGCAGGAGGATCACCTGAAGTTAGGAGTTCATGACCAGCCTGGCCAACATGGAGAATCCCTGTCTCTACTAAAAATACAAAAATTAGCTGGGCGTGGTGGTGTGTTCCTATAATCCTAGCTACTCAGCAGCCTGAGGCATGAAAATCACTTGAACTTGGGAGGCAGAGGTTACAGTGAGCTGAGATCATGCCGCTGCACTCCAGTCTGGGTGACACAGTGACACTGTCTCAAAAAAAAAAAAAAAAAAAGGTTTTTGAATGGTGACCTATAAAGTAAGGTCCTTCCCTATTAGTCTATAAACTGTAAAAGAGAGGGAACCATCTTATATTTGTATTCCCTTTGCCTATCACTCTGCTCAATAAATAACTGAATAAGTGATCTTCAGTAATGAATAATCTTTTTTAAAAAAAGGTAAAAAATAAATAAAATAAATGCTCTTATTTAATATCTTACTTGTTGTTAAAGCATAGAGAATATCAGGTAAGTTCTCCTCTGAGAATGAATTTTTTTTAATTTGGTATGTAATGGTGTGAGATTCGTCCATTATAATTCTCTTTAAGTAATAACCTATACACAGAGGACCATGGAGTTTTGCAAAAAGTGAAACTCCAATGATATTGTGCCCCAGAAGAGGGGAAGATGTATTAATAGAAGGGAATTGGCCAGGTGTGGTGGCTTACACCTGTAATCCCAGCACTTTGGGAGGCCAAGGCAGGCGGATCATGAGGTCAGGAGATCGAGACCATCCTGGCAAACATGGTGAAACCCCGTCTCTACTAAAATACAAAAAAGTAGCCGGGCATGGTGGCACACACCTGTAGTCCCAGCTACTCAGGAGCCTGAGGCAGGGGAATCACTTGAACCTGGGAGGCAGAGGCTACAGTGAGCAAAATGGCACCACTGCACTCCAGCCTGACAACAGAGCGAGACTCTGTTACAGAAAGGAAGGAAAGAAAAAGAAAAGAAAAGAAATAGAAAAAGAAAGAAAGAAAAGAAAAGAAATAGAAAAAGAAAGAAAGAAAAGAGAGAGAAGAAAGAAGGAAGGGAGAAAGAGAAAGAAAAAGAAAGAGAAGGAAGGGAGAAAGAAAGAAAGCAGGGCAAGGGAAGAAAGAAAGAAAAAGAGAGGAAGGAGTGGCTGAGTGGAGTTGAAAAAAGGAGAATTAAGTGGTAAAAATGGGTAAGGGCATCCATAGATCTTCCCAGAAAAGTTTTCTCACCAAACAACATAAATATTTGCTGACTTGGTAGTTTCATCCCTATTTTTATCTCCTTTCTTGAAATTTTTACAAACTACAATAATGCTCTATGATCTAAAACTACTTTGAAATTTTTACAGACTACAATACTGATCTATGATCTAGAGCTGCACTTTAATATGATAGCCACTAGTCACACATGGCTACTGACCACTTGAAACATGAGACTCCAATTTGAGATGTGCTGAAAGTATTGAATATACACTGAATTTTGAAGAATTAGTATGAAAAAGAGAATGTGACATAATTCATTAACTGTTTAATATTAATTCCATATTGAAATAATATTTTTATATACTGAGCTAAATAGAATATTATTAAAATTGGTTTGATAATTTCTTTTTGCATTTTAAGTGAGGTTACTAGAAAATGTAAAACTGCATATAGCTTGCATTATATCTTTGTTGGACAGTGCTGATGTAGAACCTTGGAGCCTTTCTCCTTTAATGACCTCTATCTTGGAGCAGACCTCAATAATCTTCTAATGTGGTCTGGCCCTGCTTACCTTAACTCCCTAGGTCTGCCTTTGCATGGAAGTGGGGTAGTCACTTAAATGTGAAGGAGCTTCTGTTGGGTTGCTTAATTTCCATTCTGCCTGGTTAATGTTTTAGAAATTTTGTGCCTAAAGAACTTGTTTTCATATACTGTACTGGAAATATATGTTCATTATCAAAGAATCAGAAAATACTGGCAGCAAAAAGAACAAAATAAAAGCACTCATAAAGCCCACTATCCAGAGACAATCACTAATGACATTTTGGCATATATACTTCCTGAAACTTTCAATATGTAAATACATATCAAGGCACACAAACATAAATATTTTAGCAAAATGGGGTCATACTGTATATATTATTTTCTAATCTATTTTTTTACCCAATTAAAAAAAAAAACATCTTCCCATATCAGTAAACATATTTTTCCACATTGTTTGTCATGGTTTTACCCAAAACTCATCTCAGATATGAGGCCTTCTCTGACCACTCAATTTAAAATTGAAATCTATATGTGTATATGTACACACACATTCAGCCTCATGATTTGCTTTTCTTTATGGCATTCATCGCCTTCTCATATATTATACGATTTTAAATTTTTCCGTTTCTCTTACTAGAACATAAGCAACATGAGAACAGAGATTTGCATCTGTCTGTTCACTTTACCTCAGGGCCCATAACTGTGCTTAGCACACAGATGATGCTTGAATATTTGCTGCATAAATGGTTGACTGAATGAATAAACTACACAGCATTTCATTATGGTGTGTTTTCTGGTTGGGTTTCAAAACAATTTATTTATTTCTGTATCTCTCCTGTATCTACATTTAAGGTAGCTTTTAAAGTCTTCAAAGGTTCTGCTATTAAGTAGCAACATAGAATATTTACAATCTATCCATTTGCTAGAAATTGTAACTGTTGCCCAACTTTATCAAGGTGTCATTTGAATAAATAACACTGGTGGAGAACTGTATGGAGGAAATACAATTCATCTGTCCCTTTAGATAGTCCAAAATTTAGTCCTATATTAAACCAAACCATCATGGAGCGGCATATTTGGGCTAAATTGTGATGAGCCTAATAGAAAACACTTAGGACCTTCTGAATCTCCATTTGTTGTTTCTAGAAGAAACAGTGGTCAAAACTCAACATATTTGCTTTTAGATGTCACAGAAGGTGGCATCCACTTTATCAGTCTTCTCAAAAAATCAACAATTTTTTTTGCCCTTCTTAACTGATAGGTTTTTATAAATTATAAGAGGAATGTGAATTTCATTTTGTATTTTAATTTTCTTTAGCTGCCAAGAAGCTCAGAGCTGAATTCACAGTCCAGCTTTAGTATTTAGGAATATTACTTATAGAATGTTCTTCTGTGTATTAATTTTTTTTTGCTGACATCTTACTGTAATATTTCAATTTTCCCATTACCTCTACTTATTTTTTGTTTTACTTCACTTTGACTTGAAAGTCAACCCTGACTTAAAAATTTTATGTTTTCCTATTATTTTGTGTGTTGCAAATTTTTTTTTGGAACTAGGCAAATGTAAATCAATCTTTGTATCTAAAGAACTTGTAAATGTAGATCAATCATTAAATCAATCACACTGCAGTGGAGATAAATGTACCAGCTATCATACTTAATGATATTAACTATTAAGAACGTCTAATTCCCTTTTCCATAGTGCCATTTCACTAAGCCATTCTCTGATTTTAATATGGCTTCCCCTGTAGATTTTTATATAGAGAATAGAAAGGGAATGCTGGATTCCTCCAAACAATTATATTTCTTGCAATTTAACATATAAACCCAAGTACCAATCTATTGCACTGGATTACAGAAAGACTAGAAATTCTCACCTGAAATTTTAAATTAGGATCACTATTTCTGTGAGACATGATTTTGATGTGGTCTAAGACTACAGGTAGAGAAGAATGGGCTGAGTATACCTGGAGATCCCATCCAGTTTATCAGTTTGCATTAAAATGGCTGAAACCAAATGTCTTACAGGACCAGGAAAGGAAGCAGGGACTCTATTTTTGCCAGACACCCCAACCTTTTTTTTTTTTTTTTTTTTTTNCCAAGGAAGGCAATTGCCAAACTTCTCTTCATACAATACTGTCCTTTTCCCACAACCATCCATTCTTGGGATTTTTTTTTTTTTTTTTTTTGAGATAGAGTCTCCCTCTGTCACCCAGGCTGGAGTACAGTGGCTCAATCTTGGCTCACTGCAATCTCCACCTCCTAGGTTCAAGCATTCCTCATGCCACGGCCTCCCGAGAAACTGGGATTACAGGCACATGCCACCACGTCTGACTAATTTTTGTATTTTTAGTAGAGACAGGGTTTCCCCATGTTGGCCAGACTGGTCTCGAACGCCAAGCCTCAAATGATCTGCCTGTCTTGGGCTCCCAAAGTGCTGGGATTACAGGCTTGAGCCACCGCGCCAGACCCAGACCTATTTTTATGTCTGAGGTATGCAGCAAGGCACCACAGAGAAATGTTTATTATTATCACACACTTCTGATTAGAGCCTGAACCACAACTGGGGACTTGATTACTATCACACAAGGATTTTTGGTAGGTTTTCTTTGTTTTTCATTTGGTTATTGTTAGTGGCAGTCCCAAAGTACCATATACACACACCCTCCCAAGGCTCAAGTTAGAATAGATGGCTTTGGCCATTTGGCTGGTGTAGGATGGGGGAACGACTCTGATTTTTTAATTAGCCCAACACTTTCCCAAATCCCTGTTATTCTAATTCTTGCCTTTAACAAGGTCATGAAGAGTTGACTGAATCAATGAAATGTCCTGACCCCAGGCTATACAGTGTAGAAGTCACAAACCCTGTTCAGTCCTTCTCATTAAAGTTCTGGGCTTTATTTATTTTTTTAATACGACCATTACATATTACACAAAAATAAAAGTCAAATGAACTTGGTATTTATAAATTATTAAATAAAAATACAGGAATATAGATTTATATTTATAGAGCTTTCTTTTCTTCTAAACTAACCAAATCTCTTCTGCCATTTTATGATTTTAAAAAAGTAAAATAGTGTATGTGTGCCCTAGAATAAGTGGGGAGTAGGATTAATAATCGCAGGACCGAGTTGCCCTACTTCCGCTCCTTCCTTGGCCTAAGCAAAGTCTCTATTTGTCCCTTTGGGCTCTGGAGATCAAGAAACCCCTCTCCTCCTACTTAATCTTTGAAAAATGGCAATTACATTTATTTCCCTTATTTTTAAAAAAATGAAATGGATTTAAAAATTGGGAGCCATACTCAGCCTTCTTGGCCAAGAGCTAATCCCAAGGAACTATATGGCTCTAGAAGAGAGTCCCTAGTTTTCCCTGACAGAATAGTCTCTGGAGTTTCCCTTCAAGCTAAGAAGGGCAGGACAGGTCAAAATTGCCCACTGTGGTCCCATCTAAGCTATGCTTCTGGGAATCCAGACCAAGCCCTTTACCCTGTCAGAAAACAGCCTCTCTTTCCACCCAGCTGTCAAGGCTTCAGGGCAGGGCATTTCAGTAACCTGGCCATGGTCCCTGCAGCCCCTCTTGGCTAAAGGTCCCCGGGAATGCTAACAGGGATATGCGTCCTGTGGCAGAGGGTAGGGTGAACAGTGTGCTCCAAACCTGGGGAAGGAAGCACAAGCTCCAATTTGGAGCCGATGGTCTAGTCAGTGGTTTTCCAACTTTTTTTCAGCAGCAAACCCCTTAATGCAAACAAAATCTTACCCTGAACCCCGATATGTAAGACAGGTACAAGGGGAGCTGTTCTGTTAGAGGGCAAATTGCCCAGCCTGCTCAGCTCTCCACCCCCTTCAGCTCCACGAGGACTCCTGAGGCAACCCCTAGGAAACTTCAGGGCTCTGCCAAGCAGTTTGAAAACCACTGGCCTAGCTTGTCCTGAGCAAGTCAGAGACCCCCCACCCCAACTGCTTGCCACAGACTGGCTCTGAGTTTCTGGTGTCAGCATACTCACAAGACCAAGTGGCACGTGCAGCCTACCACCTCCCCTGGAAAAACCATTAAAAAGTGCAGCCCTCTCTCAAAAGCAGAAGTCTGGACTAAACACCTGAGGCCAATTTGGTCCCACATTCAGGCGAGCACAACTATGTTGCCACATTCTAGGACCAAGTGAAAATCTCCAAGAAGAGTCAACCATGGTCTAGCTAAGCTGATCAGTGCTCAGGACCACAGGCAGGGTTCTAGAGCACTGTGTCAGAAAGTCAGCATTGGAGAGCAGCAATCTTAGCACCTTGGAAAGTGCAGCAGTGAGGTCTGGCTCAGGGCATGCATCTGGAGTGAGTAATTTCTTCCTCAAAAGAAAAAGTTATAATCAAGCTGTTCTAGAGGACTGCGAGTTCCAAAGTTAACATCCTCAGACTCTGAGGTACAGACAAGTAACACCCATGCAAACAGCGTGGCTTCAAAGAAATCATAAATGCTCCTAGGTCATGGTAGATACTCTAGAACCCATATGCCTGGTCCCTGTTAAAGCCGAACCAAAGCCCACAACACAGCATAGGCCAGTCCTGGAGTACCCATCACCCTCACACCCATGGGATTCAGAGCTGAAATGGTCCTCTCAAGGCATAAGCAGTCTCACTGAGACACAGTGTGGGACCCAGACTGTATTCTACATCAGCACTTATGTCCACAACCTCAAAAGGAAAATTAGTTAGGGCCCCAACTTAAGAGTTTCAGTTTGAGTACAGAGGTCCCAGAGACTGGAAACACTTTAGGCACCATTGTGCCTGAGTGGGAGAGGAGGGTGGCAGGCAGGTCCAGCTACCTAAGCCTCCACCCATCCAGGCTCAACAGCCCTGCCCTTCTGTCAGAGCCCAGGAGGCAGCAGCAAGTGCATGATGCACAAAGAAGGGGGATGATGAAGGAACAAGGTCACTGCTCTTCTGGCCAAAGCCTTGCCAATTACTTTCTGGAGAGAAGCAGCAGAGCCCTACCCCTCTGGATACAATGTTTCTCTCTAAGCCTTGAGACATCAGGACTAGGGCAAGGGAAAGGAGGGGTTGTGGGTGGCAGGGAAGAGAACTGCTCCTAGCTCTTGCCATTGCAACAGGGAATGTTTTCTCCTTGGGGAATCCCACCACCACCAGATTTGCCAGGCAGCCCAGCATGCACAGCAGCATGCGTGCACATGCATACGTGTGTCCAAGCAGCCCATGGTTACAGCCACCTCTCCCTATCACCCGAGAACCCTCAAGCTTCCATTCCAAAGGGTGTGTCTTCTATGTTCCCCAAATCCCATCCATCCAATGGAAACACAACTGCTTATGCAAGTCCACCTTCCTCAGGGCTACAAACCAAGTTCCAGGTCATTTCATGTGCCCAAACCTATAAGCATGATCCCTCCCACCTCCCCCAGCCCTGGAACGACTCCACCTCCTGCCCCTCTAAACTTGCCGAAACATTCCCCTCCCCTATGTGTCCTGCTCACTCTTCTAATCGCCTACCTGGCCTACTCAGCTCCCTTACACACTACCCTTCCCCTGCCCATCCCTGTTCCATGCCCACCCATCCACCAACTCCACTTCTTCCAAGGGCATTTCTCTGTTCTGTTCCTGCTCTCCCGACCCCCAGCCACACCTAGCCCCACCTGGCCCTGGACTTTCACTTGCTAGCAAAAAAGGCCCCTACAGTTACCAGGGCCCCCAGTGCCACGGCCCCTGTCAGCACTGTCCTCACTGATGCCCAGTTCCCCTCCCGCAGACGCCGCGCCTCCTCCAGGGCCCCGTCCCCGTATAGAGCTGTGAACTCCGCCTGTGGGAGAGAAGGGAAGTAGGAGAGAAAGAAGGAGAAAGGGATATCAGGAGAGGAAAGAGTGGAGAGAAGAGGAGAGGAAGAGTTCCAGTTCCATCCACTGCGAGCACTACCCCATTCCCAGCTCCTCTCTGGCCAAAGCTCTACTGCAAGCCCCTCTAATCCCCCCAGGTATACCCCCACTCTGCCTCCAGTGAATTCCATCCTTTCCTTGGCGAAAAATTCTGCTCAGAACTAGTATCCTTTGCCAAGGCTTGCCTGACCACCACCCATCCCTGATCCTCCCCACCTCCCACGCCATCACTCAGATGCAAAAAGTCCCTGACACCATTCCCCTGCAGGCACTCCTTGGGTGCATATTCTGTCCACTGCTTGGGACCATGAGCCCATCCAGTGTTGACTGCATGGCAGCCCTGGAGTGCAGAGTCCAGGCATCTCTCAGTCTGATTCCACCCAGACGGGGAGCCTCAGCCCCATACCTCATTCCCAACATAGCTGCCTCAGCCTCCAATCAGAGCCCCCATCTTCCCCCTGGAGACCAGCTTTGCGGAGGGATGTGCAGAGCGGCAATTGAGAAGCTTCTTACCCAGCCCCCACTGCTGTGGATCCAGTCGGCCAGCCGCGTCTCCAGGTAGGCCACCATCCACTCCTGCACTTGTCCCACCAGTGGTTCCATCTCCTTGTTGACACTCTCAGCACACAGTGCAGCCCCAAAGACAAAGAAGGCTACAAGGCGGCCCCAGTTGGGGCCCCCTTGGAAAAGTTCATCGGAGACCTGGGTGAAGCGTTGTTGGGCTGAGCCTGGGGTCACATGCAGCTGAGCCGCCAGATCAGAGAAGGTGCGCCGGAAGCGGGTCTCGAACTCATCTCCAGCTGCCCGCATTGCTTGGTGCAGCGGGTCAGCTGCTGGGCCCTCCCCGGGGCCAGCTCCACAGACATAACCCTTCTGCCTCAGCTTATAACCTACAAAGTCTGCCACCAGAGCCCGTGTGTCTGGGGCCGAGGCTGGGGTCGCCATCCGGGCGGCTATAAGAGGCAAGGATGAAAGACTGGCATGAATATATGGACAGAGAACCAGAAGGAGCATTTCTGGTTTGGCCAACCCAGTGAGATGGGGAGGAGGGAGGAAATGCTCAGAGCTCACTAGACAGGGAGAGGCAAGAACAAGGGAATTAAATCATGATGCGGGACCAGGGTTCGAGAGGCTGGCCATTGTATCCTAATATGCAAAATTAAATGCAAAATAAGTAAATTTTATGTTTAGAATACTTTAGATTCTTTTCATAGTAAGACAAAGTCAGCTCTGTGACACCCCTACACACCTCCCCCTGCTCAGTCCTCACCTTCTTGGCTACAGGAGGGGGCTTAGGACCTCCCCAAATGCAAGATGTAAAGATGTTGGCAAAGGCACAAGATGAAGGGGAGCAGATGGGCTGAAGAGAAAGGTGGGAGACGCAATGGGTTACTCCAGACAGAGAAAGGAAGGAGACACTCACCCAGCCGGGATGCCAGCTCTTAAGACACAGCGCTGGTGGCAAGGAGCCCCCAGCTGGGGCCTTTCATCCTCCCGGCCAGCGTGGAGCCCTGGAAAGGGGAGGGGGAGATCAGAACCAGGAAGAGAAGGCCAGGGATCAGGGTCTGGCCTGGGAGGGCTGGGGTTGCAGCTCTGGGCCTGGGCCCCTGCCCCCAACGCTCTACCAGCTGTGTGGCCGAATCCATGTTTAATGACTGTCCTCCCAGGAAACCCAGGGCCAAGGGCTTCCTGCCGACACCATCTCTATTCCCGGTTCCCCCTAGTGCAGCCCAAAGGCCCAGCTCCTCCCTTACCCCCACCTCAGCCAGTCTCCAACCCCGCCCGCCTGCCAGGTTAGGGATCTCACGGGTCAGGCCGCTGCCGGGATCCGGGCCGTTTCCTGGTGCAGGAGCTGGGAGGGAGGGAGAGAGGGAGGAAGAGAGGGAGGGAAGAAGGGAGGAGAAAGGGGGGGGCAGAGGGAGGGCCCGGCGCCGGGTGA
The DNA here is from genome assembly GCF_001604975.1 of Cebus imitator. Lineage (NCBI taxonomy): Eukaryota > Metazoa > Chordata > Mammalia > Primates > Cebidae > Cebus > Cebus imitator. The sequence goes on along the minus strand of NW_016107485.1, from coordinate 1,824,905 downwards.
TGATGGGGCCCAGAGATGCGTCCAGAGAGAGGGGCGGGGCTGGGACGCAGGCCTGCGAAGGGCCACTACTCAGGAAGAGGGAGGGCTGCTGAAGGCTAAGAAGGGCTGGCTGAGAAGGCACGGTGAGCTGGGCTGGGCTGGGCTCCTGAGCCTCGAGGCTGCCCAGAGAAGTATGCTGGACTTCAGGACATCTCGAGGCAAATTCAGCATTTCCAGGAGGTTTCCGATGTTCCATGCACTTGTTGAACTTCTCTAGCCCTGGATTGTGTGTGCCTGGAAAACAGGAGCAGTTCCCATTAAGCTGAAAACGTCTGCCAGGTGCCTTACCCTTCTGGGACTAGCAGACACCACACAGACACCAAACCTTTCCCATCCTCTTTTCTCCAGGACCTTTAACCCAGTGTTCTGTTTGTGGGCTGGGCTTCAGCCAGGCATCAGGGAGTCAGGACTTGGATCACAAGCAGTTTCTGCCCGTACTTTTCTTTAATTCTATTTATTCTTTTGTAATAGATTTATTTTATTTTATTTTTTTTTTTTTTTTTCCTAACACATGAACTAATTCTCATGAAAAAAAATCAAATAAAGAGGTACGGAGTAATAAAATACAGGTTCTCAAACACACACACACACCCCCCATTCCACTTCCCTCCCTGCATGTTGCCAGTGTTAAGCTTGATGTTTATCTTTCCAGATTACATATATATGCGACCATTATTTATACATGGCAGTATATTTATATGGGGCAGATCACAAAGCATTAAGCAGTCTAACCACAGCTGATCCACATGAGGGCACTCACAGCCAGCCCCCTGGGCTCTTGGATCTGGCATTTCCTCCATTTAAACAGCACCCCAACTAAAGGCCTGAAAGAGGCAATCCAATTCTCCTTTTCTGCTAGTTCCCTTTGCTTCTACCTCCAATCCAAGCCTCGATATTACCAACTGCCCTTATGGTCACTAGAGAAGCAAGGTCTTTTCTGTAGCAATAATAGTAACAACTAGCTGGGTTTGGTAGCTCATTCCTGTAATCCCAGCACTTTGGGAGGCTGAGGCAGGCGGATCACTTGAGGCCATGAGTTCCATACCAGCCTGACCAACATGACAAAACCCCGTCTCTACTAAAAATACAAAAATTAGCCAGGTGTGGTGGTGCATGCCTGTAATCCCAGCTGCTCAGGAGGCTGAGGCACAAGAATCACTTGAACCCAGGAGGCAGAGGTGGCAGTCAGCTGAGGTCATACCATTGCACTCCAGACTGTGTGACAGAAGGAGACTCTGTTTAAAAAAAAAAAAAAAAAAGGTAAAAACTAACATATTTTGAAGAGTTATTAGGTGCAAAGTGCTTTTTTTCTACTCTGAGATTCCCCGTTTTAACACTCTGAGGATGGTAAACTCCACCGTCTGGGCTCAAGCAATACACTTTATCTTCTTACCAATTCTTATGCTGTTTTACCCTCCTTCTATGAATGAGAAAATTGAGGTTTGGAGAGATTAAGTGATTGACCCAAAGCCATATACTGATATGTAAAGAGGCTAGGACTCCCATCTCATTCTGTAACTTTGACACTATTGCTTCAAGATCACCTCTTCCCTTCAAATAGTCAATATTGTTCTCATAGTCTGAATCCACACCATTTACAAGTCCACACTCAATTCTCTCCTCTATTCCAAACACACAGCCTATTATACTCCTTTATGGCTGTATCCTTTCAACCATCCTCATTTCTTTTTTGCTCTTAGCCTGATCATTCTGGTTGCTACCAGCAAAGTTGCTCCTTTCTTTAGAGAATAACCTAGTCCAAGTCTTCATATGCACTCCTGATTTGTTGGCTAGTTTGTTTGTGAGACAAGGGTCTCACTCTATGGCCTAAACTGGAGTGCAATGTTACAATCACAGCTCACTTCTGCTTCCACTGTCTGGGCTCAAGCAATCTTCCCACCGCAGCCTCCCCGGTAGCTGGGACTAGAGATGTGCTCCACCATGCTTGGCTAATTTTTCATTTTTTATAGAGATGGGGATCTCATTATGTTGCCCAGGCTGATCTCGAACTCCTGAGCCAGCTTGATTGTAATATAAATTAATGTATGATTATTTTATACCCTAAAATATGAAAAGAATACATCCATGCATTCTATATATGTATAAAATTTTAAAAAGTCAATATTGCTTTAAAAATGAGTCCTAGCTAAATAGTATTGCTACAGTCAATACTAGTATGAATGCATGCAAACAGGAATTAATTGTACAATAACAAGACGGCATGTGTCTCATGGTTCATTTTCAACTTAGTCACTTGCGGTTTTACAGTTAAACTATCCTGCTGCTTTAAATGTAGAGGCTTCATTTCTGCTCTAAGATTCCCCCTTTTAACACTCTGAGGATGTTAACTATTATTGTTAAATGTTTTAATCTTATATAACCAAGTGGATAAGAGTATGGACTCTAGAGCTGAACTGTTTAGGTCCTAATCCCACCTCCCCAATTATTAACTATGTGACCCTGGGCAAGAGTCCTCTCCCCTCTGTCCCTCACTTTTCTCATCTTTAAACTAGGCACAATAGTCTTTATTCCTCTGAGGGTTGTATTACATCCGTTAGTATTTGTAAAACCATTACAACAGTACCTAGCACATTTTAAGTGCTATATAAAATCAGTAGGAAAGTTAGAAAAAAACCTAAAAACACTTCACATTTTTTTTCACTAATGTAAAAAAAAAAAAAAAAAAAAAAAAAAAGGGGAAAAAGCCAGCTCTGCCCTTCTTGGAAGCACCCACTGGACCTAGAACTCCACATTCCCAACTCCAAGAGAGTTATTGAGTGCTCGTTCATTCAATAATTTGAGTGCCTACCATGTACTAAAACTCACCGTTAATCAGACAAAGCCCCTGCCCTCAAAGGGCTTATGTTGGGTTAGAAATCAGAACTCTACCACTTTTTTACAGACGAGAACACTGAATTCAGAGTATGGCATGATGGCTCACGTCTGTAATCCCAGCACTTTGGGAGGCTGAGGCAGCCATATCACCTGATATCAGGAGTTCGAGACCAGCCCAGCCAACATGGTGAAACCCCATGTCTACTAAAAATACAAAAATTAGCCTGGCATGGTGGTGGGCCCCTGTAATTCCAGCTACTCAGGAGGTTGAAATAGGAGAATCACTTGAACCCAGGAGGGGGAGATTGCAGTGAGCCAAGATCACGCTACTGCACTCCAGCCTTGGTGACAGAGTGAGACTCTGACACACACACACACACACACACACACACACACACACACACACACAGAGGGAGGGAGGGAGGGAGGGAGGGGGGGGGGGGAGAGAAAGAAATTGGGAACACTGAGTCCAGAGAAGCTATGCCTTGCTTGCTCAAGGTTACACAGCTAAATAGCACCAGACCTTGGACAGTTCTTAGTTAGGGTGCCACATTCTCACCTTCTATTTGAAAGACTCTACCTAGCTTCGTGACCTTTCCTTCTTTGCACCCACCGCCACCGCCTGCCCAAACCAGGAGCCTAGGTTTCAGAAAAGAAAACGGTGAACCCCGAAGACAAAGTCACATGCTGGGCATTTTTAACCCTCCGCTGCAAGAAAATGAAAGGTTATTTTTTCTTCCCGGCGTTAACCTTTCCTGTGCTGTGCGGGAAATGTTGAGGACTTTTTAAAATTTTAACATTATTATTATTGTTGTTGTTGTTGAGATGGGGGGGTCACACTATGTCGCCCAGGCTGGTCTTGAACTCCTGGCTTCAAGCGATCCTCCCACCTCGGCCTCCCAAAGTGCTGGGATTCGAGGCGTGAGCCACCGCGTCCGGCCCGTGGATGTTTTTTAAAAAGGCTGAGTGGCCTCACTTGGGACCGAAAAGGTGAAGTCCCCGCCCCGTGGTGCAGCAGCGAAGACAAGCGGAGCCACCTGTCAGAGGGCTGTGGGCGGGGGCCGGGGCCGGGGCCGTGAGGGCCTTGGGGCCGGAGGGTGAGCGCCGTTGAGCGCACGCTCAGAGCAGACCGCTCGCAAGGAGGCAGGATGTGATAGTCTTAAGACCCTGGAAGCTGACGGCCAGAGGGAGGGAAAGGTGGTCACAGAGGAGAGGCAAAGCAACCGGAGGTAGAGGATCCTGGAGGTGACTGCAAGGAGAGTACGCAGGGGCGAGGGGCTGCAGAAACCGACCCTGCGACTTCTGCGCCGACGCGGGGCGGGCGGGAGAGAGGAGGAGAGGGCAGCGCGGCGGCGCTGCGGGCTGGCCCAGTCGGGGAGGGGGCTGCCATGTCCCGTGAGCGACCCCCCGGCACCGACATCCCCCGCAACCTGAGCTTTATTGCCGCGCTAACGGAGCGCGCCTACTACCGTAGCCAGCGGCCCAGCCTCGAGGAGGAGCCGGAGGAGGAGCCAGGCGAGGGAGGGACGCGGTTCGGGGCCCGATCCCGCGCTCACGCACCAAGTCGGGGCCGCCGGGCCCGGTCTGCACCAGCCGGAGGCGGCGGGGCTCGGGCGCCCCGCAGCCGTAGCCCAAACACCCGCAAGAGAGTGCGTTTTGCCGACGCACTGGGGTTGGAGCTGGCCGCCGTGCGCCGCTTCCGTCCCGGGGAGCTGCCCCGGGTGCCCCGCCACGTGCAGATCCAACTGCAGAGGGACGCCCTCCGCCACTTCGCGCCCTGCCAGCCCCGCGCCCGCGGCCTCCAGGTAGGCGGCGGGGGCACCTCCCCTCCTGGGGACCTCCCCCAGTCGGCCGCAGCGGGCAGGTGGGAGTGGATTTGCCAAGGAGCACCCATCTCCATCCCATCCCTGGGCTTGCGCCTGCCCATCCCTTTTTGGGTCCCCCATACGCGAGTGGCTCTAGGCCACCCTGGCAGCTGGGCCGCACTGTGCCTGCCCGGACGCCGGGTTCGGCCTCTGATTGGCCCAGCGCCTCGCTCTGACACCGCCCCTGTCTCTCCCCTCTCTCCGCCCCGGGCTCCCTCCTCCCGCTTCTTCTTTCCCCCAGGAGGCGCGCGCCGCCCTGGAGCCGGCCAGCGAGCCCGGCTTCGCCGCCCGCTTGCAGGCGCAGCGAATCTGCCTGGAACGCGCCGAGGCGGGCCCGCTGGGCGTGGCCGGGAGCGCGCGCGTGCTGGACCTGGCCTACGAGAAGCGCGTGAGCGTGCGCTGGAGCGCCGACGGCTGGCGGAGCCAACGTGAGGCCCCCGCCGCCTACGCCGGCCCGGCCCCGCCCCCGCCGCGCGCCGACCGCTTCGCCTTCCGCCTGCCCGCGCCGCCGATTGGGGGCGCTCTGCTCTTCGCCTTGCGCTACCGTGTGACAGGTCACGAGTTCTGGGACAACAACGGCGGCCGTGACTATGCTCTACGAGGGCCCGAGCACCCAGGCAGTGGCGGAGCCCCGGAGCCCCAGGGCTGGATCCACTTTATCTGAGACGAGGCACCTGCGGCCGACGGCGGAAAACCCCAAAGGCACCCGGGGGGACCGATGTGGTGGGGAGGAATAGGAGAGACCAGGATTGGCGGGGAGGACGAGGAGGGTGGAGAAATCAGGGGCGGGGTGGGCCGAATCAACGAAGCTCGGGGAGGGAGATGGGGTTGTTAAAAGCTGGTCGGATGTGAGCAGAAGGAACCCCAGGGTATAGGAGGAAGGAAACCCTACACCGCACCCAAGGGATTAGGCAAAAGGAAAAGAATGGGGATGATGGTGGCTTTCCCCTCAGTGAGTGGGCACTGGGAGAAAGGGAGGAGGTCCATCAGGCCTAGGCAGTTGAAGAAGGTTAAGAACCTTTTGGGGATGGAGGAGGTATGATGTAAAGTAGCCCACCCAGTCGAAGTCATTTCGATTGCTGGCGCATTCCCTCTTCTTACCCGCCTTTTCCACCTCAGGTCCCCTTGTCCTACCAATCCTCGCTTTAACTCAGCCATAATTGCCTTGCTTAATCCCAGGAACCTGGCCATTGCCCCTTGGTCCTTGGCGTTATGACGGGATTCCCTTGTCACCACTGACAGTTCCTGGCTGCGGTGTCCGTGGACTGGCTGGGGAGTGATGACAGGTAGCCGTCAGAGCTCCAGCCTCCAGGCAGCTTCAGGGATTAAAATGGAGGCCAAAGCAACTCCAGAGCTGTTCTTATAGCCAAATACTGAGGTGCCTAAGGGGTTGGTACACTCAGGGGCTTCCAGGAAAATGCCAGCCTTACTCTTCTGGGGTGCCTTTTAATAACTTCCAAGCACTTTATGGACTGTTTGTCGAGGGACAGTGAATCAGGAGAATCACTATTCCGATTTCTTTTGCCTCCGAAGAGGAAGTCCCTGACTAGCTATATAACTTTGGGCAAGTTACTTCATCTCTTTGTGCCCCAGTTTTTCCCTTGGGAAATTGGATTTAGGTTAGATGATCTTTGAAGGCCCCTTGTATGATATGTTGTGATCTGTACATGGCAGAGTATAGATTAGAAGCCACATTTTCCAACCTAGTGCTATGGTTCAGAACACAGAGCACCCCAAGCGTTTGGCTGAAGCCAAGGATGGGTCCTCTGGTTTTTGGCACAGATGTTCGAGAGTCCCGGAAGCATCCCATAACCAACCTGCAGCCTCACCTCACCCCAGCATATTCCAGAGCCCCTTCCAAACCACAGCTCATCCTCTGCTTCATTTTGCTCTTGCCCTCACAGACTTCTAGCCTCCATGGTCTGAGACAACTATATCTCTGTTGGTGAAAATGATGCTTGAGAACCCAGAAGACTAAAGGAAACAATGTTAAGGGCTTTTGTGGGGATAAAAGATAATGGGTATATGGAATAGAAACATTTCAAATGAAGAATCAAAGCATTTTAGTCAATCCACATGGTTGTTAAAAAAAAAAAAAAAAGGCCAGGCACAGTGGCTCACATGTGTAATCTAAGCACTTTGGGAGACTGAGGTGGGCAGATCACCCGAGGTTAGGAGTTCCAGACCAGCCTGACCAACATGGAGAAACCCTGTCTCTATTAAAAATACAAAAAAATTAGCCAGGCTCGGTGGCACATGCCTGTAATCCCAGCTACTTGGGAGGCTGAGGCAGGAGAATCACTTGAACCCAGGAGGCAGAGGTTGCGGTGAGCCAAGATTGCGCCATTGCACTCCAGACTGGGCAACAAAAGTGAAACTCTGTCTCAAAAAAAAAGCATCAAAGCAACTTGAATAGTAAATGGTACCAGAAGATGGTCTGCTCCATAACCAGAGCAAGTGCAGTGGGAAAGCTGGACTTTCATACCCACTCACCTTCATGCCTTATGCCTCTCCTCCTGGTTAACCTTAACAGGGGAGTGATTCCTCTCCTGGTTGCTGTTTTTCCTTTTCTCTTACCCTATTCCTAACCTCTTTACTTTTCTCTTTCTTTCCTTGTCTCTCTCCCTTCTCATCACTTTTTTTCTTTTAACATATAGGGCATTTACCTTACTTTAGTCTATTTCCATTTGTTTCCATCTTCATTCTTGTTCATCTCTGCTATTCCTTCTCCCGCCAGAAGGGATGGAAACCCTATTTGCTTTTCTCAAAGCCCATGGTTGGTCTACTTTCCTCACTCAGGCTCCTTGACAGTCTTCTAGAAGAGAGAAGAAGGAAAAGAAGCAGTTCTTGATGTTACAAATGAACAAGGATCTTCCAGGTAACCAGCTCCCCACACCCATTTCTGTTATTGATTTCTCAAAGAGAAATTTCTGGTTCCCCCTCTTCCTTATCACTGAGTGAAAGGGGATGGGCATGTTCACGTGCCCATACATACATTCAGAATAGAGTGTGGGGCAGGCTGTGCTGGCTCACACCTGTAATCCCAGCACTTTGGGAGTCCAAGGCAGGCAGATCATTTGAGGTCAGGATTCAAGACCAGCCTGGCCAAACATAGTGAAACCCCATCTTTACTAAAAATACAAAAATTAGCCAGGTGTGGTGACTCATGCCTATAAGCCCAGCTACTCAGGAGGCTGAGGCAGGAGAATCGCTTGAACCCGGAAGGCTGAGGTTACAATGAGCCGAGATCGCGCCACTGCACTCCAGCCTGGGTAACAGAGTGTGAGACTCTGTCAAAAAAAGAAAGAGAGAGAGAGAGAGAAAGAAAAAGAAAGAGAGAGAGGAAAGAAAGAAAAAGAAAGAAAGAAAGAGAAAGAAAGAAAGAAAGAAAGGAGAAAGAAAGAGAGAGTGAGAGAAAGAAAGAAAGAGGAAGGAAGGAAAGAAAGAAAGAAAGAATTGAGTATGGGGTTTGTTACCATGCCCCTCCTGTCCACAGTCTTAGTCTTTGAGAAAAGGTGGCTGAAAGAGAGGAGTCCCCAAGTCATTCCTCAAACAAATGCCCATCTAAACATCATCCTTATCTTGTGAAGAAAACAAGAAGAATTTCGTGCACCATGTGAATCACCTTCAGTTCAAAGTTGCAGCAAAATGAAGAAACTACTGGAAGCTGCCAAGCAATGCACTGTTGAGTCATCAATTAAGAGCCCACAGGAGGATAATAGAGAGGGAGACTGGGTGGAGGCTCAGTGTGGAACAATCTCTTGTCTAATGTATGCTTGTCACTGCCATGTTGTATTAATAATGAGAGGTCACATTTACTTAACACTTGTGTGCTAAAATCTGGGGTTTTTTTCTTTCCAGAACCATGACTCGATCATAAAATCTGTTTTGTTTGTATGCATGCCCAAAACCACCCTATGAGTAAAGCATTATCATTATCTCTGATTATAGATGAGGAAACAGGCTCAGAGAAGCTCAGTAATTTGTTCAAGATTTCACAGCTAGTAAATGGCAGAAGTAGGATTGTGAACCCAGGAAATCTCCAGAGCTTCCGTGTAACCGTGATGTTATATTTTTTTCCTCTTTAAAAACAATATTAAAAACCTTGCTATATATTATTTCTTATTAGGAAAAGACCATAGTTTCTGATTGTGCTCTGCCTTCCCGTCCTGCCAGTCTCCTGGACTGGCTTGAAGAAGACAGGGGGGTCCCAAGCTTCATCTGTGGCTCGAAGGAGTTTGCTGCTGTCTCCTGTGCCAGTGTCCCATCTCTGCAGGATCAGCACAGGATACCCCTCGCCTGCCTGCTTACACTCCAGCCTTGCCATACATTGGAATTCTCTCCTGACCCGAGCCAACACTCCACACCTGTTGGTGTGCCACTTCCCTCCCTCTTCCCCAACTGGCATTGAACAGACAAACCCCTCTAATGTTTCCACTAGGTTGGGTCCATGACTAGAACACCTGCTACATGGTCTGTGCTTGGGCCTTTTCTGGGAATCCTAATGTTACTGGGTAAATGCCAACTCTGACTGTGGGCAGAAAGCTAATGATAATCTTGTTCCCTAAGCTCTTTCTCAGAAGTACCCTGGCTTACTCCCCCAATGTCGGCTTTATAGAACAACATTTTGGTCTTGATTCTTCCCATATTGAGCTGCCCCTGGGCTTAGGTAAGCTGTTAGTTTCCCCAGCTGCCTCAAGGCTGGGTCTGGCTGAGCTACCTTCCTGTGCACACAAATAACAGGCGTCTCCTTGGAACCTGACTTACTATCGGTGCCATCAAGCCTTGTAAAATAGGAAAGAAACTAGTATTTCTTGAGTGACTTCTGAGTGCCTGGTTCTTTCAAGGCTGTCTGGAGAGATTCCCTGCCCTGATACCATTGGTGTGTACTCATCCCAGGACTTCAGCACTGAGATTCTCCCAACCCCCTGGCTTTTCCTCACCTTGGGTTGAACCCATGCAGCATCACCACAAAACCCACCATCTGCAAATCAACCAAGATTAGGCGGTGTGCCCTTTCCATCTTGCACTACTCTTTCCAAAACTTCCACCTGTATTTCCCACAGCCCCAGTAAGCAAAGCAGAGTGTGCCTGGACACAGCAGCATCCACTGCTTTCTCCCAGCAGGTGCAGTCTCATCGGACACCGGGACACTCAGAGTTTAGCGGAATCTTCAGCCACCCTATTAGTGTGTTATGCATTAGGCATTGTGGTAGAAACTCCTCTGACAGCTCATGACTAATGAACAGGAGCAATTTTGAATATGTCAGCCATGGACTGGGAAGTGCCATAAGAGAAAACACTACCACGGTCAGAGGCTTGGGTCTTTGGGACACCCAGCAGAAATACTGTGGCCCATTCCTCTCATCCAGACTGCAGATACCTTCCTACACCTACCTGTCCCATAGCCTCCTTTGTGTTCCTTTGTTTTTCTTTGTGAATGTAGAAAAACCTTTCATTATGAGCCCCAGCTCCTCAGTTTTCCATCTAACACCCACATTCCCTTGTTTCTAACTCCTGTGTTTTTCTGGAAACTGTTTGGATCTTCGCAGTTTGCAGGTCACAGAATCAGACCTGAAAAGGCTTCTCTTTAGAGATCATTGGATCCAGGCTCCTTTACAGATGAGAATACAGGTCCAAAGGTGAGAAATGACTCTAGTAGGGTCATAGAATTTGTTAGTACAGCTCAAAATGGGCTTAAATCTGGGCCTCCTGATCACATCCCATTCCCAGGCTAAGAAACGGGTCTCTGCTGGCTGTGGTGGTTCACACCTGTAATTACAACACTTTGGGAGTCTGGCTGAGACAGGAGCATTGCTTGAACCTGGGAGTTTAAGACCAGCCTGAGCGACATAGTGAGACCTTGTCTCTACAAAAATTTTAAAAATTAGCTGGACATGGTGGCACGGGTCTGTAGTCCAGCTATTCAGGAAGCTGAGGCAGGAGGATCGCTTGAGCCCAGGAGTTGGAGGTTACTGAGCTATGATCACATCGCTACACTCCAGCCTGGGTGACAGTGACACAGACCCTCAATTAAAAAACAAGAGGGAGAGAGAGAGAGAGAGGTCTCTACACAAACCCGTGATTTTTCACGGCAAGGTATAACATCAGAAATGTTTCATTTTCTGCTGTTAGTTTCCATTCCTTTCCCCACCTGGGTGTAAAGAGAAACAAAAGGCAATGACAGTATTCTCTGTGTCCCCAGCTTTGGCACTTTTATTGATGTTGTATAGAGCAGTGACTTTGCTAGAAAGACTGAATAATCCACCCACTGAATAGCCAACCTGGGGAGGAAATGAAAATTTTCTATGTGAATCTCCCCAAAACCGTTGTCACCAGGCCCTCCCAGAACCTCCCCAGTTCCTTCCAGTGCAGCCCTGTGCACCCGGCCCTCAACCCAATAGTATTGTGCCTCACTTTACCTTCCATGGGCAACTGCCCTCCCTCCTGGACATAAAACCTCATATTTTAAATAAAGTTGAAATATGAAAAGAAAGTATGTCATTAGACATTCGGAAGTATTGTTTGTTTGGGGCTAAGGGTAGCAAGAGACTCAGAGGCAAGATTCCCTCCTTGACTCTCAATCTCTTGGTCATCTTGTTTCTTTTTTTGTGTGTGTCCAGAAAAATTTAATAGGTTTGCTTATTATTATAAAGTTGAACCACTGATTCACTGAAACATTTTGACTTATACTGATGTTTTAATGTAATGAACTTTATATCCCTACCCACATTCATACTAAGAATTCACACACAAATGAAAATTGAAAAACTGACAACACCTGACTTCTGTCTCCTACTTTTCTGCTCACAGTCATATACTTAGGTACCTTTTGACCCCCATGGGGAAAGAACTACCAATGACATCCAGAACTACCAATGACAGGAAGCAGAGACTTTTTCTCTCTTTTGAGAATGAATGTTTCCCCCTTCATAGTGGATTCTTAAGCATGTTCTCCACGCATGCGGAGTGCTAGCTGGACGTCTTTTGACATAGGTATTACATATTTGGGATGGACAACACACAGGTTGGTGTCTTCAAAAAGGCCAACCAGATAGGCCTTGCTTGCCTCCTGCAAAGCATCAATAGCTGCACTCTGGAAGAGCAGATCTGTTTTAAAGTCCTGAGCAATTTCTCACACCAGAGGCTGGAAGGGAAGTTTGCGAATCAGTTCAGTAGATGTCTGATAATGTCTAATTTCATGGAGTGCTGCAGTACTAGGCCTGTAATAACTATGTTTTTTCAACCCTTCAGTAGAGGGTGCACTCTTATAAGCAGGCTTTTGTTTTTTTATTTTTTCTTTTTCGCTTCTCCCCCTCTTGTTAGTTTTTCGTTTTGTCTTGTTTGCTCTGTCGCCCAGGCCGGAGTGCAGTGGCGCGATCTTGGCTCACTGCAACCTCTGCCTCCCAGGTTCAAGCGATTCTCCCTGCCTCAGCTCCCCGCCCCCGCCCCCAGTATCTGGGACTACAGGCGCATATCATCACACCCGGCTAATTTTTGTATTTTTAGTAGAGATGGGTTTCACTATGTTGGCCAGGCTGGTCTTGAACTCCTGACCTCAGGTGATTCACCTGCCTCAGCCTCCCAGAGTGCTAGGATTACAGGCATCAGCCACCACGCCTGGCCAATTTTTGCGGGTTTTGTTGCTGTTGTTGTTGTTGTTGTTTAAGATGGAGGCTTGTTCTATTGCCCAGGCTGGAGTGCAGTGCTACGATCTTGGCTCACTGCAACCTCCGCCTCCCGGATCAAACAATTCTCCTGCCTCAGCCTCCTGAATAGTTGGAATTACAGGTGCCCACCACCATGCCCGGCTAATTTTTGTATTTTTAGTAGAGACGGTGTTTCATCATGTTGGCCAGGCTAGTTTCAAACTCCTGACCTCAGATGATCCACCTGTCTCAGCCTCCCAAAGTGCTGGGATTACAGGCATGAGCCACTGCGCCCGGCCCCCAATTTTTTGTATTTTTTAGCAGAATTTTTGCCATATTGGGTTTTGCCATGTCGGGCAGGCTGGTGCTTTTGCCATGTTGGGCAGGCTGGTGTCCAACTCCTGACCTCAAGTGATCTGCCCTCCTTGGCCTCCCAAAGTACTGGAATTACACGCATGAGCCACCTCACCTGGCCCAAGCAGCTTTTGTAGCCAGTTGCTTCCTGAGTGCTTTACCACCAGTTTGTGAGCAATTTGCTTTGTGTGAGACTGTGAGAGAGACCTCCTTACTTACTACCCTTCTTTTGCTAGCTAGAGTTCCGGGAGCTAGAGGCGGTGCTGGTTAGAGAGCTACCTAATTTCTTAAAAGCCCTATTCTCCTTCTGATGGCTATGCAAAACGCTGAGGGGAAGGAGCTTTGGAGGAGTTAGGCAGCCTTGGTGTAAGACACTCCCAACGGGATCCTATCATCATTTTGGGTAGTGCAAAATTCACCAGGGCCCAGCTTGTCTCTGGCACCCAGCACCAACTGCTTTAACCAACAGTTAAAGGGAAGAGCTTGAGAAAAGCCCTGCATTCTCCTTAGGTCGGGGAATCCTTCCTTAAGGAGGCCATCTGAGTTACATTCTGCTCCTTAAGTGCTGGGTGGAAGAGCAAAGCTCTTATCAAATGCAACCCCCAAAGGCAAAGAAGGAGAAATATGGAAAGGAAAAGCAAAGACCTCTGTCTAATTCAGAATGGAGTGATTATAAAAGAAAGGAGTCAGCTGGGTGCAATGGCTCATGCCTGTAAATCCCAGCACTTTGGGAGGCTGAGGCAGGTGGATTAGGAGGTCAGGCCAATATGGTGAAACCCTGTCTCTACTAAAAATACAAAAATTAGCCGGGCATGGTGGCTTGCACCTGTATTCCCTGCTACTTGGGGAGACTGAGACAGGAGAATTGCTTGAACCTGGGAGGCGGAGGTTGCAGTGAGCTGAGATCGCGCCACTGCACTCCAGCCGGGGCAACAGAGTGAGACTCCATCTCAAANAAAAAAAAAAAAAAAAAAAAGGAAGGAGTCCTTGAAAAAGATTAAGTTCTAACAGGATTGACTTCTACATCACTTGAATGATGAAAGAATCCAATTACCCACAAAGTAATTAGAATGTTCCTAATAGGGAAGCCCTAGCCTGAGAATAACAGATGCCTCCTCATTACATCATAATGGCCAAGCTGTGATGTCAGCACAGAGCACCCACTCTTGAATAAGTGTTGTAAGTGAAGCCAGATATGCTGAAGAGCAGAATCAGCATGAGGAGCAGACACCCCAGGAGAGGTAAGTGGGTTTTCTCCGTGGCTTATTGCCCAGAATCTCTGTGGCCCCAACCTCATTGCAGACTTCGCACGTCTTAATTTGGGGTTAGGTATATCTGAATTTTTTTCCAAAAAATTTCAATGCAGTATTTGCTATCCCAAGTCTATTGCAAATCCTCAATCATTGCAGTTCTTACTGTCAGCCCACCAGCTCTGGTATTTCTTAGGAGACTGAGTACAGGGTACTGGGGGATAATTTCCCCAAATGGCACAGAAACTCAGCACATCCATTTGGTTAGTCCCAGGGGTAGATCCAAGTTTTTGGGTGCCTGAAGAGTGCAACTTTTGGAGCCCCCTTTAAGAAAATTAAATACAAAATTAGGGGGAAAAAGTGAATATATGTTTTAGAATGAGAAAAGCTGTCAACAAATATTTTTTAAAGCTGTCAACAATTATCTACCCAACAACCTATATTTCTCTACAATTTTTTTTAAAGCTGTATGCTCTTTGATAGACTTTTCTATATGTTTTCCCAAAGAGAAAAGTAATTCTGTCTTCCAGAAAGATTGATCATATTTCAAAAATCCCCCACCTTTTTTTTGAGACAGGATCTCACTCTGTCACCCAGGTTGAAGTGCATTGATTGGACCATGGCGGACTGGAGCCTTGACCTGCCCAGGCTCAGGTGATCCTCCCACTTCAGCTCCCCAAGTAGCTGGGACTACAGATACACCACCACACCTGGCTAATTTTTTATATTTTTTTGTTTCCCAGGTTGGTCTCGAACTCCTGGCCTCAAATGATCCACCCACCTTGGCCTCCCGAAGTGCTAGTATTACAGGTGTGAGCCACTGTGCCTGGATCCTAAAGGCCTCATTTTAACACAGTTACCTCTTTTATCTCCAAACACAGTTACATTCTGAAGTACTAGGGGTTAAGACTTTAACATGAATTTTTGGGGGGATACAGTTCAGTTCATTATGTTATACCTACATGGGGATAATTTATTCACAAAAGTAACAGCAAAACACTTAAGTGTACCTACTAAACCCACACTAAATGTATTCCTGCCAGGCACAGTGGCTCATGTCTGTAATCCCAATACTTTGGCTGGCCAAAGTGGGCAGACTGCTTGAGCCCAAGAGTTCAAGACCAACCTGGGGAACAAAAAAATATAAAAAATTAGCCAGGTGTGGTGGTATGCCTGTAGTCCCAGCTACTTGGGGAGCTGAAGTGGGAGGATCACCTGAGCCTGGGCAGGTCAAGGCTCCAGTGAGCCATGGTCCAACCAATGCACTTCAACCTGGGTGACAGAGTGAGACCCTGTCTCAAAAAAAAAAAAAAAAAAATGTGGCCAGGTGCAGTGTCTCACGCCTGTAATCCCAGCACTTTGGAAGGCCAAGGCGGGTGGATCATGAGGTCAGGAGTTCAAGACCAGCCTGGCCAACATGATGAAACCCGTCTCTACTAAAAATACAAAAATTTGCTGAGCATGGTGATATGTGCCTATAATCCCAGCTACTCAGGAGTTTGAGGCAGGAAAATTGCTTGAACTGGGACCTGGAAGGCAGAGGTTGCAGTGAGCCAAGGTCGAGCCACTGCACTCCAGCCTGGGCTACAGAGCAAGACTCTGTTCTCCACTAACAACAACAATAACAACAACTACAACAACAAAAAACTACCACCAAAATGTATTCCCAACTCCTTTAGCCAATCCCAAAATGTCCACTGCCACCTATCAAAAGGAGACGTGATGGAGGGGAAATCAAAGGAAAGAGAGCTCAATCTTATTTATTTTTATTTTTTGGCCTTAAAAAACTTATTTTTTTATTTCAATAGTTTTGGGGAACAAGTGGTGTTTGGTTACATGGATAAGTTCTTTTTTTTCTTTCTTTCTTTTTTTTGGGGGGGAAATGGAGTTTTACTCTTGTTGCCCAGGCTGGAGTGCAATGGTGCAATCCCAGCTCACTGCAACCTCTGCCTCCTGGATTCAAGCAATTCTCCAGCTTCAGCCTCAGCCAATTTCTCCATGTTGGTCAGGCTGGTCTTGAACTCCCGACCTCAGGTAATCC
The DNA here is from genome assembly GCF_001604975.1 of Cebus imitator. NCBI lineage: Eukaryota > Metazoa > Chordata > Mammalia > Primates > Cebidae > Cebus > Cebus imitator. The sequence continues at coordinate 1,808,872 of NW_016107485.1, read as the reverse complement.
ACCCACCTCAGCCTCCCAAAATGCTGGGATTACAGGCATGAGCCACCACACCCAGCCATGGATAAATTCTTTAGTTCTTTAGTGGTGATTTCTGAGATTTTGGTGCACTGATCAGCTGAGCAATTTTCACTGTATCCAGTGTGTAGTCTTTTATCCCTCATCACCCTCCCACTCCCCGCCCACCCCCGCCCCGTCCCCAAAGTCTATTGTATCATTCTTGCACCTTTATGTTCTCAAATAACTTCTAGGCTTGTTTGTTAAACAATCCAATAGTAAAGATAAACATCTTACCAGAAATGTCTGAGAAGAATAATTTTGTTACTATCTTTAAAAGTGTGAAAGCAACTAGAGGAGGAAAAAAATACATTAAATTTTAGCTCAATTAAGTTTAAGGTTATAGTCAAGACATGGGAAATTATTAATATACTGGGTTTTTCTACTGACTTCTACATCCGTTTAATTGCAGAATAAAAAATTAAGATTCAAAATTTTCTTTTTTAAAAAATTTTACTTTAAGTTCTGGGATATGTGTGCAGAACACGCAGGTTGGTTACATAGGTATACATGTGCCATGGTGGTTTGCTGCCCCCTTCAACCCGTTATCTAGGCAACCTCAGTCTTAACCAATTACCATTTAAATATATTTTTTCAAACTTTCCAAAAGCCTGTGATAATGTTAATACATTCCTGGGGTTCCTCCCATGCCTTGAATGAGGTCTGTGCAGGGAAGGGCTCTGAAACTTGAGATTCCTTAACTATAGAACAGGGGTGTCCAATTTTTAGGCTTCCCTGGGGCAACATTGGAAGAATTGTCTTGGGCCTCACATATAATACACTAACGATATCTAACAAACTTTTAAAAAAAATTTCATAATGTTTAAAGAAAGTTTACCAACTTGTGTTGGGCCGCATTCAAAGCTCAGCCATCCTGGGCCGCATGCATGTTGAACAAGCTTGCTATAGAGTATAATGTTAGCTCTGCTAATGGAAGGAAAAGAAAGCTTTTACTAGAGATGGAGCATTAACATCTCTACAATGAGGATGACTGACTGGAGTTCCAGTTCTTTAGCGCTGGTCCCTGGAAGAGCTGGGGTAGGTTAATGTCTTGCTAAATGTGGGACCCTTATCAGCCTGGACATCTCCCTTCCCTTCACTTCCCCACCACAGTCCATTCCATCTAAAGCTATAGGGAGAAATCCACGTAGAAAGAGGAGCTTCAGCCTGCAGTCTAAAACTGAGGCAGGAGAGTTTCTTTTCCCTTTCTTGGATTCCCCTTGTTCCTAAATCTGTCTTTGATTCTGCCCCCCACTCCTGACTCTTGGCAGTGTCTTTCTGAGACAAGAAAGGTGACTGGGCCATCCACCTTTTATAATTCCAAGCCCATGATCAGTGACATTCAGAGTGACTCATTGAACTCTCCAGGGTCAGGTGTTTGGTTCCCGACAGTTCTTACCTGGCTTTCCAGCCAGACAACCATGAATTCCTCTCAGTCAATGGGGTCTCTTTAACTGTTGGGATTATGAGGGAATAACCTGTCCACTGGTAACAGAGTTGCTGCTGCTGCCTAAAATGTTTCACTTTTCCCTTCATTGCCACAAACCAATGAGGCATTGTGATAATCATGATTTAGGAAAAGGTCTGTGTATATCACTAGCCTTTGCTCAAACTCTAAATGATCAAACGTTGCTAACCTTAAAGCTGATTTATATATGTCTTTCCATTGTTTACCCCAAGATGTTTTTGCCAGATATTAGTTTGAAGGATGTGGGATTGGCTATTAAGAGTTGAGATTGCTACTAAGTGAAATGAGGGAGGAGAGGAGGCAGGGGCAAATACAAGGGCAGCAACAAAAAATAGAGCTCAGTTCTGCAGGAGAGATATGATGCCTGGCCACCTTAAAATAGCTCTGTATCTCAGGATTTAGCAACAAAGCATACATTATGATGGTTTCTTGGAGGTATGTAAGGAGAGGGAGTGGTGAGGTCTGAGAATATAGGACAAAGTCTGAAATTGTTTCATATTATATACACAGCATTGCAATACCTAAGTAGGCAAGAAGTGACTTTTTCAAAGACCATCATGAGAACAGAAGAGTCACTTCAGAAAAGATTGTTCCCAAGTTTTAGGCATGTTTACTAAAGAAAAGTTGTAATCAGAAGTCTTCCTGAGGATGGACCAGGTGTGGTGGCTCACGCCTGTAATCCCAGCACTTTGAAAACTGAGGAGGGTGGATCACAAGGTCAAGAGATGGAGACCATCCTGGCCAACGTGGTGAAACCCCTTGTCTACTAAAAATACAAAAATTAGCTGGGCGTAGTGGTGCGCGCCTGTAGTCCCAGTTATTTGGGAGGCTAAGGCAGGAAAATTGCTTGAATCCGGGAGGCGGAGGTTGCGGTGAGCCAAGATTGCACCACTCCAGCCTGGCAACAGAGACTCTATCTCAAAAAAAAAAAAAAAAAAAAAAAAAAAAAGTCTTTCTGAGGATTAGCGACTCAGGTAAATAGACCAAAAGCAACCCTTTAGAAAGGTTCAGTCTGGCTGGGTGGCTCATGTCTGTAATCTCAGCATTTTGGGAGGCAGAGGTAGGTGGACAGCTTGAGTCCAGAAGTTTGAGACCAGCCTGGCCAACATGACAAAACCTCATCTATACAAAAAAATACAAAGATTAGCCAGGCATGGTGGCACATGCCTGTAGTCCCGGCTACTCAGAGGCTGAGGCAGGAGGATTGCTTCAGCCTGAGAGGTCAAGGCTGCAGTGAGCCCAGATTGCACCACTGCACTCCAGCCTGGACGACAGAGTGAGACCCAGTCTCAAAAACAAAACTTTTTTCTTTTCTCTTTTCTTTCTTTCTTTTTTTTTTTTTTTTTAAGACGGGGTTTCACTATGTTGGTCAGGCTGGTCATGAACTCCCGACCTCAGGTGATCCACCCGCCTTGGCCTCCAAAGTGCTTGGATTACAGGCATGAGCCACCACGCCCGGCCTACAAAATTTTTAAAATAGAAAGTTTCAGACTGCTCTCATGCTGTTTTAATTTACAGTTTACATACAGGTTGTGGGGGTTCAGTATGTGCTCAGAAGTTACCTCAAACTTGCTCACAAGTTACATTAAAGCAGAATCACATAAAAGTTTGGATGTAAGAGGACATTTGGTTATAGATTACAGAGGCAACATCCCTAACCCCTTTAGACGTCATCTTATGCACAGGAAAAGGCAAGGACTAGGGTCATTTACCTTCTAATTTTTAGAGACAGGGTGTCACTCTGTTGCCTAGGCTGGAGTGCAGTGGTGCAATCATTGCTCACTACAGCCTCCAACTCATAGGCTCAAACGATCCTCCTGCTTCAGCCTCCTGAGTAACTGGGACTACAGGTGCACTCCACCAAGTCCGGCTAATTTTTAAATTTTTCTGTAGAGATAGGGACTCGCCATGTTGCGCAGGCTGATCTTGGATCCTGGCCTCAAGCAATCCTCCCTCTTTGGCCCCCCAAAGCATTGACATTAGGTTTGTGAGCCACCGCGCCCAGCCCATTTATCTTTTAAGGAATATAGTGACTCAGGCAAGAGATACGGAGGACTGTGTGCCCTGTTCTGTTTTGTCTTCAAAAGGTCTTTCCAGAGACTTCAGAGTCTCTGGCTTTGTGAAGTTATGTTGCCAAGCTGACATGAGCAAGCCTGGCTTCTTACATTTGTTTCTTTGTCTCACAGAAGATGAGGAATCCTAAAATAAAAATTTTGCCCATAACTTTATACTGTGTGGGATACTGCTTTGGTGAAGTCCGTTTTATTGTCATCCCTTTCTTTTTGTAAATTAAAAAAAAATTATTTTCTTTAGACAAGGTTTCGCTATGCTGCCCAGACTGGCCTCAAACTCTTGGGGTCAAGCCGTTCTCCCACCTCAGTCTTCATCCCTTTCTAGACAGCGAAAAACAAATACGCAGAGCTCCAGGTCCTCTTTTCTAGGGCAGGGAGGGGAGCCTGAGGGTCTGGTAGGTCCCAATGAGGTGACTGCTCCAGCACTTCGTCTTTGGGAACATCTGTCTGGTGCCAGTTTGACCCGAGGAACGGCCTAAGTCGCCCGCAGGCTCCTAAGGTCCTCGTCTTTCCGGGTGGCAAGACATCTGAACCACCTCGAGAACAAGTTCCCGGTTGCTTTAGGCGCTTTGTTACAGCTGACGGGGCTGGTGGCGGTTGGGCTCTCCGCTGGGAAAGGCGCAGCTCAAATGTAAGGCTCGGGAGGGGGCACTGAAATGGTCTTCCTGGAAGGCTTCCTTCAGGAGGAAACAAATTGGGAGTTGTTGGCTGTCCAGACAGTTCAGCAAAGTGCAGCGTTTCTCCTTGGGGAATTTCAGAAGGATCCTGGCCCGGTGTACTCCAAGGTCCGGCGCCGATAGGTCGAGGGTAGAGGGAGGTACCATGCTGGGCAGCTTGGCCCCAGGGGGACATGTTCCCTGCCCCACGCATCCAATAGATGACCCCAGCTGAGGCCCACGCAGCCAATACCTGACTTCAGCCGAGACCCACGCAGCGAATGGCCGGCCTGCTGCGCTTCGCCCGTGCCCGCCCATCGGCGCCCACCAATCAGGACTCGGGCCACCTTGGCACCGCCTCTGGACGCCCGCCCCACCCATCCGCCCCGCCTCCAACTTGCTCAGCAGGGCTGGGTACACCGGCGCGCTCTCCGGGACTGGGTGGGGGGGCAGTCCCGGTTTCGGCCTTCGCGCGGGTGGGCTCGGAGCGGCCGCACCGGGCAGCAACCCCACTCCCACTCGGAGACCCCTGCCCTCTCCCCCACTTTCCCCCGGCCCATGGTGCGAGGCTGGGAACCGCCGCCCGGGCTGGACCGCGGTGAGTGATCCCCAGCCCCTTGGACTTCCCCTCCCAGCTCGTGTACGATCTCCGACCTCTGGAGCCCCATCTCCGCGCTGGTGGGGGGAGAATTCTAGGTTCAAGTCGCCCGGTTCTCTCTTTTTTCTCCTCTGGACTTTTTGGTTCCCTGTTGTAACTAGGGGAGGGGTGAGTGTCTGCGTAGGGGAGGGAAATGTTGGGTTGGGGCGCCCTTGGCGAGAGTAGGATCGAGATTCGCCTGCTTCATGGGGCTCATCGCCCCAAGTGCAACAACTTTTTGTTCCCTGACCCAGTTCGGAGCCTTCTGGACTGCCTGTGAAATGGAGGATAGGAGAAACGTTTCCTTCCCAGCCCCCTCCAGCACGCCCCCCAACCCCCATGGCTACCTTCTGGCGACCTCAACACACGTATAGAACCTGGCCTTGCTTCTGAGGATCTGGCCTTTGGGAATGAAAGGTTTAGAAGAAATTGCCCCTTCTGACTCCCGTACCCAACCATACTCAGAAAACCAACCAGGAAACTGAGAACCCAAGTCCTCTGGGGTTCCTAGTGTTGCGTCCTATTCTGAGACTACTAAACTGAAAGAAGACTCAAGCTGAGACCTGTTTTGTAATGTGGGCCCAGATCAGGAGTTTGTTTGTTTGTTTGTTTTTTGTCATGTGAACCTCCTTCCCATCGTACACTTGAAGCCTTTTTATATTATACGATTAGGTTAGATGGTAGTAACTGAAAAAGCCAGATTGGGAATTTTAAAAATAATGAATATATATCTTAAACATTATAATTAAAAGTACGTTCATTTCACCAATCTTTTGATGTAGTGGTGAGACTGTTTTTGTGTCTAAAGTCAGCTGTTCGGAGTTCCCAATTCTCTTTCTAATATTAACTACACAAGGAATCTCAAAACTGGCTATACCCTGAGAACTTTTAAAAACTGTGGATGCCTGGGCCCCATACAGACTATTGAATCTGAATGGGGAGAAGGGTGGCCTTGTTTTTAAGCTTCCCAGGTAATTCCAGTGTGCAGTCTGAGACAAGAGCCAGTCTGGCACTTTCATCATCTTTGATTTCCTGTTTTGCTTTATTTATAAAAGTGAAGAAATTTTGACACCTTTGAGTGCAGAGGACTTTTAAGATTAAGTTCCACCCCTCAGTCTTTTACAGTTGTCTTGCTCACTCCCAACTCAACAATTTTTAAAATGCATACTCTTCTTTGTGTTATGTCTCTCCAAAGCATTTGACTTAGTTTTCATAGGAACAGTTTTTAAAAATCAATATTCCTGAAGGAACAATTTTAATGCAGTGAGTTTTCATAGGTTTATATGAGATTTAATTACATTATTATATGACACTGAAAAGGTATGGACATAAGAAGGTTTGTAATCACACAAAACTGGCCCCAGCACACAGCACAATTGAATGAAGCAGGTGATTTTGGCTCATGAGTAGCCTACTAGTCTTTAGTTTCCAGTGCACTGTGGGTATTGGTCATGTAATCCAGTGGTCAGTTAAGCCAGGCTCCTGGCCCAGTTGAGCATTGCTCCCTTCCACTCTTTCCAGCTAATATCACAAATACCTTGTCCCTTCTAGATGCACTTGAATTCTTGAGTATTCCATCAACTCTTTACATTCATTCACATTAAGCTGTTCATCTTTAAGCAATTACCACTATTGCCTTTATTAAGTTGGAAGGATATGAGGCAGTAATCCTTAACCTGGCCTCTTTTTTTTTTTTTTTTTTGAGACAGAGTCTCACTCCCTCACCAGGTGCCAGGCTGGAGTGCAGTGGCGCGACCTTGGCTCACTTCAACCTCCGCCTCCCAGGTTCAAGCAATTCTCCTGCTTCAGCCTCCCAAGTAGCTGGGACTACAGGCGTGCGCCACGTCGCCCAGCTAATTTTTTTGTATTTTTAGTAGAGATGGGGTTTTACCATGTTGGCCAGGATGGTCTCGATCTCTTGACCTCATGATCTGCCTGCCTTGGCCTCCCAAAGTGCTGGGATTACAGGTGTGAGCCACTGTGCCCGGCCTTTTTTTTGAGACAGAGTCCTGCTCTGTCACCCAGGCTGGAAGTGCAATGGTGTGATCTTGGCTCACTGCAACTTCTGCCTCCCAGGTTCAAGGGATTCTCTTGCCTTAGCTTCCCAAGTAGCTGGGACTGCCGGTGACCGCCACTCACAGCAATTTTTTTTTTTTTTTTTTGTATTTTTAGTAGAGAAGGGCTTTTGCCATGTTGGTCTGGCTGGTCTCAAACTCCTGACCTCAAGTGATCCGCCTGCCTCGGCCTACCAAAATGCTGGGATTACAGGCATGAGCCATCATGTCCAGCCATAATCTGGCTTTTGGCAGTCACTAAAGCCCCGGAGTTTATTGTGTAAGTATGAATGTTTATTTCAGGAAGGTTAGTCATAACTTTCTGAGGGTCTGTAACTTTTGTCTGATTCTCAAAGAGGTTCATGAACCAAAAAGTTAAGCATATAACCTGAATATCACTATAAGTCTTTAAGGCCCTTAAAACTGTATCCCAAACACATTTCAGGAGCACTTCAGATTGTCTCTAAATAAAGATTTCAGGAATTCTGCAGGATCATATCTAGTCTCCCACTGTATTTATTTTTATTTATTTATATATTTATTTTGAGACAGAGTCTCGCTCTGTTACCCAGGCTGGAGTGCAGTGTCGTGATCTTGGCTCATTGCAACCTCTGCCTCCCAGGTTCAAGTGATTCTCCTGCCTCAGCCTTCCCGGTAGCTGGGACTACAGGCACATGCCATCACACCCAGCCAATTTTTGTATTTTTAGTGGAAACGGGGTTTCACCATGTTGGCCAGGCTGGTCTCGAACTCCTGACCTCAAGTGATCTGCCTGCCTCTGCCTCCCAAAGTGCTGGGATTACAGGCACGAGCCACTACACCCGGCCTCATCTCCCACTTTAACCGTCTCCAACTTTAACCGTCTCCAACTTTAACAATAAGCCTAGGTTCAAATCTAAAGTTCTAGAGTCCTCTTTTTCCTAGGACTGTATAAACACAGAAACTGGAAGTTTAAGACAGCCCATTTTTCTCTGCCATCTGCTTAGCAATATGGAAAGCCCAAGGGGAAAGAAGAGTGTTATATTGACTCAGAGAGAGAGAGAGGGATACTTTTTTTTAATTTTAAAAATTTATTTTCTTTCTTGATTTTTGAGACAGAGTCTCACTCTGTCGCTCAGTCTGGAGTACAATGACACAATCTTGGCTCACTGCAACCTCCGCCTTCCAGGTTCAAGCAATTCTCCTGTCTCAGCCTCCCGAGTAGCCGGGACTACAGGTGTGCACAACCATGCCCAGCTAATTTTTTGTATTTTTAATAGAGACGGGTTTCGCCATGTTAGCCAGGCTGGTCTCGAACTCCTGACTTCGTGATCCGCCTGCCTCGGCCTCCCAAAGTGCTAGGATTACAGGCGTGAGCCACCACGTTTGGCCTTAAAATTTGTTTATTTTTGATTGATTGATTGATTGAGACAGGGTCTCTCTATATTACCCAGGCTGGTCTTGAACTCCTGAGCTCAAGTGATCCTCCTGCCTCCCAAAATGATGGGAATACAGGCATGAGCCACTGCACCCAGCCATGACTCCTTATATTTTTATTAGTGATCTTTAAGTAGCAGTAGGACATAACTGGCATGTTTAATAAGGACACAAATTTAGAAGGTGTTCAGAATAGATGCTCATCACCACCACCACCACCACCTCCTCTGCCCTAGGACTCCTCACTTCAGCTTTTGATTCCCTTCTTTTTCTACCTAATCCAAAATGGACACACAAGAACACAAGATACTGTAGTGTCTTTATTGTGATTTTGATTACTATGGGTTCTACCCTACTTCTTATAATTCTCATGAGCCACCCTGGTTGTAGTTTTCTCCTAGTTCAAAGCCAGATTCTTCCAGGGAAGTACCAGCTATTCAGCTGTGGGCCTTGATTTAAGTCACCATTCTGTTTCAGGAAGTGTTCCATATCATGTTTTGTGTAAGTGAAAACGACGTGTATAGTACACCAAAGATGTTATTTGCAGTACTGTATATCACACTGAAATATCAAGCTGATGCTGAGAATATGAAGGACATCAAGACACATAAATGAAAGCAAAATACTTCCTTACAGCTTTTAATGCTTATAAATGTGTCTGCCTTATACTTATATTCCCATCTGCAGTATTCATCCTCACACTGGACTGCTTTGTTCCTTCTGCTTTATTTTCTTTATCTCTAAACCGTTATCGTGTCTTTATATAATAGGACACAAATGAGGTTAAGTAGATATCAAGCATTGCCATCATAAAGTATTCTCCAGCTTGGATTTGGTGGTGTTCTGGGTGGGCCACAGTTTCTAAATGGTAGTTTTCAGCTGTGTCCTAGATGAACCTGGAAGGGGAAAGGTGGAACTATCACATAGGCAACCGACATTCCAATCACAAAGAATCCAAATTATGGATGCAATTCTAAAGCAGTGGTTTTCATACATTTTTTAAAGCAGCAAATACCTTCTGAAATTGTATTTAAACCCCAAAATATAAAAAGTATAGAATCATAGATACCCTGGTTTCCTCATCGCTAGTTAGAATTAGGGTTCTGCAAAAATAGATTGAAAACACTGATTTTTAAATGATTCAGTCTTTGTCCCAGTTACCCCATTGTCTAGGAGGAGCATTACTTTACATCAAAATCACCTCCATGAAGTTGAAGTGATGATAAAAAGCTGCTATTTATTGAGCTCTTACTTTGTTCTCGGTATAATATCAAGTGCACTTTTTCAGTCATAAACTTGCTGGGTAGGTGCTTTTTTGCTTTTTTCACCCAGGCTGCAGTGCAGTGCACAATCTCGGTTCACTGCAACGTCGACCTCCCGGGCTCAAGCAATCCTCCCACCTCAGCCTCCCAAGTAGCTGGGACTACAGTTGCATTACCATGCCCATCTAATATTTTGTATTATTATTACTATAGAGACAGTTTTACCATGTTGCCCAGCCTGGTCTCAAACTTCTGGGCTCAAGCCATCTACCCACCTTGGCCTCCCAAAGTGTTGGTATTATAGGCATGAGCCACAACACTCAGCCCAAAAAAAGGTGCTTTTTTTTCTGATGAGAAATTAAGGCTTAGAGAAGTTAAACAACTTGCCCAAGGACAAGCAGCTTTCTAGAAAGTGGAGTTACATTAATTCGTCTCATCCTGGACATCCCTCCTCTAACAGTTACTCTATGCCCTGCCTATACATAACAACTAGCACGTAGTACTATTACATACTCTCTAACACCTAGCACATAGTACTATTACATACTTTCTAACACCTAGCACATAGTACTATTATGTACTCTCTGTACTGTCTTCATTTTGTTACACAGGAGGAAACTAGGCTCATGTAGGTTAAGTGACTTGCCTGAGATCACATAGCTGATAAGTGGCAAAACCAGGATTCAAACTCAGGTTGGCCTTATCGAAGAATTCATATTTCTACCTATCATGCCATGCTACCTCCATTGACCCTCTTAAGGGGCTCTTCAAGCAATATTGCTTTCAGGGTCTTCATAGCCTCAGTTAGTTTAGATTTGCTTGTTAAAAGGAAATGGTGACATGCATTAAAATACTTCTGAATTTTAAAAATCATGGTGTAAAAATCCCTGATATCACATTGCTCTAAATTTATGGACTTGAGATTTATTTTTGCAATTCATCATGTAGCATTTATGTAGGAATCCTGTCCTCTCCTTAGCAGATCTGGAGTAGTACTTAAAAACACAGATGGAAGGCCCAGCGCGGTGGCTCACGCCTGTAATTCCAGCACTTTGGGAGGCTGAGGCAGGCAGATCATGAAGTCAGGAGTTGAAGACAAGCCTGGCCAACACGGTGAAACCCTGTCTCTACTAAAAAAAATTAGCTGGGCATGATGGTGCATGCCTATAGTCCCAGCTACTCAGGAGGCTGAGGCAGGGGAATCGCTTGAACCCAGGAGGCTGAGGCAGGGGAATCGCTTGAACCCGGGAGGCGGAGGTTGCAGTAAGCCAAGATCATGCCACTGCAATATAGCCTGGCAACAGAGCAAGACTCCGTCTCCAAAAAATAAATAAATAATTAATTAAAAAATAAAAATCCAGATAGGATTCCCCCAAGAGTAAAGAGTGATGGATGTGTTAAAGGGTCTCTAGTGCCCACACAGGGAGCTGAGTTAAAATTGTCAACAGAATATTCTGGGAAATAACTTAAGCAGTTATTTCAGGAAAGAAGCACAGTCAAGGCTATCCCCGTAGTCCCCATACCCATAACCCTGGGAGCAGTGCTGCTGCTGAGTAGCTTGCAGGAGCTGGTTACAATTTATAATGAGCCTGTCCACCTGGTCTTGAGGAGAAAGCTGGGCTGAAAAGATAAGCGCAAGAGACCTTCTGCCCTGTGTGGTGGGGGCTGTTAGTGACTGAGGGAGCTCTCTGGGCTCCCTGGGGAGAAGCTGAGCTGTTGGAAGAGACAAAGGCTGGGGGAGGGGATAACCTTTGTTCCAAGGCTGACTTGGGGGCGGAAACATTTTCCTCTCCATTTTCACATGACCTAAAGGATTGGGGGAGTGAGCCTCATTTATCTTAGATCTCTGACCCATATCTCTCATTCAACCAAGAGATGGAAAAAATCAAGCTATCAGGTTTGGGCTTAGGGCTTAAAGGTACTATCATTCATTCGCCTTCCCCCAACACTCCACCACCAAGAAGGGAAAGGAAAAAAGGGCGCTGGGCAGAGGATGGTGTTGTCCTACCCTCCGGATAGTCATCAGTTGTATTCTCAATATTGCTCCACATTCTATATATAATTATAAATTGTTAGGATCCAATGAGTTAGTAAGAAGCGAGGCACAATGGTATGCACCTGTAGTCCCAGCCACTCAGGAGGTTGAGGCAGGAGAATCACTTGGTCCCAGGAATTCGAGGTTGTAGTGCATTATGATTGCACCTAAGCATAGCACGCCAGCCTGGGCAACACAGTGAGACCTTGTCTCCAAAAAAAAAAAAAAAATAGCAGCTGGGCGAGGTGGCTCATGCCTGTAATCCCAGCACTTTGGGAGGCAGAGGTGGGTGGATCACTTGAGGTCAGGAGTTTGAGACCAGCCTGGCCAACATAGAGAAACCCCATATCTATTAAAAATACAAAAATTAGCCAGGCATTATGGGGCATGCTTGTATTCCCAGCCACTTGGGAGGCTGAGGCAGGAGAATCGCCTGAACCTGGGAGGCGGAGGCTGCAGTGAGCTGAGATTGTGCTACTGTATCCCATCCTGGGCAACAGAGCGAGACCTTGCTCAAAAACAAAACAAAATAAAACAAAACTCAGTTTTGAGGGCCAGGTGCAGTGGCTCACTCTAGTAATCTCAGGACTTTGGGAGGCTGAGGTGGGGAGGATCACTTGAAGCTAGGAGTTTGAGACCAGGCTGGGCAACATAATGAGACCCTGTCTACAAAAAAATTTTTAATTAGCCAGATGTCCTGCCTACTTGGGAGGCTGAGGTGGAAGGATTGCTTGAGCCCAAAAGTTCACAGCTGCAATGAGCTATGATCATGCCACTGCACTCCAGAGTGAGTGAGACCCTGCACAACAGAGACCCTGACTCTTGAAAAAAAAAAAAAAATGTGCACACATACAAGCAAGTTGAAATTATTGCTCCTCTTGTTTTTGTGATCGAGTCTTCACTATGTGATTCTTGTTCCATGAATTTAGAAGGTGAGAGTTGGTGGACAGCTTCTAGAAGTGGGTTTGAATAGGAAAGATAAAGGCTGTATCAAAGATATGATGGTGCCACTGCGCTACAGCCTGGGTGGCCTCAGTGAGAGACTAATATTATCTCTAAAA
>NW_016107485.1:1778502-1796122 GCF_001604975.1 Cebus imitator | reverse complement strand
AAAAACACTGCTGGATGAGGTGGCTCAAATCTGTGATCCCAGCACTTTGGGAGGCCGAGGCAGGTGGATCACAAGGTCAGGAGTTCAAGACCAGCCTGGCCAAGATGGTGAAACCCAGTCTCTACTAAAAACACAAAAAGTAGCCAGGCATGGTGGTGGGTGCCTGTAATCCCAGCTTCTCAGGAGGCTGAGACAGGAGGACTTCTTGAGGCTGCAGTGAGCTATGATAACACCACTGCACTCCAGCCTGGGCAACAGAGCGAGAATCTGTGTAAAAAAACACACACACAAAAAAAACACACACCAAAAAAAGCTATATCAGGATCAGTTTTCCTGCTTAACTTCTAAAGACAGACAGATTTTTATTTTATTTGATTTTATTTTTGAGATAGAGTCTCACTCTATCACCCAGGCTGGAGTGCAGTGGTGTGGTCATAGTTCACTGCAGCCTCGACCTCTGAGGCTCAAGCAGCCCTCCTGCCTTAGCCTCCCAAGTAGCTGGGACTACAGGCATGAACCATCATGCCCAGCTGATTTAAATTTAAATTTTTTGTAGTCTCACCATGTTACTTAGGCTGGTATTAAACCCCTGGGCTCAAGCAATCCTCCCACCTCAGCCTCCTGAAGTGCTGGGATTACAGGTGTGAGCCACTATACCTGGCTTTAAAGACAGGATTTTTTTCTTGGTACAACACTCACCAGTCACATGACTCGGGGTAATTTAACATCTATGAACTTTAGTCCACAGAAAATGGGAATTAAAGCAGGATCTGATGCCTTAAGGTTGTGAAAATTAAAAGAGAAATTATTGAAGCACTTAAAAAGCAATACAACATGATACAAATAGAAATTTAATCGTTTTGGTGTCCAGCAGTTAGCTTGGTAGAAATTGAGTAATGTGTCAAAAAGAGGAGACCCAGTGATTGAGCTGTTTCTCTTCTTATTACAGCTATCTCTGAAGGGCACAAATCAGAAAGCATCATGCCTCCTAATAAAGAGGCCAGCAGTCTCAATAGTTCACCAGCGGGGCTCATCTGCCTCCCTCCAATCTCTGAGGAGCTACAGCTTGTATGGACCCAAGCAGCCCAGACCAGTGAGCTAGACAGCAATGAACACCTGCTACAAACCTTCAGCTACTTTCCCTATCCCAGCCTAGCAGACATTGCCCTTCTCTGCCTGCGTTATGGGTTGCAGATGGAGAAAGTCAAGACTTGGTTTATGGCCCAGCGCCTCCGCTGTGGCATTAGCTGGTCATCTGAAGAAATAGAAGAGACTCGAGCTCGAGTGGTCTACCATCGGGACCAACTCCATTTCAAATCCCTTTTACTCATCATGCAGGACGGCCGCCAGAGGAGGTGCCTCCTCCAATGCCAGCTCCAGAACAAGCTGGTATTGGAATAGGTCCTCCAGCTCTTAGCAAGCCCACCCAGACGAAAGGATTGAAGGTAGAGCCTGAGGAGTCCTCTCAGATACCGCCACTGTCACAGAGTCACCAGAAGTTAAAGGAGTCCCTGATAACACCTGGCAGCGGAGCATTCCCCCACCAATCAGATTTTTGGCAAGATCTTCAAAGCAGTGGCCTCTCAAAGGAGCAGGCAAGCAGGGGTCCCAACCAGTCACATGGCATAGGTACTGCTTCCTGGAACCACTCCACAACTATCCTCCAGCCACAAGCTCGGGATAAGCCCCCACCAATTGCATTAATTGCCAGTAGTTGTAAGGAGGAGTCAGCATCTAGTGTTACTCCCTCTTCTTCCTCTACCTCTTCTTCCTCTTTCCAGATACTAGCTAATGGAGCTACTGCCACCTCCAAACCCCTCCAGCCATTAGGCTGTATCCCACAGTCAGTGTCACCCAGTGATCAGGCATTACCCCCACACCTGGAACCAGCCTGGCCCCAAGGGCTACGGCATAACTCAATACCAGGTAGGGTTGGCCCCACAGAGTACCTATCCCCAGATATGCAACGCCAGCGAAAGACCAAGCGCAAAACCAAAGAGCAGCTGGCTATCCTCAAATCCTTTTTTTTACAGTGCCAGTGGGCACGGCGTGAAGATTACCATAAGTTAGAACAGATCACTGGTTTACCTCGGCCTGAGATCATTCAGTGGTTTGGTGACACACGCTATGCATTGAAGCATGGGCAACTAAAATGGTTTCGGGACAACGCAGTACCTGGTGCCCCTAGTTTCCAAGACCCAGTAATTCCTACACCACCTCCACCATCAACCCGCTCCTTGAATGAAAGGGCTGAGACACCACCTCTGCCGATCCCTCCACCCCCACCAGATATGCAGCCCTTGGAGAGGTACTGGGCAGCCCACCAACAGCTACGGGAGACTGATATCCCTCAACTGAGTCAGGCTTCAAGGCTTAGCACCCAGCAGGTACTGGATTGGTTTGACTCTCGATTACCTCAGCCAGCTGAAGTGGTAGTTTGTCTAGATGAAGAAGAGGAAGAGGAGGAGGAAGAACTGCCTGAAGATGATGAGGAAGAAGAGGAGGAGGAGGAAGATGATGATGATGATGATGATGTGATCATACAAGACTGAGCGGGCAGCTGGGGGAGGGGAGGTCTGTTACTAAAAGATGAACCAACTTAGCAACTGTTTAAACAAAGAAACCACATTTTTAAAATTACCTTGTGGCAGAGAACTAAAAAGTTTTGCGTTCTTCAGGGTGGGTGGCAGGGGAATGTAGTGAGGGTGAACCAGGGAGGATGGCCATAGGGCACTAAGTAAGGCCAGGATTGGATCAGCAGAAATCCAGACCTCTAACCTCAGTGTAGAGTGTACTGAGGATCTGGAGAAACCATGGGCTGGGAAATGGCGCTTGCCCTCCCCATGTCTACTGTTCTTTTCCTAGTGTACTATAGAGAGGCCAGACCTTGGCCACACCTCTCCAGGAGGATTAGAAAGGAGTAAGGGATTCTAATTCGATTGATGATTCCAGTGCATCCCCAACCCTACCATCTTTCCTGGAATATAAAGCTCCCTGGCACCCCTTTTCTGAACACAAGTCTGTGCGTAATGCAACCGACTCTCTTTTTTTCTTAATAACTGATCATTTCCTAGACAACTAAGAGTCTCAGTAAGTCCCAGTCTCATCGCAAATATTAACTTCCTTTTCCTCATACCATCATGATTTTATATGTTTCACCTGCTTCATGACTGAATCACAGGTGGCAGAATATTTTCATTTCTTATGCTGGGACCACTTTGCCTTGTAGCTTTTTCTCTCTTTCCAAAATCCTCACTCTGTTCACTATGTGTCTCAGGGTAAATCTTCCCCCACCGAGCTTGTGAAAAACTTTAATAATTGGGTGGAGAATAATTTAGAATGGATATTTATTGGAGGTGATAATTAGAAAAGAAGACCTTTTAAAAAGTAGAATTATGTTACAAAGGGGTGAAAGAGAGGGCACAGTTTCTCCTGGTTGAAGAGCAGTGGAGGTAGGTTTCAGGTTTGGTTTTACAAACCTCATACTACCTCCTGTCCAGCTTGACAGAGACTAATTCTTCATCTTTTTGCTGTCAGTTTGTTTCCAGAAAAGAGACTTTTCCCTTTCTTACTAGGATCTCTCTTAGGGACAGAGGGACCATGGTCTTCAAGTGAATTAATTATTGATATTTTAGAATGGTTTTCATCAGTTGGGATCAGCTATATGGCAAATAGGTATCATCAATGAGTTAACCATCTAAAAATAAAAGAGTGGAAGCCCTAAAATGCTAGAATAATAATAAAAAGGCCAAAAATAAAATTATTTCTCTCTCATCCACTTTGCTACTTCTATGGTTTAGGGATTAATGGAACCAAATCCATTAACATTCTAATTCAACATACTTTTATTGTTTGAAGGGGCAGGACTTATTAAGGTAAATTAAAAGAAGAATAAAAACTTTAAAAGGAAGTAGCTCAGCATCTATCATCAGGCAGATTGTTTCTCAGCCATCAAATGATAATGACTAAAATTTGTGAGGCTTCAGGAGCAACAGAGATACAAGAGTCTTGGAGGTAACTCCATTTGCTACAGAACGGGCTCTTGCCCAAAAGAGAAGGTTTCTAGAAATTCCTTTAAAAATAAATTCAGAGTACCAGAAAGGGTATGGGGATCCTAGTTCAGATAAGATAATTCCCAAGACCTAATTTATTTCTGACAGATGTCTGCTATTTTCTGTTTTCCCAGTATTTTTGCTTAAGGCCAGTTTGTGAGTGGCTAACCTATTAAATTCCTCATTTCTGCCATTTAGTACCCAAAGTAGAATACATGTTTGATCTCAGTGGTAGTGTTGTTTGCCATTCCACCATTCTAGAGCTTGTAATAGTGATAGAATTGTAGCAATAAAAGGACATCCTCTTAGTTTTACTACCTGTATACTTTACTAAGCTGAAAATCAGTATCTCTAACAGTTTTCAATAGAAAGGAAAATTAACATATTTAATGGCAATTAAGCACAGAGGAAACAATAGGCAAACAGAAAAAGTATAAGGACAAAGAACAGAGATGTTGTTTGTTAACACTGGCAATGGAGAGTACATCCAAAGCTAAAAATGAAAACCAGAAATGAAATAGTGATGCGTATATGACCCATCACATCCCCATTCCCAACTCCCAACCAAGCATGATGCCAAGAATTATTTTTTACAATCTTTGTTTCAAGTTGTAGGAAATGAGGGAAGCTACCTATGTCTTCTGGAAGAGATATAAACATCATCTTGAAGCACTAGCCTTTTCTAAGACCTGACCACTGTACTGGGAGGTGATAAGGGTGAATGGGATAAAGACAAGGAAGCATAAGGTATAGAGTGAAACCAGGAAACACCACCAGGGTACTTTTTCCAGAGCCATCACCCCAATGGGTACTGGACGCTACAGTCTATCCTTCAGCAGTATGTATAGATCAGACCTTGAAGATGATCTATCTGGAAGTGCTCCATGCTCCTCTCCCACTGGGTAATCCCATCTGCCTCTGTTGTTGGTAGGGAGTCTGCAGCAGAGGACAAGAAGGTAGATATGGGTGTTTATAACAACAAAAAGGGCAAGCAAGTCTCTCTCAACTCATTGTATGAAGCTTATTGAGACAGAAACCACTGCTGTTGCTTCCCCATAGTTTTCTTCATTGCATGATAACTAACTTTTCCAAACTAGGATTTGCCACATCTAGTGTGACAATCTCTGGAATATTTCAGTGGCTGATGGTGATAATAATGATGAATATTTGAAAAACTATTTTGGAAAATCTGGAACATATGACTACCATACCCAGAGATGACTATCCAGGAGGCAGAGTTCTGAGGAGGTGGCATTTCCTTCAATAACTTTTTAAAATGTACACATTTTCGGCCAGGCATGGTGGCTCACGCCTGTAATCCCAGCACTTTGGGAGGCCGAGGTGGGCGGATCACCTGAGGTCAGGAGGTCAAGACCAGCCTGACCAACATGGCATCTCTACTAAAACTACAAAAATGTAAAAAAATACAAAATTAAAAACAAAACTTTCACATTTTTAAAAAATACATAGAATAGTATAATGAACTCATGTGCCCATCGTCCATCTTTAACAAATAATTCATGGCCAATCTTTTATTTCTACTCTCCCATGTCTCTCTCTACTAAATTACACTGATGCAAACCCCAGACATCATTTAACTTTCCATCCATAAATACTTTAGTATGTATCTATAAAAGAGAAAAGCTATTTTTAAAAATATAACTATAATATCATACCACAAAAACTCTCCAATATTAACAATTATTTAATATCAAATGTCCAATAGGTTAACTTTCAACTGTCTCATGAATGTTTTTTGTTTTTACAGCTTGTTTCAGTCAAGATCCAATTAGGGGCCATATATTCATAGACGGTTTATAGAGCTTTTAAGTCTTTTTTCATCTGTAGGTTAATCCCTCCATTTGTGAGGATGTTAGGGAGGAATGTTATTTCCCCAGTGTTGCCTCTTAAGGCTTAGACCCTAATTTCTTTCTTTCTTTTCTTTCTTTCTTTCTTTTTTTTTTTTTTGAGATGGAGTTTCACTCTTATTGCCCAGGCTGGAGTGCAATGGTGTGATATCAGCTCACTGCAACCTCGGCCTCCCAGGTTCAAGCAATTCTCCTACCTCAACCTCCTGAGTAGCTGGGACTACAGGCTCACGCTGCCACGCTCAGCTATTTTTTTATTTTATTTTATTAGAGATGAGGTTTCACTGTGTTGCCCAGGCTGCTTTTGAACTCCTAAACTCAAGCAATCTGCCTGCCTCAGGCTCCCAAAGTGCTGGGATTACGGGTGTGAGCCACTGTGCCCAGCCCCAATTTCTTACTGATGAAAATAAAGGTCATCTTGGAATATGGGAGCAAAATACATACCTACCTTAGTATGAAGGAACTGTTCCTGGGGGCACCAGGAGCTTGGAGTGAAAAAGGGGCCTAAATATGCTCAAAACACAAGCCATTAAAAAAAAAGGCAAGACTGGACTTTTTTTCTTTCTTGCGATTCTCCTGTCTCAGCCTCTCAAGTAGCTGAGATTACAGGCGCAGGCCACCACGCCCAGCTAATTTTGTGTTTTTAGTAGAGACGGGGTTTTACCATATTGGTCAGGCTGGTCTCTAACTCCAGACCTCACGTGATCCACCCCCCTCAGCCTCCCCAAGTGCTGAGATTACTGGCAATGAGCCACTGCCCCTGCCCTCTCAACTTCATTTAATAGGGCTCTTTACAAACCTCTCCTTGTTACCATGCCCTTTTCTTTTTGTTGCTGGAATCAGAATCATAGTCCCATAGATTTACAAAATGTTATTCTAGCTATCTCTGGAAAAGTAAATGTGGTTTTTCCTAATTCAAATAGTACCTCTACCCAAAAGATATATTTCATATAAAATACTGTCTTGTGGAACTACTGAGAATGTCAGCGTGTCCACACTTACTTCACCCTGGCCAAGACCTCTCAGTATAAACCCTCTCACTACCATGTGACTTCATTTAAAAAATCCCAAACCAGGAAGCTAATCTAACAGTAGGATAAAATCTGAGACCATTCTGGAAAATTGTGAACATACGGTTACCAGAGTTGAAACCCATTTCGTACTTCACTGGTTATATTCCACCACCCTAAGACCAGAATGAGGCATTTAGTGTGCAGGCCTAACCATGTGAGATTTCATGCACAGACAAGTTAGACTAGCCAGGTCTCACCTGCAGGACTGGTAGCTGGAAAGTAGGAAAACTCTCTAGTGTGGTTCTGCTCTCCCTCTGACCTGATGGATAAAATGAAACAGTGAAAGATAGCTTACTTGGGCAGTTTCTCGGCAGTGTTATTTGTGGGTTAGGGTAACAGGTAGTTCTTGATCGAAGGAACACTACTCAGAAGGGAAAGACAATTAGCAATTTAAGAGATGGGTTATAAAGTCCGTTCTTATCCTGTGAGGACCAGGTACTGGCAGAGAGGTCTGAGATTTAACTATAAGTGGAAAGATAGGCAATATAAATATTGGTGAGCTAAGGAAGATGGCAGCCCCTTAGCAAGAGGACTGGTGGTAGCACCTTTACCAAAAAAGATGGGGAGAAGAATGGATATTGGCTTTATAATCCTCAGAACTGAGTGCCCAGCATTTTCAATATAGGGACTTTTGAGAAGCCAGTTTAATCCTATAGGCCAAATTTCTGGCTAAATAGTAAGACTCGATGGTGACAAGATGAGTGCTCACCAGGGAAAATCCAGAGTTTCCCTTCACTGTGAAGGAAATGGGATGGCTCTTAAAGAATATTAAGGAGCCAACTAGAGACAATGCTCTTTGGGAGCAAACCCCAACTTCTTGTCATCTTGAAAATCTTCATTTTAGTATATGTGTCTATAGTTGAAACTCCACTCCTTTGGAAATGTTAACTTACCAGAATTGTTGGGGGTAAGGACTCTTGTGTGGCCTGAATGCCCATTTGGGGATGGTCTGAAAGAAAAAATCCCCTGTCCAGAGGAGGCAGATGAAGGTCTAAGGAAGGGAAATAAAAGCATCAGCAGAGAAAAGCAAAGGTAAAGGTAAAAATAAAAAGAATATTTAATGTAAGAGCCTATACAGTTAGGCCAGAGAGGAAAAACTCCCCTGCTTGCAACTAATAATAAAATGATTTTTTTTGAGACAGGGTCTCACTCTGTTGCCCAGTTTGGAGTGCAGTAGTATGACCGTGGCTCACTGCAGCCTTGACTTCCTAGACTCAAGCAATTCTCCCTTCTTAGCCTCCCAAGTAGCCCATTAAGCCCAGCTAATTAAGTCTCCCTTTGTTGCCCAGGCTGGTTGCCAACACCTGGGCTTAAACAAGCCTTCCACCTTGGCCTCCCTAAGTATAATCCCAGGATTATAGGTGGGAGCCACTACACCTGCCTGGCCAAAATACACTAATTTGGATGTATATTAAACACAGTGCTATCCAATTTTCTTTTTTGTTTATCAGGCATGTTACAAACTTCAGTGGTACAAGCCAGTGGAGAGGTAACCCTAGGACTGCTGACAGAGTTTTATATTTTCGTTTTGATTTGTTTTGTTTTTGAGACAGAGTCTCTGTCATGCAGGCTGGAGGGCAGTGGCACCATCTCGGCTCACTGCACCCTCTGCCTCCCAGGTTCAAGCAATTCTCCTGCCTCAGCCTCCTGAGTATCTGGGATTACAGGCATGTGCCACCACTCCCAGCTAATTTTTGTATTTTTAGTAGAGACAGGGTCTCGCCATGTTGGCCAGGCTCGTCTCGAACTCCTGACCTCAAGTGATCCACCTGCCTAGGCCTCCCAAAGTGCTGGGATTACAGGCATGAGCCGCTGCACCCAGCTTGCTGGCAGAGTTTAAGTATGAACACATCCCAAGAAAAAGGAAGCACAGTGTTACTCACCTGTAACATAAGCTGTGGGTTGAAGCTGGTGACGGGGTTTCTGGAAAGCATAAAAATAAGCCTGTGAGATAATCTATGAACTGGAGAAGAGACTCTCCAGTTATACTGGGGTGTACTGGGGGCCAAGGAAAAGGAAATAGAGATCAAAGATTTTTAGTATGTATGTTAGGCTTGGGGGCTAATGGCAAGTGAAAAAGCTCACAAATCACATAGCAGTATCTCTAACAGGTGCTTTCCTCTCCCTTTCATGAGACTGTGGGCCAAGATCCCTCACTGCCTTCGTGTGCTCTAATGTATCTGTGACTTGGCTTCCCCTCCAAGATGGAAATCACCAGAAAGAATAGGTAAAGACAAAAAAATAGCTACGAGTGGTAGAACAAAGATCTCCAAAAATTTCCTCCTCCATAAAAACAATGAGAAAATTGGCATAATGGTCAGAATAAACTTTTTTAGAAATCTGGAAATTAACAAAGGACTTGTAGTAATCTGGAGATTGTTTATTCAAGAAAAATACCAGAATGTTAGTAAAAACAGCAAGGTTTGTGGCATTTTAATTTGCTCTATTGCCATTTCTCCTTCTTCAGCTCCATGGTAGCCTTGAAAACCAACAGGGCACACTCATGGTGAAAACCAACAGTCTGACAATCACTAGAGGGAATGGAACAGGGTTGGAGCTTTTTGAAAGACTCATTTCCAAAGAACTGTCATTATTTGACCTATCTAGCAGTTCCCTGAAAGACCTCACCTTCAAGCTTGTCTTTATTTGACAGCACCAGGACTTGGAGCTCAGAGCTTACCAAGTGCAGAAAAACCTTTTCCTGTCTGCTGAAAACAATTAGAAGCACTTGTTTGGCTGCCTAAGAAGATAAATATTAGCTGGGACAAACAAAAGGCTAACCAAAAAGCATGACATATAGAAAACAAATAACAAAATGCAGAAGGCATTCTGCATTTCTTCCTTATCTGTAATTACGTTAAATGTAAATGAATTAAAAGGCAGAAACTGGCAAAAAGATGAAAGAAAAACAAGTCCAACTATACATAGTCTACGAGAGACTCACTTTGGATTCAAAGATGCATATAGATTTAAAGGAGAAGGATGAAAAAATATATTCCACGCAAAAAAAACAGTGAACAAGAGTGGCTATACTAATATCAGACAAAATAGACTTTAAGACAAAATTGGCTAGGCTTACACCTGTAATCCCAGCACTTTGGGAGGCTGAGGCAGGTGGATCATGAGGTCAGGAGTTCAAGACCAGCCTGGCCAACAAGGTGAAACCCTGTCTCTGCTAAAAATACAAAAAGTAGCTGGGCACAGTGAGACTGAGGCAGGAGAATTGCTTGAACAAGGATCAGGGAGGGGGAGATTGCAGTGCACTGAGATTGCACCACTGCACTCCAGCCTGGGTTACAGAGTGAGACTCCATCTCAAANAAAAAAAAAAGACAAAAGTGTTGGGCCAGGCACAGTGGCTCATGCCTGTAATCCCAGCACTTTGGGAGGCCAAGGCAGGCGGATCACTTGAAGCCAGGAGTTCGTGACCAGCCTGGCCAACATGGCAAAACCTCATCTCTATACTAAAAATACAAAAAATTTGCTAGGCGTGGTGGCACACGCCTGTAATCCCAGCTACTCAAGAGTCTGAGGCACAAGAATTGCTTGAAGCCAGGAGGTGGAGGTTGCAGTGAGCCGAGATTTTTGCCACTGAACTTCAGCCAGGACGACAGAGTGAGACTCTGTCTCAAGAAAAGACAAAAAAAGAAAGTTGTTACAAGAGACAAAGGCATTAAATAATGATAAAGGGGTCAATTTATCAAGAAGAGAAACATTTATATATGCACCTAACAAAAGTCCTAAAATACATAAGCAAAAACTGATATAATTGAAGAGAAAATTAGACAATTTGACAACAGGGACCAGGCATGGTTGCTCATGCCTATAATCCCAGCACTTTGGGAGCCGAGGCAGGAGGATTGCTTGAGCCCAGGAGTTCAAGACCAGTCAGGGCAACACAGGGAGACCTCATCTCTACAAAGAAATTAAAATTAAAATTTTAAAAACTAGCCAGGCATAGTGGCACATACCTTTTGTTCTAGCTACTCAGGAGGCTGAGGTGGGAGACTATTTAGAGAATTTAAAAAAAAAAAAAGATTTGGGAATTTCAAATTCTTTCTTGTGAAAGTCCTCCCTGATAGGTATTCTCTAGGTACTGGCTAATGCCCTTGAAAATGGTAACAATAGTAATAGTTTTAAGGGGCTTTAGTTAAGAAATTAAGAAAGCAGACCTAAAACATTCCTCCATTGGAATATTTTCATGTTTAAAACACAGCGAAGAAGCCAGATACACTTCAGGCCAACAGTCAGCATCTTGTGGACCTTCTTTTTACAATTAGCTTATACTGCCATCTTGTGGCAATTTTTAAAATTCCAAGTCAATTTTACTGAAAAGTTATCCTCCATCTCCTACCAGAGGTTTTCAATGACTTTCTATCACTCAAATCTTTATTTCCCCCTTATTAATTGGAGGAAAAAAAATATCATTATTTGAAAAACCTGTAATATATGTATGGATACCTGGAATCACTGTCTGGAAAAAAAGCAAAATGGCATTCTATTAGACATAGAAAACCAGAAATCCGCAGATCTCTGCATAGAGTAGGTTGACTTCTGACACCCTTTATCCCTCCTCTCACCATTATAAGGGTTTCTTGGAGTTCTCCTTTCCTGCAGACCTCTGCCTCCCTAATAGACAAATAATAAGCATCAATTAATAAATATATCTCAGTTCTCTGGCTTCCCTATTCCCTATTTATCTATATCTACACATTCAAGCATATATTGTTCTACTACAGTGGGCAAACTAGTTTAAGAAAGAGCCGTACTTTACTCTTTCCAAATGAACACCATGGACACTGTTATTTCAGTCCTGAGACACTCCTACTATTTCCACTCCTATTTATTCTGTGTCAGTTTTTAACATCAGGTCTCCATTGCCAAAAGAAAATATGATCCAGTATGACATCAGACAATTTATGCCAAAACCAATATAATTTAAGTTCTCAATAAACCTTTGCTTTCATTTAGTGTTAGAAACTTCAACCTGGAAAGAGAAGGTGAACGTTGCTTACTTGTCCGAAGCTACCAAAGCCAGCCTCTTTATAAGGAATAGATTCCGCTGAGGAGGATCGACTGTATACGGTGAAACAAAAAGAAAAAAAAAAGAAAAGAAAAAAAACTAGTTTTATTTGTTGTTGTTGTTTTGTTTTTGTTTTTTTTCAGACAGAGTCTCACTCTGTTGCCCAGGCTGGAGCACAATGGCACAAGCTCAGCTCACTGCAACCTCTGCCTCCTGGGTTCATGCGATTCTCATGCCTCAGCCTCCCTAGTAGGTAGGACTACAGGTGTGCGCCACCACACCCACCTAAATTTTGTATTTTTAGTAGAGACAGGGTTTCACCATGTTGGTCAGGCTGGTATTGAACTCCTGACCTCAAGTGATGAGCTCACCTTAGCCTCTCAAAATGCTGGGATTACAGGCGTAAGCCACTGTGCAGCCAGCCTCAAAAAACCTAGCTTTATATGTTGTTAGTACACATAACACTTCACTGTTGTTTTTTGGGAAAGGGGCATATGTCACTAATAAAATGTCTTCAAAGCTAGATCGATGTGGGGAAAACAACTTTCTCTTCTAGTTTTGAGAGACTTCCTTGGCTCCCAGGAAGAGGGATTCCCTGACTTTGACACACATGGCCACCTTGGCACAAAAGCCTTGTGGTATGAAAAAACAAATTTGTTTGTATGTCCTCTTCTCCCTTTCCATCTTTCAGCATAGACTTAACTCCTTTAAGCCCAGACATCTATTGGGACCTGACTCCCAGTCATTGGTTACCAGTGTGTCAGGCCCTCTGGACTTACCAGTGATGCTACTAACATGACACCTGCAAAGAGAGCAGTGGTTCCCTTTCTAGATTGTGGATCTTCAGATAAATTCTGCCATTTTCTTTCTTTCTTTCTTTTTTTCTGAGACAGAGTCTCACTCTGTTGCCCAGGCTAGAGTGCAGTGGTGAGATCTTGGCTCACTGCAACCTCTGCCTCCCGGGTTCAAGTGATTCCCCTGCCTCAGCTTCCCAAGTAGCTAGGATTATAGGCACATGCCACCATGCCCAGCTACTTTTTTTGTATTTTTAGTAGAGACAAGGTTTCACCATGTTGGCCAGACTGGTCTCGAACTCCTGACCTCAGGTGATCCACCTGCCTCAGCCTCCCAAAGTGTTGGGATTACAGGTGTGGGCCACTGCCCCTGGCAAAATTCTGCCATTCTCATTTCACTTTCTGAAAGCAGGGTCGGCTTGTGAAAAATTGTTAAACAGGCTAAATGTGAAATGTCAACCCTCACTCTAAACTCCCTGTTCAGAGCATCAGATGAAGACTTCATTGGGTTTTTTAATGGCTTTCTGATTTTTGGTAGTCCACTGAAGAAGGGAGTCTGAAAGTTGCATACTGTTAACGATTGTCTGCCCATGTCTTGCCTAAAATACCATGATTGTTTATGGAAAGTATCTTTAATAAAGCCGGATACAGTTTGGCTTGAAAAAAAAAAAACCTAGCTTTAAACTTCTACATACACCTAAAATTTTGTCAGTCCCAATCTGAGCCACATCTAGATATTTCTTTCATCTTCCAACTCTTGCCAACAGTTTTAATGTTGCTGTGTAGGCTTACCTGACCACCTGACTGCTATGCTGGGAACTGGGTCGTGGGGTAACTGAAAGAGAATAGAGTGCAGAATAAAAAGTTGCTATCAATGGTGCACCCCGCCTTGCCTGGCCAATTTGTTGTGTGCGGTAATCTGTTATATGATGTTTTCATATTATACATAAAGTTAGGAAGATCACATTATTATCTTTGAAGGGAGATCATTTTCTACATAGGGAAAGGATATTCATCTCACACAGATATTTAAGGAAAAAAATGTTTTTCACCTGACTGTGATGGGGAAGTAATGCCCACTGGTCGAGGTGTGGTTGACCTGAAAGGAAAAAAAAGAGAAGCAGCTCAAATCCCCCTAAGCAGAGGTTAAGTGCCACTTTAGAGGATCAATCAGATCATTGTTTATAGAAATAATAGCTTCCTCTCTGAGCACAAATTGCTTACTCTCATGTATTATAGGTAGCATTGCCACATATGGAAGCAGCGTTTCCATATAAAACCCGTTGCTCTCCAACTCCCTAAGTGGAGCTTTCTCCACCTCTGTGTTGCCCATAATAAAAGTTGTAAAGTACACCTTTCTTCTCTCCTCAGTGCCTTACCAAGTACTCTCAGCCATACAGCTGTCCATCCATTCATACATCCCTCCATCCTCTCATCCACCTTAAGAAACTAGAAAAAGAACTAAACCCAAAATAACCAGAAAGAAGGATGCTATCCAACAAGCATATATTTGTGTCCATATTTCCTAGATCCTGAGATTACAAAGGTAACTAGAATAACTGAGAAGCTTACAGGCTAGTGGGAGAGATTAAAAAAAACAATTAGAGCAGTGTTTAAGTGTCATAATGGGCTTATCAGAAGTACAGAAGGACAAAAGAACACTAGACTATAACTTCTATGAATGTAGGGCACCATGTCTTTTTAATCCATCAATGCAGAACTGATATTAAAAATATTTTTAGGCTGGGCGTAGTGGCTCACACTTTTAATTCCAGCACTTTGGCAGGCCGAGGTGGATGGATCACCTCAGGTTGGGAGTTCGAGACCAGCCTGACCAACAGGGAGAAATCCTGTCTCTACTAAAAAACACAAAATTAACAGGGTGTGGTGGCACATGTCTGTAATTCCAGCTACTCAGGAGGCTGAGGCAGGAGAGAATCACTTAAACCCAGGAGGTGGAGGTTGTGGGTGAGCCGAGATTGAGCCAGTGCACTCCAGCCTGGGCAACAAGAGCAAAACTCTGTCTCAAAAAGAGAAAAAAAAAAAAAAATACACACACACACCCATTTTTTTTAACAGTTGGTAGAGCATACATATCACTAATTAGAAAGGACCAGTGAAATATATCCAGCCTCTAACACAGTACCTGATAAACTGTAGGCATTTAATATTTATTGAATGAATGAATAGACCATCTAACTCTACCTAATGCAATCTTCACAGAGGAAATGACTGAGTTGAGTTTTGAAGGATGAGTAGGATTTCATAAGATGACAGTCCAGGGTGAGCATTACAATTAAAATTTTACTTCGGCACTTTTCAGTAAGTAACTGTTTCTCAGAGAAGTGAAAGCTAAATTCATTAACGATTTTCTTTCTCTCAGAGTTCACACAGCCAGGAGTCAAGAAAGAATAGGCATTTTTAGGGGACTGGGCTAGTACAGAAGCTGATAAAACTGACCTGCTTCCTTGGTACCAACTCGGAGATTCCTATAGGTTAAAAAAAAATAAAAACAGGAGTGAAAAAAGCTGCAACTGAGGATCCTAATCAACAGACCTTTAGTCTTAATTGTTAGATAACAAAGCTCAATGCCCCTTAGTCAGGGTTGCTAAGATTCCCAGTAGGGGGGAAAGTAGCCACAGTATTTCCTCAGGATATCATTAGCTTTGAAGGGATAATATTTTAGTTCATCATAAGTACACATAAGGAATCCCACAGACTAACATGTGGGGAAATATGGAGTCTCTGGGGAGAGAAAGGGAAATAACATACTACAATGTGCTTGAATAATTATAGGAGTGGGATCAACAGGAAAATTATACAAATACACAGAACATTCTTAGGAAGAAAAAATATTTAGGAAGTAGAGTGTGATGCAGAGGAAGGGTCCTGAGGTGTCTTGACTTTATTAAAGAGAAATTTTTGAGTTGCAGCAGATGTCTCCTGTATAAGACAGCTTTCTAACTGGTATGTTGTGAATGGATTACGAGTGTGCTATATATTGATCCTTTCAGTCCTCCAAGGTCTGCTGAGACCTCATCCATTTACTATAGTGTGCTTATTGTACAAATATCAATTTCTGTGTGTTCCATGATGAGAAAAGGGTTAGGAAACAGTATTCTATACAGTCAGCTAGATAGATGAGAAAAGTAGGAGAAAAAATAATAAGGAAAATCTATTTCATTTACCTTTAGAATGGCTAGAAGTTTCTTCAGTTCTCCATTCTCCTTCCTTAAAACTGACAATTCTCTAGGCAAAAGATGAAAACAATCAGCTCCAGCAGATCAGGGATTAAAAACCTGATTTTTTCTTATTATAACTATTAACATCTATTTAATGCTTATTGAGAAATGCGTGCAGCTATACAACCTATTTCTATCAGAGATTTTGTGATTGAAGGAGACAATGGCAGGATTTTGATAATGAGAACAATCAGGTGGACAAAATAAGAGATTACTTGGTATGATTTCAGGGGAATTTGCAAAAAGAATCCATTTCCTCTCTCCACACACACACACATCCCTGGCCTGCTAATGGCTAAAAGTTTTTATCAAGGATTCCATCTTTTGATTGCTCTGGCAGCACATATACCCAAATTGGAACAATACAGAGAAGATTAGAATGGCCCCCAAAGACAGTTAACATGCAAATGCTTGAAGCAATTCATAAAAAAAAATAACAATAATAATACATTTAAAAAGAAGAAAAAAAAATCCAGACCAGCCCAGGCAATGTGGAGAGACTCAGTCTCTACAAAAAAAAAAAAAAAAAAAAATTAGCCAGGCATAGTGGAATGCACTTGTAGTCCCAGCTACTTGGGAGGCTGAGGTGGGAGGATCACTTGAGCCCAGGAGGTTGACACTACAATGAGTGTTATCAGTGTGGATCAGCTATATATGATTTTTCAAAAAGAAGTGGAGGGTTTTATTTTGTTTTTTTGAGACATTGTCTCACTTTTTCACCCAGGCAGGACTGTAATGGTGTAATCATAACTCACTGTAACTCAGACTCCTGGGCTCAAAGGATCCTCCAGCCTCAGCCTCCCAAGTAGCTGGGACTACAGGTGAGAACCACCATGTCTGGCTAATTTTTTATTTAAAAACCATTTTTTTTTAGAAGCAGAGTCTCGCTATGTTGCCCAAGCTGGTCTTCTCCTGGACTCAAGTGATCCTTCTGCTTTGGCCATCCAAAGTTCTAGGATTATAAGTGTGAGCCTCTGCACCTGGGCTGGGAAGCAGTTTCTGATACTGGGAAATAGAAGAGGAAAACTATAAAGTGAGGAGGGCCTCTGGAGGGCAGAAAGAAAAAAAATGGAGATTCAGGGGATCAAAAACTCTGTACCTGATTTTCCCAAACAAACAAATACATATGGAGCAATTTCCAGGCTTTGCAAACACAAGGAAATAAGGACTGTCACTTCTTAGAAAGACAAAACAAACAAAAAAAGCTCTCTAGGGATTTGACTTGTTACTTACTTGTCCTGGCTGACCAGCGTTTGTTGTGCGTCCTGCATGGCTGTTTCTAACTTTGTAATTCTATGCTTATAAAAGGCGAGGAGGAGATCTGTTTGTTTCTTCTGGAAACTCCACACCTACTAGGGAAAAACAAGCCTTTAACATACTCTCCTATAACTCCTTTCCCTTCACTTCTGGCAACAAAGGGAAAGCCATCAAATCACACTTTATTATACTGCTCATTTTCTTCTAGAACATCTGGCCTAATTCACAACTTCCCAGAACTAGAGCTCAGCACTCAATTCCAAGGCACTGGCTTCTATTATCTTTTTTTTCTTTTCTTTTTTTTTTTTTTTT
>NW_016107485.1:1774852-1778492 GCF_001604975.1 Cebus imitator | reverse complement strand
GAGATGGCGTTTCACTCTGGTTGCCCAGGCTGGAGTGCAATGGCACGATCTTGGCTCACTGAAACCTCTGCCTCCTGGTTCAAGCTATTCTCCCGCCTCGGCCTCCCGAGTAGCTGGGATTACAGGCTTGTGCCACCCTGCCTGGCTAATTTTATATTTTTAGTAGATACAGGGTTTCTCCATGTTGATCAGGTTGGTCTCTAACTCCCTACCTCAGGTGATCCACCTGCCTCGGCCTCCCCAAGTGCTGGGATTACAGGCATGAACCACCGTGCACATCCCCTTCTACTATCTTAATGGGAATATTCTACCATAGTAGAATGACCCTTTAAAAATATGATTTTTTATCCTGTGCAGTAAGAGAGATTTTTTAAAACTGTTTTTCAAGCTTAGAATTGGTTCTAACTTGTCCACTATTAGTTTGGATCAGCTTCCACATTTATAGCTATTACAGAGCTTTCGTGACCAATTTACTTTCCCTAAAGACACCTACACCGAGTCACCTGCAAGCTGCTTATGCTGCTACAGGAAAGGGTGGAGAGGCACAGAAGGAGATTACCTATGCTCGAATTTTGTTTCTAGGCATGCACACATAATTTTATCGTTTGCCTTACTTTACCATTTGCTATGCTAATGTGTCTATCATAGGATTGCTGAATCGGATCAAAAGTTAATATTTAGAAAGTGTTTTAGCTTTGTCAGGCTCTACTTTTGAGTACACAGCAGTATTCATGTCTCATCTGCTTCCTCCCTGTTCAGACTATAAACCCTCTTTTGTCTAGGGTCCTTCTCTAGATCTTGGTACTCTTCTCATAAACTTTTTGTTCTCACCTAATTTTCAAATTGCTCTTGCCACCTTACTGAAGAATTGTACTTAAGAGTTTCCTTTCTACTAAAGGTAAACTAAATTGTTCTAGATAGATAAGAATTTATTCTAGTCTATTTTTCAAAAACAACAAAAATAAACCCTCATTTTTAATAAAAGTAAAATGCTTATTTTAAGCTATGAAAAAAGAATGTTTCGGAAATTCGGGAGGCCAAGGCTGAGGCAGGATTGCTTGAGGCCAGGAATTTGAGACCAGCCTAAGCAACATAGCAAGACTCTGTCTCTACAAAAAATATTTTTTAAAACTTAGCCAGGCATGATAGCACACGCCTGTAACCTCAACTACTTGAGAGGCTGAAGTGGGTGGGTCGCTTGACCCCAGGAGTTCGAGGCTGCAGGGAGCCATGATCATGTCTCTGCACTGCAGCCTGGGCAACAGGGCAAGACCCCATCTTTAAAAAATTATTTTAGAAAATTTGAATAGTGGAGGCCAGGCGTGGTGGCTCATGCCTGTAATCCCAGCACTTTGAGTGATCTCAAGTGACCTCAGATAACTTGAGGTCAGGAGTTCAAGACCAGCCTGACCAACATGGTGAAACCCTGTCTCTACTAAAAATGAAAAAATTAGCCAGGCATGGTGGCATACACCTGTAATCTCAGCTAATGGAGAGGCTGAGGCAGGAGAATCACCTGAACCCATTAGGTGGAGATTGCAGTGAGCCAAGATTGCACCACTGCACTCCAGCCTGGACAACAGAGTGAGACTCCATCTCAAAAAAAAAAAAAAAAAAAAAAAAATTTGTGGAGAAGCAGAATAAAAGTCACTCTGAATCCTGGGAATTACCTAAAATGTCAGGGGTAGGGATGAATCAATATAACAGACAGCCAAGTCACAGTGTTAGTATCCCAAATACCTTAATCCTACCCTTGGGGTTAGTTGGAAGCAAAATTAATTTAATATCTGGCTAGCATCAAGAAAAGCCAAATCCTGCCCTAGATTAGTTAGTCCTTCCCTTGAGATTACCATGGGTCATAAGTGCACAAACAGACCCCACTGTGGAACTCCAGGGTGCCAGACTGGACTATGGGAAGGTCTTTTGCCAGGCCTAAGCAGACCTACTTTGTCTACTTCTCCCCAAAAACTGATCATTCCAAGAAGAAGAAAGGCCAGTCCAGAAATCAACCGGCAAGGAGTATTAGAGGAGAAGAACAAGTGATTTTGCCTGATGCCAGGGTACAAATGTTTAGCCTATTTCAAATACATTCACTGAAGAAGAAGCTAAAATCTAACTCAGTAATGTACTTAAAAACTCAGTACATTACTTTAAAAAATTAGCAATGGTTAGTAATCCTTCAAATCCCTTGGCTTCATGAAAAGGTTGGCCTCTTTCCTTTCTCCAAAGAAGATTAACTTTTGCTTGCTCACTTGCTTTTTTTTTCTTAATTTAAAAAAAATTTTTAGAAATAATATCTTGCTATGTTGCCCAGGCTGGTCTTGAACTCCTGGTCTCAAACAATCCTCCTGCCTTGGCCTCCCAATCACTTACTTTTTCTTAAAGGTGTGATTATTTTGTTAATACAGTAACACAGAGCTGATAATAATAAAAGTAGTTCTATTGATGATAACACTTAACATTGTCTGGATAATGCAAGTGTTAAATATTATTTGCTTTATTGAAACATTGATACCAACATTTTATTAGTATGAAACTACCCACTTCTAGACTCTGATTCCTTACTAGGACCAAGTAAGGATATTATGGTCTTTTTGCTCTGATTCCTACCATTTTACTATTGATAGCGTGTCAAAATACAAAATTACAACAAATTTAGTTTAAAGATCTTAACTGGCTTTGATTTGCAATTCTAGACTTGAGCAACACATTTTTCTAAAATTTTTCTAAAAAACAGAATGAGTGTTCTGATGAACCGAGCAGAGGAGTTGGCTTTTTAGGCAGAAAAGGGCTAAAGAAAACAGAAACAGAACAAAAAGTACATGGGTTGGTTCATAGTTACTTTCCCTGTAAAAAGTTAAAGCAGAGGTGACTTCTTTATTATGCTGGCTAAAACTGGCCTGTTTGGAGATTTGGCTATTACCTCTCTCTCTCTCCTGATTTCTTGGAAGATCAAATAAACTGTCAGCATGAATAAGGACATTTTGGTTTGGTCTGTTGGACCTAGTGCAGAAACTCAATCCAAACCAATGGCCTTGTATGAACTTTATTTTACATACAAAACATAATTTTTATTTTATATGCTTCAGAGAGTATTTTAAAACTTCAGTTCTGAATTAGGTCCAACAAAAGGTTGAAAAGAATAAAGGAGAAATAACTGAAAGACACTGAGAGAGGCACGGTAATGGAAGCAAAGGGGGAGCTTAGTAGGTTTACTACGATAAGACAAGATATTTTGGTCCAATGTGGGTTATTATAAAAGAAACATTTTTGTTGTTTATACAAGTAGGCCAGATGCAGTGGCTCACGCCTGTAATCTTAGCACTTCGGGAGGCCCAGGTGGGCAGATCACTTGAACTCAGGAGTTTGAGAGCAGCCTGGGCAACATGGCAAAATGCCGTCTCTACCAAAAATACACACATACAAAAAGTAATATATGCATTGGAAATGAATATTAGTTTATCATTTGTGTACTAAAGAATGACCTTCCCAATTCTTATTTTTATTTTGATAGAGATGGGGTTCTGCTACATTGCCCAAACTGGTCTCAAACTTCTAGCCTCATGTCATCCTGCAAGTGCTGGGATTGTAGGAGTGAGCCACTATGCCTAGTCTTAGTTCTTTTTTTTTTTTTTTTTTT
>NW_016107485.1:1765059-1773917 GCF_001604975.1 Cebus imitator | reverse complement strand
TTTTGAGGCAGTGTCTCACTCTGTCTCCCAGGTTGGAGTGCAGTGGCACGATCTCTGCTGACTACAACCTCTGCCACCCGGATTCAAGCAATTCTCCTACCTCCGGAGTAGCTGGGATTACAGGAGTGCGACACCAAGCCCAGGTAATTTTTTGTATTTTTTTAGTAAAGACAGGGTTTCACCGTGCTGGCCAGGCTGGTCTCGAACTCCTGACCTCATGATTCGCCCACCTTGGCCTCTCAAACTGCTAGGATTACAGACGTGAGCCATCTCAACTGGCCTCAAAATCGGAATTTTATAACTTCTAATGAACTAATAGATCTCTGCAAAGTTCATCAGTGGCTACCCTCATAGAAAATAAGAGACGTAAGACTTTAAGTACCTCTTGATGGAATACAACACTGGAATAAAGTGGTCTTGCCTCACCTTCCCCACCCCCGCAAACCAATGATGGTGATTAAGCCTAAATCTACCTATCTATTTACAGGAAATAGAGGACAGAGGAACATAGGAAATAACTCCATGGATACAATAAACAAAATCCACACTGTGGACAACTCTGTAGGACAAAAGACTGTTTTCTTCAATAATAATTTAAAAAGAAATGAGAGAAAATTTATAGTGTAAAAGAAATTTAAGAGACATAATAACCAACTGAAATATATACCTTTCCTCAATTCAAAATGTGGGAACATTTTAAAACTGAGACAACTGGAGAAATGTGAATGCAGAATGATTATTTGACAATATTATGGAATCATTATTTTAGCACGATGTGGTTATATTTGAGAAAAAAAATTGTATATTTTAGAGATACACACTGAAATATTTACAGATTGAAATGATATAATATCTGGTTTTGGCTTTAAAATAATGTGGGTTGGGGTGGCAGGAGGTATAAATGGAGGAAAATTAGCCAATCACTGATAACTGTTGAAGTGGAGTGACAGATGAATGGAAATGAAACGGTCCTCATAGGGTTTAACAAGAATTGCATGCCTGGTTCTGGGCAGAAATATAGTTACAATTAAGTATTAATCAGGCTGCACTTTGGCCCACTTCCTTTTAGGTGCAAAAGTCACATCACACTAGATGCTGACCATTTGCATCCTCATTGTTCTCATAAATAGAATCTGAAGTTAGAATCATAAGGCTTTTGCTTAAAAGTTGCTTAAGCTATTTTTCAGATCCTGAATTCCAGTGGAACAGCTGATACCAGCCAGTCTGAAGACCCCCATAGTGGAATCAAATCAGTATAAGAATGCAGTTTCGTCATCTCTCCTTCCCATGACTTCACCCTGCATTCTTTAACCAATCAATGACCCCCACACCTTGGCTTACTACTTATCCAACCCCTTTAAAACCTCTAGCCTCAAATTCCTCCTAGAGGCAAATGTTCGTCTGTCTTATGATTAAACCTCTTTCTCTGCTGCAACCCAGTGTCTTGGTGTACTAACTTGCTGTTCACTGGGCAACGAACCTGATATAGTTCAGAAATTAATTATATTATACATATCATTATACTATTCTCTTTTAGGCATTTGAAATTATATGTGATAAAATCATAATAAACTATTTTTTTAAACGAGCTGATTTTGAGGAGGATCCTTTGAACAGGGTATTGTATAAGAAATATATACATGGTCTTTGTCCCTGGTTTCTCACAGCTACCAAAACCCTTGACGTTTCCTGAGTGATAGGAGCATCTTTTCAAGCCCCTTTCAATGACACCTGAGTTTGTGTTAATGAAGTGACTCTTGGTGGGCTCCTAGATAGCATCAAAATGGGGGCTTGTTGCCAGAGGAACCAAACACTGATTAGAGGGTTGAGGTCCCAACTCTTCTTCCTACTCCACCCCCACCCTAGACAACCAGAAAGGGAAAAGGGCTAGAGTTCAATTGCCAATGACCAATTCTTTAATCAATCATGTCTATGTAATGGAACCTTCACAACAACTCCTGAACAAGAGGGTTCAGAGAGTTACCAGGTTGGTGAACACTTGAAGATGCTGGGAGGGTAGTGCATCTGGAGAGGGTATGGAAGCTCTGCACCTCCTCACATACTTTGCATCTTTTCCATTTGGCTGTTCCTATGATGCACATACATTTATTTATTTATTTATTTATTTATTTTTGAGATGGAGTCTCACTCTGTCACTCAGGCTGGAGTGCAGTGGCACAATCTTGGCTCATTGCAACCTCCGCCTCCCAGGTTCAAGCTTTTTTTCTACTGCTTCAGCCTCCAGAGTAGCTGGGATTACAGACCCCCCACCAGCACACCTGGCTAATTTTTGTGTTTTTAGTAGAGTCAGCACTCACCATATTGGCCAGGCTGGTCTTGTACTCCTGACTTCAGGTGATCCACTCGCCTCAGCCTCCCAAAGTGCTGGGATTATAAGCGTGAGCCACCACACCCAGCCTAATTCAGTCTTTAAAGTGTAGAAGTCAGGCTTGTCTGGTATAAAGGTATGAAAGTATATGGTCTGTAAAAGAACTGCAAAGAACTAAATCTGCCTAATAGGTAATAATAACCTTATACAATAACTTGTGTTTGTACATGAGATATGAGGTGGTAGTTGTGATTGATATTGAAGCGGTTGGCCAGGCGCAGTGATGGAGACCATTCTGGCCAACATGGTGAAACCGCGTCTCACCATGCAAAATTAGCTGGGTGTGGTGTTTCGCACCTGTAGTCCCAGCTACTTGGGAGGCTGGGGCAGGAGAATGGCTTGAACCCTGGTGGCCGAGGTTGCAGTGAGCCAAGGTCACGCCACTGCGCTCCAGCCTGGTTGACAGCCTGAGTCAAAAAAAAAAAAAAAAAAAAAAAAAAAAAAAAAAAAAAAAAAAAAAAAAAAAAAAAAGAAAAGAAAAAGTAATTGGAGAGGTTAAGAGGAACCAGATCATTAAGGTAACTCTGTGTCACTCTGAGGAGCCTGAAACTTAGGTAATAGGAAGCCACCAAAGGATTTTGAAAAGGCAGTTACTTGTTCAGATTTGTAATTGAAATAGATTATTGTGATGGGTCGGAGGGAACAGATTTGAGCAAAAAAAGAACCCCAAGGATGCTTTCTTAACAAAAGCAATTGGAGAATTGTTAATAAGATGTCTGAAGTACACACTCTGAATGACAGCTACAGCAGCCCACCAGGTGGAGGGTTATGTTTTGGGTTGCACAGTTTGTTTTATCAAAGGAATACTACCTCACACTGGCCTAAGAAGAATTCAATACACTGTTTTGGAAGTCCTAAATACTGACAGACTAGCTTTTCCTTTTTAGGTAAAATAATCTCAAACTAAATAAAACTTTTCTTCAAAAGCACCATTGAGTATCTCTAATTTTTCTATTTTTACCCAAGCTGGAGTACCCTTGTGCAATCATGGCTCACTGTAGCCTCAGCCTCTCGGGGTCAAGCAATCCTCTCACCTCAGCCTCCTGAGAAGCTGGGACTACAGGTGTGCACCACCAAGCCCAGCTAATTTTTAAATTTGTAGAGATGAAGTTTCACTATGTTGCCCAAGCTAGTCTCAAACTCCTGGCATCAAGTAATCTTCTCACCTTGGCCTTCCTAAGTGCTGGGATTACAGGTGTGAGCCATTGCGCCTGGTCCATTGAGTACCTCAGTTGTCCAAATTTTTAATTCAAATGAGGGATGGAGAAGCAAGCTCTGGTCTGTTGATGAGATCAAATCTTGACCTGATTTTATTCCAATAGTAAATGTAGAAATTATGTTATGTATATGTTAGTAAAAACATGTGACTTCAAAAATCTTTTTAAAACCATAAAATAGACCAAGGGTCA
This sequence comes from Cebus imitator, assembly GCF_001604975.1. Taxonomy (NCBI): domain Eukaryota; kingdom Metazoa; phylum Chordata; class Mammalia; order Primates; family Cebidae; genus Cebus; species Cebus imitator. Next base: position 1,770,119 of record NW_016107485.1, on the reverse strand, counting down.
GCAAACAGCTTACCATGACTAGCTGGCGGTCTATTTTTGTAAGTAAGTTTTATTGGAACATAATTAATACACATTTGCTTACATGCTTTCTATGGCTGTTTCCATGCTACAACAGCAGAGCTGAGTAGCTGCATCAGAAATTGTATGGCCTGCAAAGCTTAAAATACTTACTGGCCTGCTGTGGTCTGAATGTTTGTGTCCCACAAAAATTCATTTGTTGAGACTCAACTCCCAATGCAATAGTATTAAGAGATGGAGAGTTTAGGAGATGATTATGTCATGAAGGCTTTGCTCTTGTGAATAGGATTAGTGCCCCTATAAAAAAAGGCTCAGAGTTGGGCACGGTGGGCACACCTGTAATTGCAGCACTTTGGGAGGCTGAGGCAGGCAGATTGCTTGAGCCCAAGAGTTCAAGACCAGCTGGGCAACATGGTGAAACACGGTACGAATTTAAAAAAATATTAGCCAGGTGTGGTGACGTGTGCCTGTAGTCCTAGCTACCTGGGAGGGTGAGGTGAGAGGATCGCCTGAGCTCAAGAGGGCAAGGCTGCAGTGAGCCATGATTGCATCACTGGCCATGACCATACCACTGCACTCCAGCCTTTGGAACAAAGTGAGACACTGTCTCAAAAAAATACATAGAAAGAGGCTTGAAGGAGCCTGTTTGCCCCTTTTGCCATATGAGGATGCAGCAAGAAGGCGTTATCTTGGAAGCAGAGAGTAAGCCCTCACCAGACACTGAATCTGCTGGTCCCCTTGATGTTGAACTTCCCAGCCTCCAGAACTGTGAGAACTAAATTTCTGTTATTTAGAAATTGCCCAGTCTAAGGTATTTTATTACAGCAGCCCAGATAGACTAAAACAGCTGCCAAGGAGGTAAAATGGTAGAGCCACTTGGGAAAACAGTCCGGTGGTTCCTAAAAAAATTAAATATAGTTACCATTTGACCCAGAAATTCTACTCATTGGTATATACCCAAGAGAAATCAAAATATATGTCCATGTGAAAACTTGTACATAAATGTTCCATAGCAATATTACTTATAATAGCCCCAAAGTCTGGCCCAGTGCAGTGGCTCACACCTGTAATCCTAGCACTTTGGGAGGCCAAGGTGGGCAGATCACCTGAGGTCAGGAGTTCGAAACTAGCCTGGCCAACATGGCGAAACCCCGTCTCTACTAAAAATACAAAAATTAGCTGGGTGCGGTGGTGGACACCTGTAATCCCAGCTACTCAGGAGTCGGAGGCAGGAGAATTACTTGAACCTGGGAGGTGGAGGTTGCAGTGAGCCAAGATCAAACCACTGCACTCCAGCCTGGGTGACAGAGTGAGACTCTGTCTAAAAAAAAAAAGCCCCAAAGTAGGAACAACCCAAATGATGTCTATCGACTAATGAATAGAGAAGTAAAATGTATATCCATTTATGTAATAGATTACTATTTGTCCATAAAATGGAATGAAATACTAATAAAGTCCTAATAGATGCTACAACATGGATGAAACTTGAGAGAATTATACTTAGTGAATGCAGCAAGTCACAGAAGACCACACATTACAATTCCATATTTATGAAATGTCCTGAACAGTAAAAGCCACAGGGACAGAAGGTAAATTGGTTATCACCCCGGGATAGGGAGAGTGGGAAGGTATTCGGAAGTGCCTGCCAATAAATACAGAGCTTCTTTTTGGGGTTTTGAAAATGTTAGAAAATTAGGCAGTAGTGTTTGTGCAATTCTGTGGATGTATTTAAAACCACAGAATTGTATACTTTAAAAGAGTAAATTTTATGGTGTGTAAATTACATCTGAATAAAGCTGTTATTTAAAAAGAAAGTGATTGCATGAAAACTAGTAGACCTGAAAAAAAGTAGATGTGGTGTTTATACTTCCCGCTTGAAAACAATTTTTTAAAATATAAACTTCCTTTTACTTATATGATCTTTAACTATCTTAAAGTGGGTTTATAATTACTGAAACTTTCATGACTTTTCCACATTATTATTATTATTTTTTGAGATGGAGTCTTGCTCTGTTGCTCAGGCTGGAGTGCAGTGGCAAGATCTCGGCTCACTGCAACCTCTGCCTCCCAGGGTCAAGCGATTCTCCTACCTTAGCCTCCCAAGTAGCTGGGATTACAGGCGTGCACCACCATCCCAGGCTAATTTTTGTATTTTTAGTAGAGACAGGGTTTCACCATGCTGACCAGCATGGTCTCCAACTCCTGACCTCGTGATCCACCAGTCTTGGCCTCCTAAAGTGTTGGAATTACAGGTGTGAGCCACTGTGCCTGGCCTGTTCTTTAAACTAATAAAAGTACAGTTTTCAGGTCGGGTGTGGTGGCTCACACCTGTAATCCTGGCACTTTGGGAGGCCAAAGTGGTAGGACTGCTTGAGGCCAGGAGTTTGAGAGCAGCCTGGGCAACATAGCAAGACTTTCTCTGTTTTTGTTTTTTGTTTTTTTTTAAAGTACTTTACAGCTTTTAGAATATTTCCATAAACATTGTCTCATTGGATCTTTATAAGAAGTAGGATGAGTATTATTATTTCATATTACATGTGAGGAAGTATGACTAAGTTCAAAGAAATAAAGTTATAAGTTAGCAGGCTGATTTGGTCATTAGATTTCTACACCAACAGTTTTCCCAGTATTATCACTTTACCATATTTCATATACATTAAAGGAAAACTTCAATAGGGAAGATTATTAATTATTTCAAAAAGTATTTATTGAATCCTTCTGTGTTCCTGGTACTATGTTAGGAGCTGACATATAAGATGAGTAAGACTGATATTGCCCCAGCCCCCATGGGAGGATGCAGACAAGTAAACAGAAAGCTATAATACAAAAAACTGCTATATGCTGTGTGTATTTATCCATGTATATGTTTGAGGGCAAGACTGTTCCAGACAAATAAAACAGCATGTACAAAGGCCCAGAGGCAACAGATAAAATTATTTATTTAAATAATAAAAATAGATTCAGTCTGTCTGTTTTATAATTGGGGGAAGGGAGTGAGGATAAGGGATGAGACTAAAGAGATAAGCAGAAAGCAAAGCATCATCTGGCCTTATAGGCCATGTTAGGGGGTTGAACTTTATCCTCAGAGCAAAAGTTGTATTGAATGGTTTTAAACAGGAAAATAACATGATTATACATAAATATACATATGATTTTTTTGTAGAGATGAAGTTTCACTGTTGCCCAGGCTCGGCTGCAGTGACTATTCACAGGCATGATCCCACTATCGATCAGCACATTTCCAACCTGGGCCAGTTCACTCCACCTTAGGCAACCTGGTGGTCCCCACTACCAAGAAGTCCCCAAATTGATGCTGAACTTAATGCAGACACCCTATCAGCATAGCATATAGCATACTATAGCCCAGAACTCCTAGGCTCAAGCGATCCTCCCATCCCAGCTTCCTGAGGTGCTAGGATGCCACCATGCCTGACCATAGTTATATTAAGCATGATTCTTCTGGCTTCAATATGTAGAACTGATAGGAAAAGGAAATACTGGAGGCCAAATATGTTAGAAAGTTCCATAGTGATCTAGATGGGAAACTATGGTGACCTGAACTAGGAGGTTGGAGATAAAGTGAATAGGTTCAATATGTTTTACAGTGACAGAACATGATTTGATAATGGATGGGATATGTGAATAGAAGATGAAATAAAAAATGACTTCTAGATTTTTGGTGGATGGTGGTCATCATTAATCAGGATAGAAACAGGAAGAGTACTCCATTTTCCTGTGTGTATGTGTGGAAGGGGAGATGATAGGGTGGAAGGGTGTCTAGAATAATGAGTTCAGTTTGGGAAATGTTGAGTTAGTGGAGATATCTAGTTGACAAATGGATATATGCCTCTGAAGTTTGGGAGACAGCTCATTCATTCAGCAAAATTATATTGAATACAGCCGGGCACAGTGGCTCATGCCTGTAATCCCAGCACTTTGGGAGGCCGAGGCGGGTAACTCACCTGAAGCTGAGAGTTCGAGACCAGCCTGACCAAAATGGAGAAGGCCCATCTCTACTAAAAATACAAAATTAGCTGGGCATGGTGGTACATGCCTGTAATCTCAGCTACTAGGGAGGCTGAGGCAGAAGAATCACTCGAACCTGGGAGACAGAGGTTTCAGTGAGCTGAGATCGTGCCACTGCACTCCAGCCTGGGTAACAAGAGAGAAACTCCATCTCAAAAAAAATAATAAATAATAATAATAATAATAATATATGGTATATATCGAGAGTGACAGAGCACGACTCCATCTCAAAAAAAAGAAAGACAGAAAGTAGGGAAAGTATCCAGGATAGAATTCTGAGAAATACAACTTTAAGAGATGGACAGAGGAAGAGGAATCCAAAAGGGAAAGAGGAGTCAAAAATTGGCTATGGTAGTCAAAGAAAATGTTTCAAGGAGGAGAGAGTGGACCTAAGATGCTGCTGAGAGGGTAAATATGATAATAACAAAAGGAATCCATTGGATTTGATAACAAGGATGTTTTTTATGTCCTTAGCAAAGGGTTTCAGTGAGACAGTCTGAAGCCAGACTGTAGAGGGTTGTAGAGAGGCTTGGGAAGTGAAGAAACAGACTGAGTGTAAATAAACACTCATCAATGCATTCCATTATAGTTTTCTTTCTCAAGACTCTAATCAACATGTTCTTGTGAGAGGCACCAACAATTCTCATGGTGCCAGATCCAGTCAACCTTGCTTTGTCCTCCTGTTACTTCATCTCTCAACAGTATTTAACCCAGCTATATTTTCCTTTTTGAAACATTTGCCTTTCTTGGATTCTGTGACACCACACTTTCTTTGTTTTTACTCTGATTGCTGCTCTTGGTTAACTTCTTATCCTCCACTTAATTGCTAAATATTGAAGGGACTCTCTGGGTGATTTCATCTAGTCCCAGTGATTTAAATAATATCTATATCCTAATGAATTCTACACTTATATCTTGACCATATCCAGTCTTGAACTATGCCATGGGCTCCAGAAAGGTAAAGGTAAATCTATCTTCCCTCATGACTTCTCCACCTGGATTTCTTTTTTTTTTTT
>NW_016107485.1:1761000-1765019 GCF_001604975.1 Cebus imitator | reverse complement strand
TTTGTTGAGATGCAGCCTCACTCTGTTGCCCAGGCTGGAGTACAATGGTGTGACCTTGGCTCACTGCAACCTCTGACACCTGGGTTCAACTGATTCTCCTCCCTCAGCCTCCTGAATAGCTGGGACTACAGGCATGTGCTACACGCCCAGCTAATTTTTATATTTTTAGTAGAGATAGGGTTTCACCATGTTGGCGAGGCTGGTATGGAACTCCTAACCTCAGGTGATCCACCCACCTCAGCCTCCCAAAGGGCTGGATTACAGGCATAAGCCACCATGCCTGGCCATCCACCTAGATTTCTAACAAACGTCTAAAACCTAATATGTCCAAAATAATATTTTCCCTCAAAACAGTCTTCTCAGTCTTGATAAAGGATAGAATCATCTCACTCAGCTGTTCAAGAAGAAAACTCAGGCATCTTCCTTGCTTCCTCTTTTGCTCATCTCCCATATCCAAGTCAGTAAATTCTACTAAATTCTTTCTGGAATAAATTATCTCTGAATTAACTACTTTTCTCTATTATTTTATTTTATTATTTTTATTTTTTCAAGACAGAGTCCCACTCTGTCGCCCACGTTGGAGTATAGTGGCTCGATCTCGGCTCACTGTAAACTCCATTTTCTGGGTTCAAGCAATTCTCCTTCCTCAGCCTCCTGAGTAGCTGGGATTACAGGTGCCCACCATTGTGCCCGGCTAATTTTTGTATTTTTAGTAGAGATGGGGTTTCACCATGTTGGCCAGGCTGGTTTCGAACTTCTGACCTCAGGTGATCTGCCCACCTTTGCCTCCCAAGGTGCTGGGATTACAGGCATGAGCCACCATGCCTGGCCCTCTTCTCCATTTCTATTTCCACCGCTTTAGCCCAAGCACTCTTGCTTAGATTTTTCCTGTGGCTTCCTAACTGGTTTCCCTGCTTCTATCTTAATCTCTCCTATTGTTCATTTTCTAGTCAGCAGCCAGATCCTCTTTTAAAATTATATAACAGATGCCATTTCCTTGTGTAAAACCCTTCAATGGTATCCCACTGCTCTTAGAAATATAAACACCTTCTTGTGGCCTGTAAGTACCTATATGATCAAGTCTTCCTCTCTGATCTTGCCTTGAATATTCTCCCCTCTTACAGGCCCATGCCTATAATCCTAGCACTTTGGGAGACTGAGGCAGGCGGATCATGAGGTCAGGAGTTTGAGACCAGCCTGGCCAACATGGCAAAACACTGTCTCTACTAGAAAAACAAAAAATTAGCCGGGCATGGTGGTACGCATCTCTAATCCCAGCTACTTGGGAGGCTGAGGCAGGAGAATTGCTTGAACTCAGGGGGTGGAGGTTGCAGTGAGCTGAGATTGTGCCATTGCACTCTAGCCTGGGCGACAAGAGCAAGACTGCACCAAAAAAAATTTTTTAAAAGCCTTAATGCGTATTAGTTCATTTAGCAAACATTTCTTACCCAGTTTGTGCCAAGTACCTAGGTAAACATTGGGTCACATGAAGATGATATTTGCCTTTGAGAAACTTCAGTGAGAGAAAGAGAAATAAGAAATAGTAGAAATAAGTTCAGTGAGAGAAAGAGAAATAAGAAAAATTAAATTAAAACAAAACACTTGGCTGGGCATGGTGGCTCACTTCTGTAATCCCAGCACTTTGGGAGGCTGAAGTGGGTGGATCACCTGAGGTCAGGAGTTCGAGACCAGCCTGGGCAATATGGCAAAACCCCATCTCTACTAAAAATACAAAAAATTAGCTAGGTGTGATGGTGCGCCTATAATCCCAGCTACTCAGGAGGCTGAGGCAGGAGAATTGCTTGAACCCTGGAGGTGGAGGTTGTAGTGAGCCGAGATTGCACCACTGCACTCAGCCTGGGAAACAAGATCAAAACCCTGTCTCAAAAATTAATTAATTAATTAAATAAAACACATTTTCAGAGTTAAGTATTTTGCAGAGTTAAGAGCAATGTGGGGTAAGAGGACAAAGGACAGAGCAAGACTCTGCCAACAGGAATCAGGGAAGGCTTTTACCAAAGAAGGAACAATTACTGGCATGGACTTGAAAGATGGCTAGTTGTGGTTAAGGGTCTAGGGCATATGATCTAGGAATAGATGAAAACTTACAGGCCAGGCATGGTGGCTCACGCCTGTAATCCCAGCACTTTGGGAGGCCGAGGCAGGTGGATCACCTGAGGTCAGGAGTTCGAGATCAGCCTGGTTAACATGGTAAAATCTCGTCTCTACTAAAAATACAAAATTAGCCAGGTGTGGTGGCTCACACCTGTAGTCCCAACTACTCAGGAGGCTAAGGCAGGAGAACAACTTGAACCTAGGAGGTAGACGTTGCAGTGAGCTGAGATCGCCCCACTGCACTCCAGCCTGGGCGACAAGAGTGAAACTCCATCTACCCCCGCCCAAAATAAAAGAAAGAAAACTATCAGATCTATATGAGGTCCTCCAATCCCTTAGAAAGATTATCTTAAGGTGAGTAAAGAATTCAAAACAGGCAGCTTGATCAACTATTAGCACAGAGTACAGCAGAAAATGGCCTTAAGTCATTGTAGAGATTGGAGACTGTAAAAACATAAATCGATATTTAGAGCAACATTTCATTCATTCATTCAATGACAACATTTTGAGTATCCACAACTTATTAAGGACTATTGAAAGAGAACAATAAACAAAACCAATCAATTCTGTCTTCATGGAGCTTACATTCTAGTGCAGGATTCAGACAACAAATATATAACATAATGTTAGAGAAAAGAGCTATAATGAAAAAAAAGCATGGTAAGGAGTAGAAAATGTTGGGGCTACTATTTGAAATATGAGAGTCACTAAAGGACTGACTGAGAAGAAGGTTTCAAGCAGAATCCTGAATGATACAATCTAGGTATTGGGTCAGTTACTCAGCTACACAAATGAGGAAAACACATTTTCAGACTCTGCTGACTTCACCAAACTGGCCCTTCACTAAAGTGATGATTAACTAACCCTTTCCATTTATTTTATCTTGATTATTTGACTATGTGTAATTGGTCCCATGATCAGGCAGGTTAGGATTCAGACTACATACGATTTCCCTACTGATCATTAACTAAGCCCAGGTTTATTTATTAACCAAAGGTCTGTTCTTTCTCTTGTTCCTATGACCTTGTTTACATTTCTCCATGAGTCTCAGCTGGATTTTAGTCTCCTTATAATGTTAAACATAGTATATGTCAAATATGATGGCTCAACCAAGCAGCTAAAGGCAGCAGGCACCAAGCCTTAATTCCCCTTATTCTATCTATCTCTAGTGTGGTGACTGAGAGGCAGGACATTGAAGAAAAATTAAATCTTCAACCAGAAAATGACTAAGGATCATCTTCAGGTTTAGTAAAGGGGCACTTTCAAAAGAATAAGAAGTAAGAATATAGAAAGGGAACAGTGATAAAATATCAAGAAATATGCCAAGGTAGGAATTCTATGAGGCTACAAAATACTCAAAGAGAACTGGGGAGTAGAAAGAAAAAAACAAAGTTTTTACAACTTGACAACTCTCTCAAATGGTTGTCCCGTCTTCTCTCTGCCTTCTACATTCCTATTGCTCCTAACCAAGTCAATTATATGCCAACCTATTATGCATCAAGAAAAGACAAATATTTCCTAAAATTCAGGCAACCAGTTATGAACACTAGATGAAGAGCTAAGTATTACTAAATAGGGTTATTGAAAAGTGAGAATGGGAAACAAGAAATACTCTTATGAACTTAGTGCTATAAGGTAATGGTTGAGAGTTAAACCATCAAACCCATTGTTTGCAGGGTCAGGCCTATATACTCAGAGCAATTTTTAGAAGATGCATCTATCTGCTGAGAAAGATGATAAATCTCTCTAGATAACCGGGCATGGTGGCACATGCCTGTAATCTCAGTTACTCAGGAGGCTGAGGCAGGAGAATCGCTTGAACCTGGGAGGCGGAGGTTATGGTAAGCCGAGATGGCACCACTGCACTCCAGACTGGGCAACATGAGTAAAACTCCATCTTATGA
>NW_016107485.1:1756591-1760090 GCF_001604975.1 Cebus imitator | reverse complement strand
ATACAGAGTCTATCTCTATTGCCCAGGCTGGAGTGCAGTGACCCAATCTCGACTCACTGCAACCTCTGCCTCCTGGGTTAAAGTTATTCTTTTGCCTCAGCCTCCCGAGTAGCTGGGATTTACAGGCACCTGCCACCATGCCCAACTAATTTTTGTATTTTTAGTAAGGCGGGGTTTCACTGTGTTGGCCAGGCTGGTCTCAACTCCTGACCTCATGATCCACCCACCTCGGCCTCCCAAAGTGCTGGGATTACAGGTGTGAGCCTCCGCAGCTGGCCTGTTAATACTCTTTTTACAAACTGCTATCTGCAAGTTTGTTTCTTTTCTTTTATTCTCTTCTTTTTTTCTCTCTCTCTCTCTCTCTTTCCTTCCTTCCTTCTCTCTTTCTTTTTTCTCTCTTCTTTCTTTCTTTCTCTCTTCTTTCTCGTTCTTTTTTTTCTTTCTTTCTTTCCTTCCTTCCTTCCTTTCTTCCTTCTTTCCGTCTGTCTGTCTGTCTTACTCTGTAGCCCAAGCTGGAGCAGCACAGTGGTGCTGTGACATGGTAAAAGCCCCATAAAACTGCATACCTCAACCATACCTCGGCTTTCTGTTTAAACTGCTCTCTGTAACCCTAAGGTGACAGGCAAGCAATCCAAGCCCACGCCATCTTGGTCCCTGTGACTTGTAATAAGTAACTAAGGTCTATAATTTCCACCCTACACAGGCAATGTGTAAGGCTTATCTTAGCTTCTGTGAACCACTTAAGTAACAATCAGAATGTCTGAAGCCCCTCACCCTCACCCCTGCCCAGGAGGCGGTTTGCAGAATGACCAAAGTCCACTGGCCCTCGGAATGTCCAAAGCCCCTCACCTCCACCACTGCCCAAGAGGTAGTTTATGGGCATAAAAGGTCTTGACACCCTCCTTTCGGGGCCACGGGTTGGAGAGAGGTAAGTCCTCCGTGGCCACTGACAATAAAGACCCTACAATTTAGCATTCTTTTGTCTTGGTGTTAATTTTCTATGCTCGCTCTGGTACAACAGTACAATCTGAGCTCACTGCAACTTCTACCTCCTGGGCTCAAGTGATTCCGGGGCCTCAGCCTCCCAAGTGGCTTGGATTACAGGCCTAGACCACCATGCCTGGCTAATTTTTTGTATTTTAGTAGAGACGGGGTTTCACCATGTTGCCCAGGGTGGTCTCAAACTCCTGAGCTCAGGCAATCCACCTGTCTCAGCCTCCCAAAGTGCTGGGATTACAAGCATGAGCCACTGCGCCCGGCCTTCTTTTCTTTTGTTTTAAAAGAATTCATCATCTGTACTTTGTGTATACTTCCTACAGGCCAGAAATTGAATGAGATGGTTTGTGGCAGGGGAGAAAAACTTACATTATCAGAAAGAGCCAGATGTTTGCAGGCAGTTCCGCAAACAGCACATTTTTCTGGGAGGGAAAAAAAATGTTGGGTTCTTATGAGCATGAGGTAAGATTTAAAGACTCAAAGTACATGGCAACAATCTAGTGTGCTAGCAAGAGAAGAAAAAAGGGTTCTTACTGAATTTAGAATATCATTGTGCTATAAAAGGACATCAACTTAAGCTGTGTTCTCTAAACAAGTGTTTCCAAACTAGTATGTTGAGCTACAAGAAGGGCTTTCACACTGTACCTCTACCCATCTCTCTATCTTTTAAATTTTATTTTACATTTATTTTGAGACAGGGTCTTGCTCTGTCACCCAGGCTGGAATGCAGTGGCACAATTACTGCTCGCTGCAGCCTCAACCTCCCGGGCTCAAGTGATTCTCCTGCTTCATCCTCCCAACTAGCTGGGACCACAGGCGCACACCATCACTTAAGTTAATTTTTATTTTGTTATTATTTTTAGAGATGGGGGTCTCCCTATGTTGCCCAAGCTGGTCTTGAACTCCTGGGCTCAAGTAACCTCCTACCCCGGCCCCCGTGAAGTGCTGCATTTATAAGCATAAGCCACCATCCCGGCACCCCCCACCCCATCTTTTTGTAAATTCCCAATTTTCTTCTGTGGGACAGAAGGGACAATTCTAAACTCCCAGCCAAAGTACTGGAGTACATTTACAAGAGTAGGGAAGAGTACAAGATACCAATGACCTTAACTTCAAGTTACTCTTTTTTAATCCATTGACCTGACAGCAGGCACACATTGAGTACTGTAAGAAACTCCCCAGTTATCCCTGCCTTGTCATCACTTTGCTGGTATTTGTTAATCTTGCTTTGAAGCTCTGCTACTCTCATTCCCCAATTAACTCAATCTGAAAGAAGCAAAAACTGAGATTCCTAATCTTTCACAGTAAAGTGAAATTTTAGTAGTGGGACTGGTTATTGATTAAGACAAATGCCATGTCAGGAGAAAACATCACATGGCATATGCTTCACAGAGACAAACCACTCCAAAGTGAGCTGCTGTTACCATAGTAAACAGCTTTTTACATTAGCAGACAACTTTAAAAGGTCCTGAGATTTGCACAGAGAAAAAAAGCTTCCCCAGAGGCTACTTGACTGTTCTTTATCTGGGGACTAAAGGTTTTTCCGCAGTCCATATTGTTGCCAGAGTGAGCTAGCAAGTGCATATCATTCTTCTCTTAAAAAAAAAAAATGGCTCACACCTGTAATCCCAGCATTTTGGGAGACTGAGGCAGGTGGACCACTTGAGGCCAGAAGTTCAAGATCAGCCTGGCCAGTGTGGTGAAACCCTGTCTCTAGTAAAAATACAAAAGTTTGCCAGGCATGGGGGTGTACACCTATCATCCCAGCTACTCAAGTGGCTGAGACACGAGAATTGCTTGAACCTGGGAAGCAGACGTTGCAGTGAGCCACTGTATTCCAGCCTAGGCAATGAAGTGAGACTGTCTCAAAAACAAAACAAAACAAAACAAAAACTTTCACAGGCCTCCATCACCTGCAGGATAAATTTCAGACTCGTTAGCCCAGTGTATAGAGTTTTCCATCATCTGGACACTACCTACTTCACTAGCCCCATCTCACCACTTCTTACCTTACTGTTTATACTGTACCAATCCCAACTATGTGTGTTCCCTGCAATATGGTTTAATGATGTAATATGTTTTTGAACATGCTGTTCTCTTAAACTAGAATAAATCTTCCCTGCTTTATCCACTTGGCAAACTCCAGTTTATCATTCAAAATCCTATTTAAGCATCTCTCTTTCTGTAAAGTGATCACTCTTCCATGATCAAAGCACCCTACCCCAAGGCCATCTTCTGAGGATTTACATACCTTGTAAGTATTGCAGCATTAAAACAAACAAACAAAAAAAAAAAACTTAAATTGGGCCGGGCGCGGTGGCTCACGCCTGTAATCCCAGCACTTTGGGAGGCCGAGACGGGCGGATCACAAGGTCAAGAGATCGAGACCATTCTCGCCATGATGAAACCCCGTCTCTACTAAAAATACAAAAATTAGCCAGGTGTGGTGGCACACGCCTGTAGTCCCAGCTACTCGGGAGGCTGAGGCGGAAGAATCGCTTGA
>NW_016107485.1:1753964-1756463 GCF_001604975.1 Cebus imitator | reverse complement strand
TTACAGACACTAGCACATAATATAAAACTAAAACCATAAGCCCAAACACCTGTCCATGAAAAATAACAAGCTCAGTCTCAAAAAAAAAAAAAAAAAAAAAACAACTTAAATTTAAGTCTCCTTTCTAAGACTTAACGGCAATGAGAACTTGCCCAAATCAGTTATCCTCTCTGAGCCAGTCTCCTCATTTGCAAAATTGTTCTACTAATAATTACCACCTGGACTTGTGGTGAGGATTACATAAAATGGTACATATGAAACTGCTTTTTAAGCTGCAAATGTACCATCATTCCAAATCAAATTGATGTCACAGACTAGACCACTTCCCCTTTAGAAATGGCTCTTCTAGGCTGGGCACAGTGACTCATGCCTGTAACCCCAGCACTTTGGGAGACTGAGGTGGGCAGATCATGGGGTCAGTAGTTTGAGACCAGCCTGGCCAACATGGTGAAACTCCGTCTCTACTAAAAAGATAAAAATTAGCCAAGCATGGTGGGGCGCACCTGTAATCCCACTATTCAGGAGGCTGAGCCAGGAGAATCGCTTGAACCCAGGAGGCAGAGGTTGTAGTGAGCTGAGATTGTGCCACTGCACTCCAGCCTGGTGACAGAGCAAGACTCCATCTCCAAAAGAAAAAAAGAAAAGAAAAGAAATGGCTCTTCTATCAGCCAAAATTTCCACTATTAATATCCATTATACTTATTCTCTTTTCCCTGAAGAGTCTGATGCCTTGTGGCTTTCCCTGCCAGACGTCAAAACACTAATGAGTACATTTTGGTCCTCAAGTAATAGATTTGCTAAATCATTTGCTAAATAATTTAGCACCATTCTTTATTAATGGATTCCTTCAATTTCTAAAATTGACAGTTTCCTATAGTATCCGTATCACCATTGAAATAAGTGATTTTTATTCTAAGTCACACATAGAAATGGCTAATCCTTACATGAAAACATTTTTCCTTGAATCTGAAAACAGTTGAGTCACTCACCCAGAGTCACACACTTTTTACAGAAAATATGGCCACAGCTGGTGACAAAGAAATGGGCTCCATCTTTTCGGAAGCACTGGTTGCAGTGAAACCAATCCATTCTGGAGCAGATAAAGAGAAAGAGTAAGAATAACCTAGGGTATAACATAAGTATAGCTGTTCCAAAATCTATGTAGCCATGCTTGCTTAGCTTCTGATAGCTTTTTGGGATGTAGACATATCATTGTGGGTATTCCAATTGGTTGTAAGGAAATACATGTACCTATAAAGTGAAAAAAAGCCAACTGCTTTTTTATAACAGCAGACTGTTATAACATTTTTTATATAAATGTGTGTGGATATGTATATGTACACATATACATATATGCATATATATACATGTATATATACGTACACATATACATATATGCATATATATATATGTGTACGTATACATATCCACACATTCAGAAAAGTAATAGGACAGACAGTGGTGAGATTTTTTTTTTGAATGGTAAAACTATGAGTATTTGTGTGTATGTGTGTTTTGCCTTTTTTTCCCCCAGATTTCCTGAATTAATGCATGTGCCAATTTTTAATTAGAAAATACAATCCTGGCCAGTCATGGTGGCTTACGCCTGTAATCCCAGCACTCTGGGAGGCTGAGGTGGGCGGATCACCTGAAGTCAAGAGTTCAAGACCATCCTGGCCAACATGGTGAAACCCCATCTCTACTAAAAATACAAAACTTAGCTGAGTGTAGTGGCACACTCCTGTAATCCCAGCTACTTGCAAGGCTGAGGCAGGAGAATAGCTTAAACCCAGGAGGTGGAGGTTGCACTGAGCCAAGATCGCACCACTGCACTCCAGCCTGAGTGACAGAGAGAGACTCCATCTCAATAAAAAAATATATATACACACACACACACACACACACACACACACACGACCCATCCATTTCTATTTTAACAATTTCCTGTGATATAGTGAAAGTGGAGCCAAGAAGAGGTAGTGAACCAGAAGATCACATATTAGCCACTTGGGACACATTTTATCTAAGGGAAACAGGGCTGATGAATGATAGTATGGTCTTAGCTTGTATACTTTCCTTCTACTCTACAGAAACAGAATCGTAGGCCTGAAAGGAGCCTTGAAAAATCACTTAATGTTTTGTTCAGTCCCACCATTTTTCAAAAGAGGTACTTGATATTCAGTGAAATTAAATGACTTGTCCAAAGCTCCATCTTTAGTGGTCTCCTGATTCCCTATGTAAAGTTCTTGCTCCCACATTAAATAGCTTTTGTGTTAGACATGGCAACCATATATCCTGTATTTTCTACCAATACCAGTTTAATATATTTTATTAAATACCTGAGTAAATGTGACTTTGTAAGATACTTTTCTTGTGGGATTATTATTATTATTATTATTATTAGGAGGCAGTATCTGGCTCTGTCTCCAGGCTGGAGCACAGTGGCAGATCAGGGCTCACTGCAGGCTGGAACTCCTGGACTCAAGCTATCCTGCCACC
>NW_016107485.1:1747699-1753485 GCF_001604975.1 Cebus imitator | reverse complement strand
CTAAAAAATGCAAAATTAGCAGGGCGTGGTGGCATGTGCCTGTAATCCCAGCTACTCGGGAGGCTGAGGCAGGAGAATCGCTTGAACCCAGGAGGCGGAGGTAGTGGTGTGCCGAGATCGCGCCATTGCACTCCAGTCTGGGCAACAAGAGCGAAACTCCATCTCAAAAAAAAAAAAAAAAAAAAAAAAAAATAGAGCTGAGCTGTAAGTAGTTCATACATGTAAAGAAATGATATGTTTACTTTAATAAATATGCTATTTAAGAGAATAATCTTCATTAGTTTGGCTTACCTTAAAATTAAATTGGGAAAATAATCAAAACAGAAGGTAATTTTTTTTCTTCACTAGTCTTTTCCTTCAAATTTTTTTTCTACTCGTTTGTGGAGATGTCCGCTAAATGAATGAAGGCTAGCTTGCACCACACTTTAACGTATTTTGCCACATAAGGCAAGATTTACGATAAAAAAAAATTTACTGAATAAACAGCTCAACGCAAACGCATCCCACAATGCCTCGAGCTTCGGAGTCCTATTTATTTGCTCACGATACACTAACTTTCACCAGCAGGTGAGTCCCGTTCTATATGCTCTGGTTTGTTTAAGGGCAGCAACTGTGTTGACTGGATGAACCCAACATAAAAAAGGCAGTTAAGAGGGTGACTAAGGCGACCCCGTGGGCAAAACTCGCCTGCTTTTTAGAGGCGATGGGGAATCAGCTGTCTCAAATTTCCCAGTTCTTTTTCTGCCTACACTACCTACCCGCTTGGCCGCTGTGATTCCAGAAGGCCTCAGATCTCAGGAAATCATCCAGTTCTCCTCACGAAGAGCTGGAAATGGCGGGAAAATAAACAGCTGGCCTGACACCCACAAGAGGCTGGGCGCAGCGGAGGCGGTGTGTGAGATGTGGGCGGGGCCTGGCGGTGCGCTGGTATACTGGGCGTGGCTCTGTGGCGTGGGCGGGGCCGGCAGAGGCGTTCTCTGGGAGAGGAGCGGCTCGCGGTGGCGCGAGAGGGGTGTAGGAGCCTTTTCCTAGCAGCCCAGGAAAATTCATCTCACTTAGAATATTGAGGACAAATAAACACTATAAACTAATCCCATACACGTTACTGTGAAAACAAAAAGGTGAAAATAAAACCTAATTAACGTTCCAATAAACGATGAGAACGCGTTATAAAATTTGGTCTTAAGGCCAGGCGCCGTGGCTCTCGCCTGTAATCCCAGCACCTTGGGAGGCTCAGGCGGGTGGATCACCTCAGGTCAGGAGTTTGAGACCAGCCTGGCCAACACAGCGAAACCCCGTCTCTACTAAAAATACAAAAATTAGCCAGGTGTGATGGTAGGCGCCTGTAGTCCCAGCTACTAGAGAGACTGAGGCAGGAGAATCGCTTGAACCCAGGAGGGGGAGGTTGCAGTAAGCCAAGATCCGGCCAGTGCACTCCAGCCTGGGTAACAGAGCTAGACTTCGTCTTAAAAAAAAATAGCCGGGTGTGGTGGCGGGTGCCTGTAGTCCCAGCTACTAGGGAGGCTGAAGCATGGAGGCTGCCATGAGCCGAGTTAATGCTGCACTCCAGGCTGGTTGAGGGAGCAAGACACTGCCTCAAACTAACAAACAAAAAAAGAGAGAGAGAGAGGGAAAATAAGATTGGCACCAGATTTCTTCACAGAAGCATTCTATGCTAGATAACAATGAAACAACATTTTCTAGATTTTCACAGAAAGAAACTATGATCCGAGAAATTTATATCCCCTTATATTGTGTTCAGATATAAAGGCCACTAGCAAAAAGCACGCAAATAAGCTTTTCCTGAGGAATCCACTTAGAGTAGTAGTAGTTCTCAAACTTTTTGGTCTCAGATTTTCTTTACATTTTAAAAATTATTGAAGACCCTCCAAAGAGCTTTTGTTTATGTAAATTGTATCTACCAATATTTACCAAGTTAGTTATTAAAAGTGAGAATTTTTGAACATTTATTTATTAATTCATTTGAAAACAGTAATGAACCCATTAAATGTTAATATAAATAACCTGTGGAAAATATATTTTCCAAAAAAAGAACAATTTAGTGAGAAGAGTGTCATTGTTTTAACATTTTTGTAATCTTTTACTATGTAGCTTAATAGGAAGCTGATGGAGTCCCATATTTGCTTCAGCATTAACTTTTGCAGTACGCTGTTTTGGTTGGAGTGTGTGAAGAAGATTTGAACTCACTCAAATATGTAGGGGAAGAAAATGGTATTTAAATAGCCTTTTCAGATAGTTGTGAACATTTCTCTTTGATACTACATTAAAATTCAGGAAATCTGAGTTTGTTAAAAGTTAATTGCAAAGTGGGATCTGAAACCGTATCAATGAACTTTTTATAGCCTGTTATATTAAAATTCTTTGGCCTGTCTTGCATTTTAAACGTATCTTTTGCCCATGCAGGATTTTGTAACATCATACATTTAGACCAAGCTGGTCATTTGAAAAATGTTGGTTCAGTAAGTTATATACATTGGAGCATTTTGTTTTAGAATATTAAAAATCTCTGACTCCTGACCTCAAGTGACCCACCTGCCTTGGCCTCCCAAAATGCTGGGATTACAGGCTTGAACCACCGTGCCCAGCCTTAGTTTTTCTTTATATCTTCTATTTCTTTGCTGGGACTTTCTACTTTAAAAAATTTCTATAAATGTTTTTGTAATTGTTTATTGAAGCTTTTTTAAAAAAGATACGGAGTCTCACTATGTTGCCCATGGATTGCATTATAGCATAATACAGCCTTGAACTCCTGGGCTCAAGTCATCTTCCTGCCCTAGCCTCTCAAGTAGCTAAGACTATAAGTACACCCAATTCACTGAAGCACTTTTATGGCAGCTCCCTTAAAATCCTTGTTAGATAATGCCGACATCTGTGTAACACTGAAGTGTTAGTACCTGTTGATTGTTGGGGTTTTCATTTAAATTGAGATTTTCCTGGTTTTTGTATGATGAGTGCTTTTTGATTATATACTGGACATTTTTAGTATTATTTTGTGAGACTGAATCATTTTCTCTCTATGTCTTTTCCTCACTCTCTACCTCCCTTCCTCACTCCTTCTCTCTCTTTCTTTTTTCGTTTGGCATGAAGTCATCCTGTTTAGGTGTAGCACACAGTTTCTAAAAATGGCGAATGTTTAACTCCCCATGCGGTCTCACTGACACCTTTCCAGGGAAAGCTGAGCGCTAACTCCTGCCACCTTCTTGCTGCTGAGTTGTGGTAGAAGTTTAGCTCACTGCAGTGCTTTGCTGATACCTAGAGGGACAGGAGAATGTGAATTGTCTCAATACTTCTTCTTTCCACCTCATGGCTCCTGGTGGAATTTTTTATTGGAAATGTATTGAATCTATAGATCAAACTGGGAATAATTGACTTCTTAACAATCTTGAGCCTTCCATCTCATAAACAAAATATATCTCTTCATTTATTTAGGCCTTCTTTAATTTCTCTCAGTAATGTTTTATAATTTTTAGTGTATAGGTATTTCACATATTTTGTCAGGTGTATCCCTAAGAATTTCATATTTGCTGATACTATCATAGATGATGTTGTCTGAAATTTCCTGCTAGACTGGAAAAAAAGAAATTATTTCAAAAAATTGTAAAAAGAAATAAGTAAATAATTTTAGAAAAATAAATAAAAACTAAAAAATGGTATTGTCTTTTAGCATTTAAATTTCTGGCTGGGCATGGTGGCTCATACCTGCAATCCCAGCACTTTGGGAGGCTGAGGTGGGAGAATCACTTGATGCCAGGAGTTTGAGACCAGCCTGGGCAACACAGCAAAACCCCATCTCTATTAAATTAAAAAATAAAATTTAAAAATAAAAAAATTTAAATTTTTGATTGCTTGTTGTTAGAAATACAATTGATTTTTGTTATTGATCTTGTATCCTACAAACTTGTCAAACTCCATTATTAGTTATAGAGCTTTTTTGCAGATTCCATTTTATTTTCTATATAGCTACTCATGCCATCTGTGAGTAAAAACACTTTTAAGTTTTACTTCTTAAGCAGTAGAACTCAAAAAAAAAAAAACCAGTTTTACTTATTTCTTTCCAATTTGTATACCTTTATTTTTTTCTTGCCTAATTGCAATGGCCATCCATCAGCATACTGGCCGAAGAGAACTGGTGAAGGCAGACATCCTTGTCGTAGTCTTGATCATAGGAAAAAGCATTCAATATTTCACCATTATGTATAATGCTGGCTACAGTTTTCTCCTAAGTGCACTTTCAAGGATGTTCCCTTCTATTTCTAATTTGCTGAGATTTTTTTAAAAGTCAGGATTGAATATTGGATTGTGTTAAATGCTTTTACTGTATCTGTTAATATAATTTTGGCTGGATATGGTGGCTCATGCCTGTAATCCCAACACTTTGGGAGGCTGAAGCAGGCAGAGATCACTTGAGGTCAGCAGTTCAAGACCAGCCTGGCCAACATGGCAAAACCCTGTCTCTACTAAAAGTATACAAAAAAATTAGCCAGACATGGTGGCACATGCCTGTAGTCCTAGCTACTTGGAAAGCTGAGGCAGGAGAAATGCTTGAACCCTGGAGGCAGAGGTTGCAGTGAGCTGAGATTGCATCACTGCATTCCAGCCTGGGAGGCATAGGGAGACTGTCTCAAATAAAATAATAATAATAATTTTTATTTTTTAAGTGTGTCACTATGGTGAATTACATTGATTGTTTTTGTTTTGTTTTGTTTTTCTGAGATGGAGTTTTGCTCTAGTCGCCCAGGCTGGAGTTCAATGGTGTGATCTTGGCTCACTGCAACCTCCGCCTCGAGGGTTCAAGTGACTCTCCTGCCTCAGCCTCCTGAGTAGCTGGGGTTACAGGTACCTGCCACCACGCCTGGCAAATTTTTTGTATTTTTAATAGAAACAGGGTTTCACCATGTTGGCCAGGTTGGTCTTGAACTGCTGACCTCAGGTGATCTACCCACCTAGGCCTCCCGAAGTGCTAGGATTATAGGCATGCACCACCATGCCTGACCACATTGATTGTTTTTGAATGTTAAACCAATTATGTGTTCATGAGATAAATTTGTTCATGATATATTATCCTTTTAATACATTGTTGGATTTCTGTTTGCTGCATTTATGTTCATGAGAGGAATTGGTCGTTAGTTTTCTCGTACCATCTTTGTATGATTTTGGTATCTGAATAATGCTGACCTCTAAGAATCATTGGGGAACTATTCATTCATTTCTCTTCAATTTTGGGGGAGTATTTGTATAGAATTATCATTATTTCTTTCTTAAATGTTTGGTAGAATTTACCACTGAAGTCATCTGGGCCTAGAGTTGTCTTTGTGGGAAGATTTTTAGCTACAAATTCAATTACTTTAATAGATATAGAGATATTTGGGTTGTCTATTCATTTTGCCTGTGTTTTAGTAGTTTATGTCTTTCAAGGAGTTTGGCCGTTTTTATCTAAGTTGTTCAATTTGTTGCTTTAAAACTGTTTTTACCATTCTCTTATTCATTATCTTTTTATAAAATAAGTTTTTTATTTTGCAATAATTTTAGATTTACAGAAAAGTTGCAAAGATAGTATAGAGAGTTCCTGGATATCCTTCACCCAGTTTCAGTTTTCCCTAATATTATCATCCTACACTTCTATGTGATATTTATCAAAACTGAGAAGCCAATATTGTCACATTATGATTAACTATACTCCAGACTTTATTCAAATCTCAGATTTTCCCACTAATATCCTTTTTCTGTTCTACAATCCAATCCTGTATACCGCATTGCATTTCTTT
>NW_016107485.1:1745043-1747638 GCF_001604975.1 Cebus imitator | reverse complement strand
TACAGGCACGCGCCACCATGCCCAGCTAATTTTTTGCATTTTTAATAGAGACGGGGTTTCACCGTGCTGACCAGGATGGTCTCGATCTCTTGACCTCGTGATCCACCCGCCTCGGCCTCCCAAAGTGCTGGGATTACAGGCTTGAGCCACCGCGCCCGGCCTCTTTGTCATATCTTATTAGCATTATCTGGTCAGTGACGGTTTCTCAATCTTTCATTGTGTTTCATGACCTTGACAGTTTTAAGGAAAATAGGTCAGGTATTTTGTAGAATGTCCCTCAAATTGGGCTTGTCTGATGCTGGTATCATGATTCAACTTAGTCATAGGGGTGTTTGTTTCTTTGTGTTTTGAGAAAGTCTCACTCTGTCGCCCAGGCTGGAGTGCAGTGGTGTCATCTTGGCTCCTGCAACCTCCGCCTTCCAGGTTCAAGGGATTTTCCTGCCTCAGCCTCCCCAGTAGCTAGGATTACAGGAACACACCACCATGCCTGGCTAATTTTGTATTTTTAACAGAGACAGAGTTTCACCACGTTGGCCAGGCTGCTCTCAGACTCCTGGCTTCAATTAATTCGCCCACCTCGGCCTCCCAAAGTGCTGGGATTACAGGCTTGAGTGCTGCGCCAGGCCAGTCATGGATATTTTTAAAAGAATACCACAGAGGCAAAGTGCCCTCTCATCATGTCATATCGGGGGTACATAATATCCATATATCAAACTGGTGATATTAATTTTGAGCACTTGTGTAAGAGAGTGGTTGCCAAGTTTCTCCACTGTAAAGTTACTATTTTTCCCTTTCTATAATCTATTCTTTGGAAGAGAGCTCCTAAATCCAGCCTACCCTTAAAAGTGTTTAAGCACTACCTCCTGCAAGAAAAAGTATCTACATATATTTTTAAAATTTGGAAGTCAAAGTCTTCTGTAAAGATGTGTTTCTGCTCCACCATTTAGTTATTTAGTCAATCATTTGTTTATATCAGTATGGATACAGGTATATTTTACGCATTGGATTATATCTAATATTAGATATTTTTACACGTTTTATACATTGGATTATAATCTAATATTGTCAGAGGTGTGTGAACCAGAGAAACTTCATCTTAAATAGGAGCTGGGTAAAATGAGACTGAAACCTACTGGGTTGCATTCCCAGATGATTAAGGCATTCTAAGTCACAGGACAAGATAGGAGGTCAGCACAAAATACAGGTCATAAAGACCTTGCTGATAAAACAGATTGCAGTAAAGGAGCCGGCCAAAACCCACCAAAACCAAAATGGTGACAAGAGTGACCTCTGGTCATCCTCACTGCTACACTCCCACCCAGTGCGATGATAGTTTACAAATGCCATGGCAACATTAGGAAGTTGCCTTATATGGTCTAAAAAGAGGAGGCATGAATAATGTACCCCTTGTTTAGCATATTATCAATAAATGACCATAAAATGAGCAATCAGCAGCTCTGTCTATGGAGTAGCCATTGTTTTATTCCTTTACTTTATTAATAAACGTGCTCTTACTTTGCACTGTGGACTCACCGTAAATTCTTTCTTGCTCAAAATCCACAAACCCTCTCTTGGGGTCTGAGTCCAGACCCCTTTCCTATAACAATACTATGCTACGTATTTTGTTGCTCAAATTATTCCAGCTTTGGCCATGGAAGAGTACTTTCGGGTTGACTCCTCTGTCATTTGTGTGTGTCTGTGTGTGTGTTTTAAGAGATAGGGTCTCACTCTGTCACTCAGTCTAGAGTGCAGTGTGGTCATAGCTCATTGCAGCCTTGAACTCCTGGGCTTAAGTGATTCTCCAGCCTCAACCTTCTAAGCAGCTAGGACTACAGGCACACACCTTCTCTCTGTACTAATTTATGTATTTATTTATTTTTGGAGAGACAGGGTCTCAAACTCCTAGCCTCCAGCGATCTTCTCGTCCAATGTGCTGGAATTACAGGTATGAGCCACCACATTCGGCTGACTCCTAAGTCTTTTGAAATGTGCCAGACTCAGCCGGGCGCAGTGGCTCACGCCTATAATCCCAGCACTTTGGGAGGCTGAGGCGGGTGGATCATGAGGTCAAGAGATTGAGACCATCCTGGTCAACATGGTGAAATCCCGTCTCTACTAAAAATACAAAAATTAGCTGGGCATGGTGGTGCACGCCTGTAGTCCCAGCTACTCGGGAGGCTAAGGCGGGAGAATTGCTTGAACCCAGGAGGTGGAGGTTGTGGTAAGCTGAGGTCGTGCCATTGCACTCCAACCTGGGTAACAAGATCGAAACTCCATCTCAAAAAAAAAAAGAAAATAAATGTGTCAGATTCATTTTGTGCTTTCCTTGCTCTAGCTCTAAAATCAACCATTCTCCAAGGAGCCCAGGTTGCCCTTATTGTGAAAGGAAAATAAATTAAACCATTGAGCTATGTTGTTAAAAGTTTAATTAAAAGGGTAACACACCCAAGTTGAGTGTGTGTGTGTGCATGTGTCCATGTTTGTATTTGAAAGGCCTTCATGTTTTTGGTTTTTCGTTGTTGTTGTTTTTCTCTCCTAAGATCATGTCTTTTTTTTTTTTAACAAAAGATTTTTTTTTTCTTTTTCTTCTCAGTT
>NW_016107485.1:1730274-1744981 GCF_001604975.1 Cebus imitator | reverse complement strand
TAATCAGTGTGCTTTTTCTTTTTCTTCTCAGTTATCTGAATACTGTTTTTACCTGATTGGGTTTTTTTTTTTGGGAGGGATTAAAATAGTTATTGCAAAAGAGGCTACTATTGGGTTTTTAAGACAGAGTGTAGTTTAATTTTATGTTTAATTTGGCTCAAAGAAAAATAAAAGTGTCTCCCTCTAGCACCACCAGACTTTTTCTCTGTGTACCTCATGATGTAAATTTTGCTATTTGATTTTCACCTGAGTTTTTTCTTTTAATGTGCAAATTTAAGGCTATTTAGCTGACAACTGCCTAGGGTTGTAAAACTGGTTATCAATAATTTGAAAGTCTAAAATAGGAAAAAAAAGAAAAATGGGGTGGTCTTTATAAATCTATAAAATGTACTTTCATCGGCATGCCTAATACCTCTTTATATGTACTTATGTGTTGCATACAAAATGTTTCACTACCAAAAATATATAAAAGAGCTCTAATTAATTGGCTTAAAGAAAAATAAAAGCACTTAGATACTAAAAAAGAAAAGACTAGTCAAATGCTTTTTAAAGTTTATGTAATAAGTAAAGTCTTTAATAAATAAGCTACCTTTAAAATTACTGGTAAAGTACTATTAGAACTGTCTTAAGAATTGCCAGCACACATTTTGATTTGCATTTATTAATCAAGCAAATTTCATACTTGTCCCGGCCAAATACTGTAAGATGTCAAAATTTGGCATAGGGGTTACAAAACTATAAACTCAGGCCAAAACAGAATGATCTATGTTTGTGTGTTTTTTAACAAATAAGACATTGATATGGGTTTAATAAAAATAGCTGCATTTTGAATTTAATACGATTACCATAACTTCTAATCCTGTGGCTTTAGGCAGTCTGGTAGACAGAAAATAAGTAGGTTTGTTTTGGGAAAGGACTTTGTTTCAAAGCTAAACTTTGTTTATCATCTTTGTTTCAAAGCTAAACAATAAACTAAATTCCTCCCAAAGTTAGTTTGGCCTGTGCCCAGGAATGAACAAGGACAGCTTGGAGGTCAACAGCAATATGAAGTCAGTTAGGTCAAATCTTTTTTTACTGTCTCAGTTATAATTTTGCAATGGCACTTTCATAACTTTAAATCATGACTATCACAGTTTTCATAAATAATCTAGGTAAACAATTAAAATAAAATAATTAGGTAAATGTAATGAGATAAATACTTGTAAACAAACTAGTCATAAATTAGAAATAAAGTTAAATTAAATAATAGGTATTTTATTATTTGAGTATTTTCCAACAAATATATATTGTAGGAAAATATTCTCACTAAAAAAAAGGTGAAAAATTATTGTCTAATTCAAAGCTTATTTAAAGGTTATGTATAAAACAAGGTAAAAAGAACCAGGAAATAAAAACAGATATAAAGAAAGTTATGAAAATAAAGAGATTTTGTGTGTGTGTGGTAAGAAAACTTAAAGAGAAATAATTTTATATGAGAAAGAATCTTATATGGCAAATTTTTTGTGCTAAAATAAAATGACTTGTTGTTTAAGAAGGAGGGTTGTTCAGGACAAACCAGAAAGTCCAAATATTATTATTAACTTTTGGTTTGCTTAAGAAAAAAAACTGAGATAAAACTTTTTTTAAACTAAGGTATTATATCCAAGTATCTTTTAAAGTCCTTGTTGACCTCTACAAGGAAAAGTATGAAACACTGCTGAAAGAAATCATAGATGACACAAATAAATGGAAACACACCCCATGCTCATGGATGGGTAGAATCAACATTGTGAAAATGACCATACTGCTAAAAGCAATCTACAAATTCAACACAATCCCTATCAAAATACCACCATCATTCTTCCCAGAATTAGAAAAAAACAATTCTAAAATTTATATGAAACCAAAAAAGAGCTTGCATAGCTGAAGCAAGGCTAAGCAAAAAGAACAAATCTGAAGGTATCACACTAACTGATTTCAAACTATGCTATAAGACCATAATCACCAAAACAGCGTGGTATTGGCATAAAAATAGGTACATAGATCAATGGAACAGAATAGAGAACCGAGAAATAGGCCGGGCATGGTGGCTCATGCCTGTCATTCCAGCACTTTGGGAGGCTGAGGTGGGAGGATCACGAGGTCAGGAGATGGAGACCAGCCTGGCCAACATGGTGAAACCCTGTCTTTACTAAACATACAAAAATTACCTGGGCATGGTTGTGTGCACCTGTAATCCCAGCTATTCCGGAGGCTGAGTCAGGAGAATTGCCTGAACCATGGAGTTGGAGGTTGCAGTGAGCGAAGATCAGACCACTGTACTCCAGCCCGGGTGACAGAGCGAGACTCTGTCTCAAAAAAAAAAAAAAAGAAAAGAATTATACAGGAAGCGTTGTCAAACATGAAATGGTGTTTGGTTTCTTTGAGCTATATTTGTATAAATGTTATTGGTATGTGTTCCAAAATTATGAGAAACTTCTAATTCTAATGTAACTTAGTGTACATTATTAGCAACAATAAATGTTATGCTAAAATTATTGCATGTCACAGAGGTGACAAATTTCCTTGTCAATTGTGTTTTTGACTATGGCTGCCCTAAAAACTTTCTGTCATCCACAGACAATTGTTGTCTTGTTTTGGTTCTCTTTAGAAGGTGGTTTTATAATTAGCTATTAAACTCTAACAGGTGTCCTTGAATGCAGGCTTCTGATAACTTTGGAGATTGTGACATCAGAATAGAGAAAAAAACTTTCAGGACTCATGGAGAGCTAAAACGTTCATGAATGTCAAGCAGGACAGGAATTAACTGCATGGCCTGAACTAATCTTTTGACTTTTTGCTTAAAATGTTGCTGATCCTTTGTTTTGTTTTTCAGAGTCTTAAAACTTTTCTTTTGAGCTATTGACAGCTTTCAACAATTTAGTATACTCCCATGAACAAAATTTGGAGCATATTTGTTTCTCTCTACTTGATTTTCTCCAGAATTTAGAAACTATTTGTGAGGTTTTTGTTTTTTGTTTTGTTTTTTTGACGGAGTTTTGCTCTTGCTGCTCAGGCTGGAGTGCAATGGCGTGACCTTGGCTCACTGCAACCTCCACCTCCCAGGTTCAAGCTATTCTCCTGCCTCAGCCTTTTGAATAACTGGGACTACAGGCATGAGCTACCATGCCCAGCTAATTTTTTTGTATTTTTAGTAGAGGCAAGATTTCACCAAGTTAGCCAGGATGGTCTTGATCTCATGACCTTGTGATCATCCACCCGCCTCGGCCTTCCAAAGTGCTGAGATTACAGGCATGAGCCACCACCCCTGGCCAGAAAGAGAAAGAGAGAGAGAAAGGTGCTTAGTAAATATTTGATGAATGATGGAATAGGAAAAGAAATTATCAGGGAGAAACTTACCCCACTTCCAGATGCATTTTAGCACACTCAAACAGGAATACATCTCAAGAATAAAAGAAGCTTGGAGACACAATGAAGAAGATTGGTAGTTATGTAAAGTTGCCAATACTGGGTACCCTAGGAAAAAGATTCATCTAACAATTAAATATTTCATTCAACAAATATTTTCTGAGCAAATGTCATGGACCAAGCACAGTTCTAACCACTGGTGATAGTGTAAGGAAGAAGACAAGTCCTGGCTCTCCTAGAGTTTACATTCTTCTAGGGTTCTAGTGGGACAATTTTATCTAAGCTCCCACAGTATCTGAAGCACACAACTAGGTAGGGGTAGGGGTGGGATGCAAAGACATGAAACCTATTCCCTATATGGGAATCCAAATATGTATACAATTTATTTCACACACTACAAAGCAGAATATGTAATAATTTCAGAAATGTTAATTCATCCAATCAACAAATAATACCATTTTATGAATCAACTGTACATGGTAACAGATATGGCTCTTGCCTTCAAGGCACTTCTAGTATAGTAGGAGATAAATATTTTTTAAAAATATCACAGATAAATATATAACCATTAAATATGTTAAGTACTGTCATAAAAGACCAAACACCAGGAACTATGAGAGCATATAATTTGGGAAGTCTTCCTGAGGAAGTATGAAATACTTTTGAGAGTACAGAGAAGAGAGAGATCAGGCTCATTGCCTAGAAGCCCAGGTATTTGTGAAAGTTTCATTCTGCAGAGATGGATGGGAGGGGCAATCCAGACAGAGGAAATGGGTAAGTAAAAGTTAATACGGAAAAGTATAGGGTAGTCCAGCGTGGCTGAGGGACATCAAGAGAGATGGTAGAGAAAAGGGCCGGGCGCAGTGGCTCACGCCTGTAATCCCAGCACTTTGGGAGGCCGAGGCGGGTGGATCACGAGGTCAAGAGATCGAGAAAAGAAGATGTTATGGGACAAAAACCGGAGGGAGGGATTGAAGCCTCCATCCAAGCCTCTATCCTGGTGGTTATTTTCTCACCACTAGCTTAGAAAATAAAGTCTACAAAGACAACAAAAAGAAAAAATAAAATAAAATAAAGTATATATTTATTGGATTTGTAAATCCAACAAATAAATCCAAGCAATAGGTAGATCCACTGAATTACCCTGAAATTTCAGGGTAATTTTGTGGGTAAAATGAAGATTGACAATTGCATGAAGTTGCTACCAAAGAGTACCACTGGAGAAGGCCTACCTGAGAAATTATTGAGCACTTTGACCGTGTCAGCTATATATATATATACACACACACAGACACACACACACACACACACACACACATAGGTATAGATTAAGGTTGTGGGGGGGGGGTGTTTGGTTGGCTTTGGTCTTGCTCAGTTGCACAGACTGCAGTGCTATAGCATGATTGTAGCTCACTACAGCCTCAAACTCCTGTGCTCAAGCAATCCTCCCAACTCAGCCTCCCAAGTAGCTGGGACTGCAGGTGCACACCA
This sequence comes from Cebus imitator, assembly GCF_001604975.1. NCBI lineage: Eukaryota > Metazoa > Chordata > Mammalia > Primates > Cebidae > Cebus > Cebus imitator. The sequence goes on along the minus strand of NW_016107485.1, from coordinate 1,740,103 downwards.
CCACACCCATCCCAAGTATATTTTTCAAACTTCCTCTGCTGATTGTGATGCATACTCAGCTAGTCTTAGGGACTACCACTTTATACAATGGGGAGCCATCAAAGGCTTTTGAGCAGGTTGGAAATGTGAGCAACCCATGTTTTATAAAACAGAACTCTGGGGACAGAATGAAGGGATGGAGGGTCACAGACAGGGAAATTAGATGGTAGGCTATTGTAATGAGATCAAAGAGAGATGAATAATTCTGGAATAGGGCAGCAGCTATGGGATGGGAAGAAAACAGCTGTGAGACAATTTTCAGAGGTAGGACCAATAGGACTTGGTAACTAATTGGATATGGGGCTAAAAAGGGAAGAGGTAAGGAAAAAGTAGGAAGTCTTCAGCCTGGATGATTGAAAGCATGATGCTGTGGCCATGGCCCATAGAAATGGGGAGCACAGGAGGAAGAATAGCTTTGGCCAGGGAACTGAGAAGAGCTTGGCTTTAAACCCAATGACTGATACATGTCCAGGGCTCTGAGCTGGATCCTGTATTCTTCTCGCTGTATTCTCACTGTATTTTTTTATTATTTCATTTTGTTAATTAATTTATTTTATTTATTTATTTGTTTTTTTCTTGAGACAGAGTCTTGCTCTGTCACCCAGGCTGGAGTACAGTAGCACAACTCCATTCATTGCAACCTCCGCCTCCCGGGTTCAAGCAATTCTCGTGCCTCAGCCTCACAAGTAACTGGTACTACAGGCACATGGCACCACATGTGGCTAATTTTTGTATTTTTATTTATTTATTTATTTATAGATGGAATCTTACTCTGTTGCCAGGCTGGAGTGCAGTGGCACAATCTTGGCTCACTGCAACCTCCACCTCCTGGGTTCAAGTGATTCTTGTGCCTCAGCCTCCCAAGTAGCTGGGAGTATAGGTGCCTGTCACTACACCTGGCTAATTTTTGTATTTTTAGTAGAGACGAGGTTTTACCATGTTGACCAGGGTGGTCTCGATCTCTTGACCTCATGATCCGCCCACCTCAGCCTCCCAAAGTGCTGAGATTACAGGTGTGAGCCACCGCACTGGGCTTTTGTATTTTTAGTAGAGAGAGAGTTTCATTGTATTGGCCAGGCTGGTCTCGAACTCCTAACCTCATGAGATTCACCCACCTCAGCCTCCCAAAGTGCTGGGATAACAGGTGTGAGCCACTGTGCCCAGCTACTCATTATATTTTTCTCACCCTTTCTGGGTGATAACATCAGTGACCACTTGTGTTCTAATAATTCTTAAATCTGATTTTTTAGCCCAAGTCTTTCCCCTGGGCTAGAAATACCATATATCCAACTGTCCACCAAGTTTCACCACATACATGTCCTATATTCATTCATTCAGCAATTTTAAACTGAGTACCTACTTAGTCCTAGGCCCTGTACTGGGCCCTGGAGACATTAGTGAGCAAAAAAGTGCCATTGTCCCTGCACTCATGGAGTTTGCAGCCTAGTTGGGAAGGTAGACATTAATCATAAAATCACTCTAGTTAATATAGATACTGTGTGATTCATGTACAATCACAAGTGAAGGTTCTGAAACGAAGAACACAACCTAGGGCCAGGAATGGGGTGTGGGGGTGTTTCTTTGAGGAAGTAACACTTGTGCTAGATCAGAATGGCAGTGAACTAGGCTAAGAGGAAAGAGAAGCCTCTAGGCAGAAGGAAGAGCATGGACATACACAAAAAAGTCCCTTGAGCTCTGGAAGAGTGCCTCATGCCTGTAATCCCAGCATTTTAGGAGGCCTAGGTAGGAGGATTGCTTGAGACCAGGAGTTCAAGAGTAGCCTGGGCAACATAGCAAGACCCTATCTCTACAAAAAAAAAAATATATATATATATATATATTTTTTTTTTTTTTTTTTTGAGATGGAGTTTCGCTCTTGTTACCCAGGCTGGAGTGCAATGGCGTGATCTTGGCTCACCACAACCTCCGCCTTCTGGGTTCAAGCAATTCTCCTGCCTCAGCCTCCCGAGTAGCTGGGACTACAGGCACGTGCCACCATGCCCAGCTAATTTTTGTATTTTTAGTAGAGACGGGGTTTCACCATGTTGACCAGGATGGTCTGGATCTCTTGACCTCATTAACCACCCGCCTTGGACTCCCAAAGTGCTGGGATTACAGGCGTGAGCCACCACGCCTGGCCAAAAATATTTTTTAAATTAGCCTGACATGGTGGTGCAATCCTGTAGTCCTAGCTACTCAGAAGGCTGAGGCAAGAGGATTGCTTGAGCCCAGGAATTCAAGGCTGCAATGAGCTATGATCACTCCTCTGCCCTCCTTACCATGTGACAGAACAAGCCCTAGTTTCTTTTTTCTTTTTTATTTTAAACATTTTGGGAGGTGCATCTGAGGACTGAAAGGAGGTTGGTGTGGCTGTGGCACAGAGAGCAGCAGTGACGCAGAGCGGGCTTGGAAGCCAGCCAGAGGTTGGGCCATGCATTTTGGCATGATTACTCAGGCCTCAGAGTGAAGAATGGGGTTTATGGGGAGGCTGGAGAAAGAGCAGAAAGAATAATGACAAGAGATAGTGGTGCACTCAAAGGATTGGTAGTTACAATCAGAAATACATTTTTTTTATCTTTTTATATTTTTTTGATTATTGATATTTTACACCCATTTCCTGACACAGAAATAAATTTTCAGCACCTGGTAAAAGGCACTTTTCCATGGTGGCTATGTGTCTAGTCTCTGGTTTGGAGAGTAAATGCTAAGCCAGGTGCTCCAATTCGTAAGGAAGTTTTCAGACGTCAGTAGACAGCGGCAATTGAGGATGTGACCAAGTGACCATAGAAAAGAATGTGATCATAGAAAAGAATGTTGTACCTTTTCTCCCTCATGGCACAGTGAAAAAAACAAATGCCGTGAGGTAGATCAAGATTTAGAGTCCAATTAAAGCTCTGCCATTGTGTGTGTCCTCGGCAAGTCACGTAATCTTGAACCCGTTTCCTCCTTTGTAAAATGCAAAACAACACTGTTTACTTTGAAAGGTTGTTTGGAAGGTTAAATGAGATTAAACATGATGGAATGCCTTGCTCCATGAAGCGTCTGGCACATAGTGGTTGCTCAATACATGCTAGTCCCTTCATCCTTCCAGGCGCCATCAGAACAGGGCAAGGACCCATCTCTACTGAGGAGTATTAGGAGGGTGGATGTGCTGTCAGGAAAGCACAGGTTTCATTTAAGGTGTGGAGGTCCCGGGAGTGTTGGAAGAAGATACTCAGCTCATGAGATTAGTGCATGAAATGGGGGAGAATTAGCACTAAATTGAATTACTGAATAGAAATGAGACTATAATGAAGGAAGAGCATTCCAAGACCATTGGTTCTAGAGTAGTGAGGGTAAATAATGGGAACAAAGTCGATTGAAGCCTTAGAGGTGGACAGAAGAGACATGGTGAAGATGGGCTTAATTTTATTATTATAAATCTTTCATGTTTTCTAAATCTTTAAGACTTTACATTTACCTCAAAATACTACTTTAGCTGCATCTCATGGGTTTTTAAATGCAGTTATTTCTTTCTTTCTGCCTCTTTAGAGACCGAGTGTCGCTATGTTGCCCAAGCTGGTCTTGAACTCCTAGGATCAAGCAATCCTTCCACCTCAGCCTTCCAAATAACTGGGACTGACTGTAGACATGCACCACAGCACCTGGCTCCTATATACATACTTTCATTGTCAATTAACTTCCAGTTATTTCATAATTTCCATTATTATTATTTAACTGAGTTATTTAGTTCATTTTCAAATTTACCAAAAGTCTTTACCTTATTTTCTGTTTTAATTGTTCATTTCTAATTTAATTGCATTGTGACCCAAGAATCTGTGTGACGTATAATTTCACATCTTTGAAATTTATAGAGTTCCTCTGTGACCCAGTAAATCAGAATGTTTTAAAATATACCATGCCTACTTGGAAAGAATGTATAGTCTCTATTTTTTAATGCACGGTTCTTTAGAAATCTGTTAGATCAAGCTTGCTAATTTGTTGTTCAAATATTTTTATCTGTTAACTAATTTTTCTGGCCTGTTTTGACTTATCGGCATTTTTTTTATTGAGACTCTGTAGCCCAAGCTGGAGTGCAATGGCGTGATCTTGGCTCACTGAAACTTCCACCTCCCAGGCTCAAGTGATTCTCATGCCTCAGCCTCCCACATAGCTGGGACTATAGGTGTGTGCCACCACGCCCAGCTAATTTTTTGTATTTTAGTAGAGGCAGGGTTTCACCATGTTGCCCAGGGTGGTCTCAAACTCCTGAGCTCAGGCAACCTGCCCACCTTGGCCTCCCAAAGTGCTGGGATTATAGGCATGAGCCACTGCGCCTGGCCGATTTATCAGCTTCTAATAGAGATACATTAAAATTTCTCCCAATGATTGCAAATTTTTCAAATTTGTTTTGCAAACCTATCAATTTTTTTATTCATATATTTCAAGCGATATTTTTAGGTACATAGAAGTTCAGCATAATCATATCTTCTTGAGTGTCCTTTTTATTATTTTATATTGGTTTCCTTTATACATATTGATGCTTTTTGCCTTAAATTCTAATGTGACTGATAATACCATTGCTGCCATTTTTTATTTAGTACTTGTCTGCTACTTATTTTTCTCTTTTGTTTTTAATTTTTAAATTATAGTACATGAGACCAGGCTTGGTGGCTCATGCCTGTAATCCCAGTACTTTGGGAGGCTGAGGGGAGTGGATCGCCTGCCGTCAGGAGTTCCAGACCAGCCTGGCTAACATGGTGAAACCCCGTATCTACTAAAATTACAAAAATTGGCCAGGTATGGTGGCAGGTGCCTTTAATTCCAGATACTTGGGAGGCTGAGGCAGGAGAATCACTTGAACGCAGGAGGCGAAGGTTTGCAGTAAGCCGAGATAGTGCCATTGCACTCCAGCCTGGGCAACAAAAATGAAACTCCATCTCAAACAAAACAAACAAAACAAAAATGATATTATATGGTTTTAAAAGTCACATTGTACTACAAAACGTATAATAACTACCCCCACTCTTCTTCTCTTTCCATCCTTCCTTTTTTTGTTAAGTCTTCTATTAGTACGCATTATTATGACTATCTACGTATTCTTTATTGCTGAGCCAAATCAAACAATTCCTTGAAGTTAATACTTGCCTCATGTTTTCATTTGCTTGGTTTTCTATGTCACTATTCCTAGTTCTTCTTAGACTCATTTGATAAAAACATAAATGCACCCCCTAGATACTATGTTCCAGGCTGTCAAACATCAAGTAATCCTCAGCTGCATTTTTATTTTCTGGGAGACATCCTCTTGAGTCCTCCATTCTGCCCTCCCTCTGGAGGGGTGGCTGTCTGGTCCTGATACACCCTCTCATCCTAGGAATTCTCTTTGGCTGTCTCTAGGTGTGATACGTTATTCCTGAACCCAGGGCCTTCTTCCTCCTTTATTTATTTCCTTATTTTGGTGGTGCACATTCTCCAATAGCTTTCTGAAAAAGGACACAAGGGAGGTAAATGTGAGATCTTGTATTTTGACAGGGATTTTCTTTTATACCCACCTTTGACTGATATTTTGGCTGTGTATAATTTTCTGAGTTGAAAATCATATTCCTTCTCAATTTTGAAGACATCATTCCATTTAAACTTCTAATAGTGTTGCTGCTGAGAAAGGTGGTGCCATTCTGGTAACATTCTTTATGTATAAGCCATTTTTCTTCAATGGAGGTGTTCAGGATCTTCTGTTTGGTTCTCAGTGTTATGAACCTTCCTCGTGGTGTGCCTTGATGTGGACTTTCTTTTTTTATCTTTTATTGCTCTAGGTGCTCAGTGTGCTGTTTCAACGTAGACACTCATGTTTCGCAGTTCCAGAATTGTTTCTGCATTATTTGCATTATTTCTTTGATTGTTTTCTCCTCTCTGTTTTCTGTTACTTTTCTCCCATTAGTCAGGTGTTGGAAAATCCTGAATTAGTCCTCAATTTTATTGTATTTTGTCTTTTCATTTTTTAACCTATCTTTTAGAGATTTCTAAACTTTGTTTTCTAACCCTTGTATAGAATAGTAACTTCTTTCATCATATTTTAATTTCTAAGAGCTTTCTATTGTTTTCTGAGCATTTCTGTTTCATTTTATGGAAGCAACACTTTCTCTTACCTCTCTGAGTATAAAAAGTACAATTTGGGGGAGGTTTTCTTCCACCCCAGCATCATCTATGTTTGTTATTGTCTGTGGCTTTCATGACAGAGCTTTCCTCAAATGTGCAGTGCTCCTTTGTTGGGGACTGTAGGTAACTAAGCTATACCTGGACTTCAAGAGGAAAGAAAAAGATCAAAACTGTTTCTCTTTAAGGTCTCTGGAGTTCTTGAAGGCAGATGATCTTTGTTCACCATAATATCCCATGTCTAGTACAGTAAACAGTTGAACACTATAGACTGAATATGTTCATGAAATTAATGAATACATCCAGGTATTTGTAATTCACTTTTTTTTTTTTTTTTTTTTTTGAGATAGAATCTCGCACTGTCACCAGGGCTGGAGTGCAATGGCTCGATCTCGACTCATTGCAACCTCCACCTCCCAGGTTCACGTGATTCTCCTGCCTCAGCCTCCCGAGTAGCTGGGATTACAGGCGCACACCACTACTCCTGGCTAATTTTTTTGTATTTTTAGTAGAGACGGGGTTTCACTATGTTGGCCAGATTGGTCTAGAACTCCTGACCTCGTGATCAGCCCGCCTCGGCCTCCCAAAGTGCTGGGATTACAGGTGTGAGCCACCGTGCCCGGCCTGTAATTCACTTTTTTTTTTTTTTTTACACTTTCTATTGGAAGAGCTTTCTCTGTTAGTCTGATAAATTGTGTAGTACTAGAAATCAAAAAGGCCACTTTCTGTTACCATGGATTTTATATTCTACATCAGTGATCACCAAACTACAGTCAGGCCAAAGTTTCAAGTGACCAGGTCTATAAATTTTCCCCTAACTAAACTTTTGGATTTTCTCCCAAACTTTGTCACACATTCTGGTACAGGAGAATACAGCTGATTATTATAATTTGGTGAAAAAGAGGTAAGACAAATAAAGCTATATTTTTAAAAATTGGTCTTATGAAAATAATTAAAGGCATAAGGGCATAGTTATCACCAAATTACTGACTATCGTTTCTGGCATTCCCATAATTAGAATATTCTTGAATGCATGGCCTGAAAGGGCAGATTCTGTAAAATCCTCCTTTGGAAACAAGAATTTAGATTTCCAATAATTTGCAGTAATTAAATAAAATTTATCTTGAAAATATACCTTTACTCACCTAAAGATTCACTATACAATGAATATCAAATAAATATGTATTTGTTGAGTGCCTTCTATATGTCAAGAACTGCTCTCAGCCTTAGGGAAATAATAATAAAGAAACAAGCAAAGGTTTTATTTATTTGTTTTTTATTACAGAAAAAATTAAACACATACAAAAGAAGATAGTCTAATGAACTATTACTCATCATCCTACTTAAACAATATAAACTCAGCCTTTTTCAACTGGTAACCTATCCTTCCCTCTATCCTTCCCCCTATATTATTTGAAACAAATCCAAGATGTCAGATTATTTCATCCGTAAATATATTGGGATTTATCTCTAAAAGATAAAACTTTTTTAATATCATTACTCCCAAAAGAACCCAACTAACAACATCGATAATTCAGAGCTTACATTTTAATAGGAAAGACAAACAAGGAACAAACAAGCAAGCAAATAAACATTAATGTTAAGTAGTGACAGATATTATAAAAGGCAAGGTACAGGTGATGGGATGGAGTAGACTTTTTGTTTGTTTGTTTTTTTGAGACAGGGTCTCACTTTGTTGCCCAGGCTGAAGTGCTATCTCAGCTCACTACCACCTCCGCTTCCCGGGTTCAAACGATTCTTCTGCCTCAGCCTCCCAAGTAGCTGGGACTACAGGCACGTGCTGCCACCACACCTTGCTAATTTTTGTATTTTTAGTAGAGATGGGGTTTCACCATGTTGGCCAGCTGGTCTTGAACTCCTAACCTCAGGTGATCCACCCGCCTTGGCTTCCCAAAGTGCTGGGATTACAGGAGTGAGCCACTGTGCCTGGCCTGAGAAGTCCAGAGAAGTATTGGGTGGCCAGAGAAGTCCCCCGTGAGGAGGTGATGTTTGCAGAGGGATGTGCATGATGTAAGAAAGCGAGGATGCCCCAAGACTGTCTGCAGGAAGACTGAACCTGACTAACAGAGGCTCCTGCTACTGCCAAGCCCTGAGGCAGAGCTTAGTGTTCAAGGACGAGGAAGGAGGCCTATGAGACTGGAGGACCAGATGAAAGGAAGAAGAGAAGGATATGAAGTCCAAGCTGCCACCAAGACCTTCAGGTTTGATTCTAGTTAGCTGTGACAGGCAGCATTGGAGGGTTTTGAACAGGGGAGGGATATGAACTGATCTGTGATTACGAAGGATCATTCTGGCTACTGTGTAGAGAATAAAATGTAGGAGAACATTGTGGAAATAGGGAGACCAATGAGAAGTCTATTGAAACAGCCAGGGTGAGAGCTGATGGTGAAGTGGTGATGAACCAGGGTGGTAGCAGTGGAGATGGGAAGAAGTGATTAGTCTCGGCCAGGCGTGGTAGCTCATGCCTGTAATCCCAGCACTTTGGGAGGCCAAGGCAGGTGGATCACAAGGTCAGGAGATCGAGACCATCCTGGCCAACATGGTGAAACCCCGTCTCTACTAAAAATACAAAAATTAGCCAAGTGTGGTGGTGGGTGCCTGTAATTCCAGCTACTGGAGAAGCTGAGGCAGGAAAATTACTTGAACCCGGGAGATGGAGGTTGCAGTGAGTCGAGATCGTGCCACTGTAATCCAGCCTGGGCAACAGAGTGAGACTCCGCCTGAAAAAAAAGTGATTAGTCTCTTGATAGTTGAGAGAGTTGATTTGAAGCTACAGCTAACAGGCGTTGGCTGGCAAACCAAATGTAGGATATGTGAGAAAAAGATAAGTCAAAGTTGACGCCAAGATATTTGTCCTGACCAACTAGTGTCATTTACTAAAGTAGAGAATACTGGACAAAAATCAGATTTGGAGGGATAAGCACGCACTCTCTTTTTGGGCTTGAGGTGCCTATTAAACACTCAAAACAGAGACATCAATTAGGTGGTTAGATAGCCGACTCTAGAGTTTATTCAAGAGGTTAGGACTGGATCTATAAATTTGGAAAATCTCATTATAGACCTGCTACTCAAAGCCATGGGACAGGGTGAGATCACTCAGCTAGAGCGGGAGGATAAAGAGAAGAGGTTGGGGAAAGAAAAGGATCCAGCCAGGAGCCTAAAAAGAGACAAATGAGGTTGGGGGGATCCAGGAGAGTGGGTGCTCCTGAGCCATTAGGGGGCCACATGCTGCTGTAAGATCAGTAAGATGAAGACTGAAAAATGATCGCTAGATTGAACTATATCGGTGGTCCAATTAAAAGGCTAGCTGTTTGCGACCTTGACAAGAATGGATTCCACCAGGTGATGGGAACAAAAGCTTTGAGGTAGTAAATTCAAGCACCAATGGAGATGAGGAAGTGGAGACGGGAGCAGGGAAGTTGGGTGGTAGCTGAAAGGAATGTAGCATCAAGGGAAGTTCTGTTCATTTTGTTACAGATTTTGAAATGAGATCTCACTCTGTTGCACAGGCTGGAGTGCAGTGGCATGAACATGGCTCACTGCAGCCCCAACCCCGTGGCTCCAGCAATCCTCCCATGTCAGCCTGCTGAGTTGCTGGTACTACAGCCATGTACCACCATGCCCGGCTGATTTTTTT
>NW_016107485.1:1725918-1730219 GCF_001604975.1 Cebus imitator | reverse complement strand
TTTTTTTTTAGTAGAGACAAGATCTTGCTATGTTGTCCAGGCTGGTCTTAAATTCCTGGACTCAAGTGATCCTTCTGCCCTGGACTCTCAAAGTGCTGCGATTACAGATGTGAGCCACCCAGTCCAGCCTGCTTATTTTTCAGTAGGAGTTATTACAGCACATTTATATGCTGATAGAAATAATCCAAAAGACAGTGAAAAACTGATGATGCAGGAAAGAAGGGAATAATTTCAAGAGCAAAGTCCCTGAGCAGGGAGATAGGACAGGGAAGGTAGTGCACACATAGGAACATAAAGAGCACATTCATTTCAACGGGAGGGAAGGCGGAGTATATGGGGAAAGCTACAGGTAGATTGACAGATATAGTAAATGGAGCATGGGGAAGTTCTCTTCTACTAATTCCCATTTTCTCCACAAAACAATAGTCAAAAATGTCAACTAGAAGTGAAGATTTGGGGTGTGGTATTGGTTTGAAGAGAGGAGCAGGTAAGTGGAAAGATCAGTTAACTACAAGATGATGGTAGAATTGCTGGCAGCGTTAAGGGCCTGCTTTACATCTGTGTTCTATATAAAATAATCTTCAAAGTCAAAACCTTGATTGTCTTTTTCTTCTCTTTCTGTGGTCCAGCCCATGTACAGGCACCAAGGGCTACACCTTGCTACAATTAGTTGGTATATCAAGGAGTCAGTTGGTAATTATTTTATTTATTATGCATAATGTATGTCAACACTTACTTATACATTCATTCAATCAATCATATTTATTGAGTGCCAGGCACCATTTTAGGTACTAGGGTTACAGCAGTGAACAAAACAGGTCTTTGCCCTCAGGAAACTTGTATTCTACAACTTAAAAAACCCAAGGCCCAGCATGGTGGCTCACAACTGTCATCCCAGCACTTTGAGAGGCTGAGGCTGGAGGATCGCTTCAGGCTAAGACTTTGTGACCAGGCTGGACAACACAGTAAGACATCATCTCTACTAAAAATTTTTTAAAAATTAGCCAGGAATGGTTGTGTGCACCTGTAGTCCCAACTCCTTGGGAGGCTGAGGCAGGAGGATCACTTGAACCCAGAATTTCGAGGTTGCAGTGAGCTGTAGTCACACCACTGCACTCCAACCTGTGTGACAGACTGAGACCCGGTCTCAAAAAAAAAAAAAAAAAAAAAAAGAGAGATATGAGCCCTCATTTTTGTTAAACATAATGAAAACCAGTTAGGAAATTGAAGTTTTTATATTTAAGTACTCAAAACCGGAGTCACTTAAATCCTTAGAAGGAAGACTGTTAAGGCCCCATGACAGATTGGGCCCAGCAAAGGACTCAAGAAAATGCAGAGATCTTGCTAATGTGGAGCTCTTGCCCACCACAGGGAGTGCCTCTTTATTTCTTTCCCACTGGTGCTGGGCTGGCTCGATGGAATCCCACCAAGTGCAGCAGACAGAGGAATAATCTGCTGGAATTTTTGTCTCTGGTGTCAGAGCAAGGATTCATCATTATCTCCAGAAGAGCTGAATTAATTAACCATCATAACAAAGCAGGGTCTGCTGCATCCAAATTCTCAGGACTGCATAAACCCTAGAAGACACAACTTCCTTTGAACTTATGAATATGCCCAAAAGGCAAACAGAGCATACACTAAAAAGGCTTAATAACTGACCGAGTCTCCTCATTTCATCCTTCTTTCTTCCTGACCTATTTTGGCCTTTTCTTTTTACATTTTTTTTGTTCTTTTCTCATTAATTTTTATCTGCTTTTCATTTTCTAATGAAATAAAGGTTTCTAAAACTACTGGCTCAGGAATCCCCCATCTAACTGACCATAGGCAGTCATCCCTGAGACACTGGGAAGAAAGTTAGCTTTATTTTAAAGCAGGGTTTCCTTCTGCTTCAGACTAAAGCTCATAGGTATGGGGCACATAGATATGAGAAGAAGAGTGGGGTGAGAGCATGAATTGTGAGTTGACTCCAGGGAGAGATTTGGGTCCTTCATTGGTAACCTCAGACTTCACAGCTCTGTTACAAAAAGGAAGAATAAAGTGCTGTCTATTGGATCCAGGGAAAAAATCAGGAATAGAATGGATGAGCTTTGTGCTCTAATTCCTTTGCATTAACAGACATGTGTAACTTGTTTCAGAAAGGGAATATTAAGCCAGGTGTGGTGGCGCAAGTCTGTAGCCCCAGCTACTTGGGAGGCTGCAGCGAGCTGTGGTCACACCACTGCACTCCAACCTGTGTGACAGCGAGACCTGGTTTAAAAAAAAAAAAAAAAAAGGGAGGATCACTTAAGCCCAGGAGTTTGAGGCTGCTGTGAGCTGTGATTGCACCACTAGTCCCCAGACTGGGTGACAGAGTGAGACCCTGTCTCTAAAACAAGGTAGGGGGTGGGGTAAGGGAATATTAGAACATGACTGCATTGGGTTTGTGTGTGTGTGTTTAACGATTGCAAGCAGCATGTCCCCATGCCATAACCTTTTCTGTCCAGTAGGTGTCAGCCACGCACAGCCTTTCTCTTTAAATCCATGTTTGTAAGAAAACAGCCCTTTCATCTACAATTTTCCCTAGTTAAAGGGATCAGTGTCTTCCTATCTGAAGCATGCAAAACAACTGAAACAGTGGCTCCAATATTGGAAACAGAATTGTACTAAGTACTTGGGATATGGCCATACTGAGGACTATGCAAAAGGGGTGACAAATGTTGGGGGTGCCCAGGTGAAGTCCTGTGGGTCTCACTGAGCAGGTAAGTGCTAGCATCAAGGTGAGTCTCTAAAAGGCACAGTTAAGATACCAACCAACCGTCAGGTGAAAGCAGTTGAGGCTTCGACCAGTAGCTATAGCATCCTGAAAAAGTGCTCAGGGTAAACCACTGATCTCCCATTTACCCTTGAATATACCGTCTTGTCTTTGACCTCAGATAAAACATTTCTTTGAGCCTCAGGTTTCTAATTTTTTAAATCTTTAAAATAACTGCCTCATCTGCCCAAGATACTTCCTCAGGAAAGTGCTATAATTGCAGGCATGAGCCATCATGCCCAGCCCCTTTCCTAGACATTATATTGCACCAGTTAATAGACAGTAATAAGGAGGAAAAAATGAGAAAAAAAATAAGATACTGTTCAGAAAACCATTTGTGGACTGCAAAGCACTATTCAAATGTAGAGAGTAGAATAAAAATAAAAAGGCAAATGCAGAAGAGTTATGAAAAAAGAATACAATGCTCAAAATTTAATAAACATTAGTTTGTAATTTTTTACAGATTTTTGTCAACATGTTACACCAGGCTTTTTTCTGTCTCTCTTGCTCAATGTTAGTCACATGGAATTTTGTCACACTTAAGAGTTTCTGTCACAAAAAGTTTCCAACCTAAAGAGAGGCACTTAATATAAATAATGATCACTTTGAAGGTGGGGAGATTCCTTTCCTAGCTTTGTTTGTTTGTTTTGGTTTGGTTTGTTTATTTTTTTTAAGACAGGATCTCACCCTGCCACCCAGGCTGGAGTGCAATGGTGCGATCTTGGCTCACTGTAGACTCAACCTCCCGGGCTCACATGATCCTCCCACTTCAGCCTCCTGAGTAGCTGGGACTACAGTAGCCACCACATCTGGCTAATTTTTGTTGTTTTTGTAGAGATGGCGTTTCACCATATTGCCCAAGCTGGTCTTGAACTCCTGAGCTCAAGCACTCCACCTGCCTTGGCCTCCCAAAGTGCTAGAATTACAGGCATAAGCGACCATGCCCAGCACTTTTCCTAGATATTATATTGCACCAGTAATAGATGGTAATAAGCCACTTATAAATTCCAAGTGCTAAAGAATAGAAATACTAATCTTAACAACTCTTCCTTTCCCATGTGTGCATCTAGTACTACTGTATTCCAAGAATATATTTGATCCCATAACCCCCTTAGCTTCTTAGTTCATAATTTGAGAGGGCTAAAGCTTGCCATATTGTTGTCAGTTTGCACTGGTTTTGGCAAGAGACCTCAAATTTATCACATTCATATTTTATCCCACATTAAGTCTGCAACATTTAAATTAGAACTACCGAACATTACTGAAAGAACTTAGGTTTGAGAAGCAGAAACATTATTTGTTTTATACAGTGATGCTGAAATCTGAACAGAAGTCTTCAAATCTGAAAGCTTCCAAATGAATCCATCAAATTTTCCCTCAGTGCTTTCTAAGGTTGTCAGGAAAGGCTAGAGGCAAATTCAACATTTTTTCATTTCTCATGACTCATTCCCTCCCATGGAGTTTTGTGCTATATATTCCCTGCCTTGTCTGTTTTCTTTTTCTTTTTTTT
>NW_016107485.1:1720763-1725893 GCF_001604975.1 Cebus imitator | reverse complement strand
TTGCTGAGCCTTTCAATTTGCTGTATCTTGAACTAGCAAAAGGAGAAGGAGAGGAAGTTCCTCCTAACCTTTGAAACCTCTGAATACTTGCTGAGTGATCAAGGGGGCAGATGACTCCTGATTGGACTTTACCCCATTAAAAAGGCTTGTGTTATGACAGCTCAACCAACCTCATTTTAAGGAATTAAGTATTTATTTTCCTTAAAACCCAAAATCTTTTGGAACATTTTCCAGAAAGTCAGGCTAAATTTCTGTAGTTAGGGGTCAGCTTGGGGGAACTTTATTTTTTAGACCCACTTTAAAATTAAATAATTTTGCATAATATATTTAATAAGGCTAAAAATAACTTAATTTTAGACTTATAATGTTGTCCACTATATTGCTTCATGCTGTTTTTTCAAAATACTTTGCAATTATAAATAGACATCACTGCTCTCACCTTAAGGCAGCAGTTTCTGAGTGAAATTCTTCAGGTAAGTGGAGGTATAATTTCAATATGGTAATAAGCTAGTTATTCTAACATCAACAAGTCTGTTTTATGATCGCCAATGTACTGATAATTCCCCATATGTGATTTTCAAATAGTTCATAAGTGCAAAAATATTTGAAGTTGCAGGACCAGAGTTTGAGTAATTTTTTTCATGTTTCAGCCAGTTCTAAATAAGAGCTGTGAACAAGGCTACCTTGTGGTTTTATTTTTTTTTCTTTTCTTGTGTGCATGTGCTTTTTGTTCGTTTGTTTGTTTGTTTGGCCTTTTTGTTTTGTTTTGTTTTGTTTTGTTTTTGAAACACGGTCTTGCTCTGCCTCCCAGGCTGGAGTGCAGTGGCGCCATCATAGCTCATTGCAGCCTTGATTTCCTGGGCTTAAGCAATCCTCCAGCCTCAGCCTCCTGAGTAGCTGAGACTGCAGGCCTGTACCACTGCACCCAGCTAATTTTTAAATTTTGGTAGGTAGGTATCGCTCTGTTGCACAGGCAGGTCTCAAACCCCTGCACTCACGTGATCCTCCCCCCTCGGCCTCCCAAAGTGTTGGGATTACAGGTGTGAGCCACCGCGCCTGGCGATTTTGTTTCTTCTGTACTCTTCAGAGTTCACAGTTACACTAAAAGAACCTTTTCCCCATTGTTAATTCCTTCCATTTCCCTCCCTCACCCGACGATTCTTCCTATGTTTAGGAAACTCCAAGATGATGTCCCTTTAACGTTCTCTCCCGTATTCTCAAATGACCCAGTCTTAAATATTTTAACACATCGGCTAGTTTATTTCAGATGGCATTAAAAATATCTGCACAACTGTTCCCTTATTTATAAAGTTCACAGATGCTGTATGAGCTGTAACATTATACTAGCTAATGAGCTCTCCCGGAACAGTTGTCGTGGAAGGAGTTTACTTCCACTTGGTTACAAGGAGAAGGATGGAGAAAGCGAGAGACAGTTGCAAAAAGAAATAATTTAGTCCATTTTCTCAGCGGTGTTTGGGGGCTCTGTGCTAATATTTACATTGCAGAGGAGGGAGGAGACGGGACTGAGGATGGAGGGGAGCAGAGGAGGCGGGGGCGGAGCCTCCGCCGGCGAATAAAACCCCTCGTTAAAGGGAAGCACGTTAGTGTGTGGAGGAGCCACTCTGCCGAAACCCAGAGGGATGGGGCCGGCAGTGCAGTAGGACTGGATCGAAAAGAGGAAAACAAGGGCACGAAGACCAGCGAGAAAGAAGAGGACATCTGGCAAAGGCGGAAGCACAAGACGGGGAAGGGAAAGGAAACCCAGAGCAGGTGGAAACCAGATCTGAAGCAACACTGTCAGGTCACAAGTTGTTTTTCTAGAAGAGAAAAAAGTACCTGAGGATTGCTCTTTTTTCCTACAGTTAAGGAAAACTACTTTTGTCTTCATCATAAAAGAAAAAACTAGGGGGAGGTAAAGACAATCTCCTGTTTTATTAGGGGGAGAACTGACGGGAAATCCAGGCTCTCTTTTTGAAGCGTCTGAAATAAGCCACTGCCTGGTGCACAGAGCAGAGCCATCCTGGTTTCTGAAGGCACATCCCTTTCAGCAGATTTCCAGCCCGAGTCGCTGGCACAGTTCTATTTTTATATTTAAATGTATGTCTCCCCTGGCCTTTTTTTTAAGCAACACTTTTCGTTTGTAAACACGAGTGACCAGAAAGTGTGAATACGGAGTAGGAATATTTTTCGTTTTCTCTTTTATCTGCTTACCTTGTTTAGAGGGTAAGTGTGGTCCCTATTTCGGAAAAGGACGTTTTAATTCAAAGCTCTATCCCAATTTATTTACACGCATACTCATTTAGAAAGGGAGGCAGCTTTTGGAGGTTGCAATCTTACTGAGAAGGATGGAAGAAGGAGCCAGGCACCGAAACAGCACCGAAAAGAAACACCCAGGTGGGGACGAGTCGGACGCCAGCCCTGAGGCCGGTTCCGGAGGGGGCGGAGTAGCCCTGAAGAAAGAGATCGGATTGGTCAGTGCCTGTGGTATCATCGTAGGTGAGTTCCATTCCTTCCCACTGACCCCTCCTCTCCCTCTCTGATGGTGCTCTTGTGAGATCTTAACCCGTCGAAAGCATTATTTTTCTTCCCATTCCTTGGAAAAGGATTGTCAGTCACCTGAGCTGTAACCCATCTCCACTGGTCAAGTTTGAGAGGTATAGGAAACATGTCATGCATCTCTTCCTCCAAACCAGGCAAAGATTATGCCCAGTGTTCATGGAATGGAGCAAATCGTGGTCAGAAACCCGGCTTATGATTAGCATTGCCTGGGAACTCCTTAAAAATACAGGTCCTGGTCTCTACACTTGGGGGTTCTGGCTCAATAGGTTTAAGGTGGGACTAAGGGACCTGGACAAGTTTGTATGCAGCTATTCTTTCCAGGCTGAGTACAGGCTTTTAAGGCATTTTTGGTAGCTATTTTGCTGTTTTATGTTAAATGAAACTATGGGATGGGTATTAAAAATAGCAACAGCAATGCCCTGCCTTTTTATTTGAGCTTTTTCCATCATATGCAGCACTTTTACTGTGTGAAGCAGCTATGACAGAGCTGTTATTCCCATTTCACAGATGGGGAAGTTATGAAAGAAAAGAGGGGACAGATTGTGCCTCTCTGTAAATGTGGAGTTTGCAGTAGGATGTGGAGTTGAGGAGGAATTGATGGGTAAAATGTGTGTCCCAGCTGGGAGGCAATGAACGTGGGGAAACTGGTGGCCCCAAGAATGCCAGTGCAGGCCACTAAGACCCCCTGACTGCACTTGGCAGGACAGGGGCCCCAAACACAGCTTCGTCTCCAGGCAGCCCATCCTCTTTCCAGAGAAGTGTTGGAGATGGATGGCAGGCAATAGCTCACTATTCCTGCCCTCACTTCAGAGTGAGAATTTGTTCTGCTGTCTTTGGTAGAGGGCTTTACTTTCTTCCCAGAAAAGGGGGCGCAGGACAGTCAGGCATAGAAATGCTTCTGTCATCTCTCCAGAGTTCCTTTGTGAAAGCTCATTGTGTCCTGGTGCCCCTGAACCAGTTTCTCTGGCTGACACCATGTTCCATGCAGTAGCTCAGAGATATTTTGGCATCTGAGCAACAGTGACACTGGAGAACACTCTTGAAATCAAATAAAATCAGTACAGTATTCAGATAATCCTCTTCACCTCTTCACCCGGAACTTCAGTGACCAAACTCCCTTGAGTCTCTTTTCAAAATGGAATCCCATCCCCCCGCTCCCTCCCACCTACTGAAATCCTATTTTATGTGATTCTCTGACTCTGGGAAGTTTTCCAGACTATCTACAGTTATAAGAAAGATAGCGTTATAAGAAAAAGTAGAGTCATTATCTGAATCTCTCTACTTTTTCTCATGACATTTTTTTTTTTTTGGCCTCTCATTTACTTTATCTCAATTGCTCAAAAAAAAATGAGAACAGCCAAGTATTCAGTATGTATAGCACAACCCAGCTTAAGGTCTATGAATAGCCCAGAGCCCAATACCTCTTTCACCAATTTGACTGACAGAATTAAGCATTTTCCTCCCTCTAGGAAGATTCTGACTTATACATAGATGTGCACACAAGCACAATTAAACCTCTTTCTTCCTGCCCCAGCCTGGCTCACCCTTCCCATTATAGGTTCAGGTATTCAAGGGTAGAGGGTATTTTCCTATATACTGATGTTTTTGTCTCTTCCTTTCACATCTTTTTCTAAGACTATGAAGAAATGGGAGTGTTCAGGTATAATAAGTACAATTTCTGTGGGTATATGTTACTACTGATTTGTCTACAACCTTATGGATGGTACTTCAATGTGGGAATAATCTCAAAGCTCCCCATGGTGGCATTACAGTAACAAGAATGACAACTCTGGTGTTCTGTGGTGAAAATTTGAGATTCCAAATATGTCATTTCAGAGAATTTGAGATATTTTTGCAAAGTGTGAGAATCTCATAGAGTCAATAGGCACTATTCTACCCCAACTCAAGCGAGGCACAAATTTCCCCTTTAAGATGACACGGAGGACAAAATCCTTTCTGCTTCCCCTCCTTCATGGCTGTTGAGTCCCAGATGTGCTGAGGAACAGCCCTTTTCTCTTCTAGAGAAGTTTCTCAGTGGATGATTGTGATTCAAGTGTTTTCAAGACCAAATGCAAAAATAGAAATGGCATTTCTGTGTAGATTTCAGGGATCTGGTGTTCAATGTCAACACTACAGAAAAAAAGAGAACTAAAATGTAAAAAGAGAAAGGAAATTTTCTAAGTGAATCAGATGATATGGTATGGAAAAGTAACATTTGTACCAAATCTCTTTTTTTTTTTTTTTTTTTTTTTTTTGGCAGGGTCTTTTTTTTTTGTTGCTGTGGCATGCTCACTGCATCACTGCAGCCTTGAACTCCTGGGCTCAAGCGATCCTTCTGCCTCAGCCTCCCCAGTAGCTGTGACCACAGGCATGCACCACTACACCTGGCTAATTTTAAATTTTTTGTTGTAGAAACAGGTTCTCACTATGTTGCCCAGGCTAGCCTCCAACTCCTGGGCTCAAGCAATCCTCTTGCCTTGGCCTCCCAAAGTGCTGTGATTACAAGCATGAGCCACCATGCCCAGCCCCCAAATCTTTTTTATTTTTTTTTTTCAATTTTTATCTTTTTTT
>NW_016107485.1:1719151-1720693 GCF_001604975.1 Cebus imitator | reverse complement strand
TTTAAATAAAGATGGGATTTCACCATGTTGGTCAGGCTGGTCTTGAACTCCCGACCTCAGGTGATCCACCCGCCTTGGCCCCCAAAGTGCTTGGATTACATGCGTGAGCCACCACGCCCAGCCTTTTTTTTTTTTCTTTTTTTCGGAGTCTGACTGTGTTGCCCAGGCTGGAGGCTCACTGCAACCTCCACCTCCCAAGTAGCTGGGATTACAGGTGCCCACCACCACGCCCAGCTAATTTTTTCTTTTTGTATTTTTAATAGAGGTGGGGTTTCACCATGTTGACCAGGCTGGTCTCGAATTCCTGACCTCGTAATTCACCCCCCCTTGGCCTCCCAAAGTGCTAGGATTACAGGTGTGAGCCACCACACCCGGCCTCATTTGCCCTAAATATCTCTCTCTCATACCGACTTAGAGGGATAATTTAAACTGCATGTTTCACAAAATTTTATTCACAATCATTATGGGTGATTGAAAGTAGGGATAACAGAATGGTAGGTGTTATAGAAATATACAATGAACTAATAGAAGACCCATGCCAGAGAGATCCTTATAACCTGACTGGGAAGATGAGATGCATATGTACTAAACAGAGAACATTGAAAACTAATGACATGGGTTAGTTGTGTAAGAGCTGAAGAAGTGCAAAGTTAGGTGAATGGTGGGAAACAAGGAGAGAGAGGTTCTCACTAAGAAGGAGATTAAGAAGCATCTTGAAGGATTTGAGGAGAAGATGAAGTAGGGAAACTGATTCTGGAAGTTTTCTTAGGTAAAAGCATAATGACTAAACTGTTACTTCCTTGATCAAAGATTGTGTCCTTAAAAAAAAAGAATTGAACCAAGAGAAAAATTGAGCCAGGTGTGGTGGTGCCTACCTGTAGTCCCACATACTTACTCAATCAGTTGAGCCCAGGAGTTTGAGGCCAGCCTGGGCGACAGAACAAGAC
Source organism: Cebus imitator (assembly GCF_001604975.1). NCBI lineage: Eukaryota > Metazoa > Chordata > Mammalia > Primates > Cebidae > Cebus > Cebus imitator. The sequence continues at coordinate 1,719,746 of NW_016107485.1, read as the reverse complement.
ATCATCTCCTTTTTTTTTTTTTGAGATGGAGTCTTGCTCTGTCACCCAGGCTGGAGTGCAGTGGTGCAATCTCTGCTCACTGCAACCTCCACCTCCTGGGTTCAAGGGATTCTCCTGCCTCAGCTTCCTGAGTAGCTGGGACTACAGGCACATGCCCCATGCCTGGCTAATTTTTGCATTTTTAGTAGAGACAGGGTTTCACCATGTTGACCAAGATGGTCTCAATCTCTTAACCTCGTGATCTGCCCACCTCAGCTTCCCAAAGTGCTGGAATTACAGGCGTGATTTTTGAGACAAGATCTCACTGGATAACAAGCCAGGCTGGAGTACAGTGGTACAGTCATAGCTCACTGCAGCCTCAAAAGCAATTCTCCCACCTCAGCCTCCCAAGTAGCTGGGACTACAGGCACTCACCACCACACCTGGCTCATTTTTTAAATTACTGTTAATTTTTTATAGAGACAGGGTCTCCCTGTGTTGCCCAGGCTGATCTTGAACTCCTGGACTCAAGCAATCCTCCTGCCTCGGCCTCCCAAAGTGTTGGGGTTACAGGTGTGAGCCACTGTGCCCAACATGACCTTGCCTCTTAAAAAAA
>NW_016107485.1:1716982-1718891 GCF_001604975.1 Cebus imitator | reverse complement strand
TTATCTGCAGGGCTACTGGGAACCTGGCTTAAAAATCTTTAAGCTAGAAATAGTTTTATCAACCTGGACAGTTAGGTTGGCCCATTTTAATCTTTTAACATCACACATGCCCTAACCTAGCCAGGTTTTTGCTCTCCCTGTACTTGGCTAAGGAAACCTGTTGGCAGCATATTAACGTAGATTGCACCATGAGTGTGGAGTCCTCCCAAAGTTGAAAGAGGGTGTGAAGGAAAACACAGAAGTTAATTTATTAATGATACCAAACTACTGCCTTTTTGTTTTTGTTTTTGTTTTGAGACAGAGTCTCATTCTGTCACCCAGGCTGGAGTGCAATTGGCATGATCTCAGCTCACTGCAACCTCCGCCTCCCCGGTTCAAGCAATTCTTCTGCCTCAGTCTCCCAAGTACCTGGGATTACAGGCACCTGCTACTATGCCTGGCTACAAAGCTACAGCTAATAGCTGGGTTTATTAAACACTTAGTGTATGCCGGGCACTCATCCAATTACCTAACATACCTGAACTTATTTGTCACTCACAATAACTTATTTGGTAGGCACTTTATTATCTCTTCCTCCAGATAAGGAAATAGAGGCTCAAAGAGGAAAGCAACTTTGCTGAAGGTCACACAACTGAAAAGTACTGGAGCTGGGATTCAAACTCAGAGCTTGTCTGAATCCTGAATCAAGCTCATAAGCATTATTCTCCACTATTTCTATCTCCTTAAAGGAGTGTTTTCTTTTAGAATCTGGACAGAGGTCCTTATTCATTTTTATAGATGAATGAATATTCATTTTATAGCAATTAATGTTGTGTTCCCAGTGAGGAAGATTCCCAGTGTAGTGGGGAGCTGGGCGGTCAGCTGGAAGAAGAAGAAAGTAATATTGCCAGTACAATTACAGGAAGACTTGGGGTGAGCCTGAGGGGCATCTGGCCAGCACAGACCATGCTCGCATTCATTCCTGCACATGCACACCTTTCCTTTATGGACCGGCGTTCTTTCCAGCCACATTAGAACCACCACAGAGTTCCTGGCCATTTAAGTACTTTATACCAGTCACATATATAGGTATGTAACAAGAATCTATGTCTTGAAGGCAATAAAAGGAAAACCTTAAAAAAATTAAATTTAACAGAGTTTAATTGAGCCAAGAGCAATTCGTGAATCAGGCACCCTCCTGAGCCAGAACAGGTTCAGAGTTTTCTGGGGCAACTTCATGGTTGAAGAAGATTTATGGGCAGAAAAAGGCAAGTGACATACAGGAAATGGAAGTAAGGTACAGAAACAGCTGGATTGGTTACAGCTCTATGTTTGCCTTATTTCAATGTGGTTTGGACAGTTGGCTGCCTTTGATTGGCTGAAACTCAGTGAATGGTACAAAAGTAGGTTACAGTCTATTTACACATCCAATTAGTTACATTTCACCACATATGGAGAAACTTTTAAGTGGAATTTAAAATATGTAAGTAGGCAGCTTTAAGCTAAACCTAATATAACAAAGGTGAAGCTAGTTGAAGAACTGCAATAATAAAATTAATAAGTATATAATGTCAGATAATTTTGTTTTCAGCACAATTTATGTTTATGAGGGATCTTGGTATATTTGCTACAGAACAATACTGGAGAGCTGGGCACAGTGGTTCACAGCTGTAATCCCAGCACTTTGGGAGGCTGAGGCAGGTGGATCACCTGACGTCAGGAGTTTGAGACCAGCCTAACCAACATGGAGAAACCCTGTCTCTACTAAAAATACAAAATTAGTTGGGCATGGTGGCATATGCCTGTAATCCCAGCTATTCAGGAGGCTGAGGGAGGAGAATCACTCGAACTCGGGATGTGGGGGTTTCGGTGAGCCAAGATCTCACCATTGCACTCCAGCCTGGGAAACAAGACCAAAATTCCGTCTCAA
>NW_016107485.1:1707642-1716957 GCF_001604975.1 Cebus imitator | reverse complement strand
AAAAAAAAAAAAAAAAGAACAATACTGGATACAGGTCTAGCTACTAGACCACTATCTCCCAACTAATGTGATTTTTTAAAATAGTATTTATTGAGCTCTTACTAAATGCCAATTTTTTTTTTGAGACAGAGTCTCACTCTGTCTCCCAAGCTGGAGTGCGGGTGGTGCAATCTCGGTTGACTGTTGCAACCGCCCCCTCACCGGGTTCAAGAGATTATTCTGCCTCAGCCTCCTGAGTAGCTGGGATTACAGGTGTGAGCCACCATGCCTGGCTCATTTTTGTATTTTTAGCAAAGATGGGGTTTCACCATTTTGGCCAGGGTGGTCTTCAAACTCCTGACCTCAAGCGATCCGCCCACCTCGGCCTTCCAAAGTTCTGGGATTATAGGCGTGACCCACTGCACCTGGCATAAATGCCAATTCTTGAGCTATAAGCTCTTTGCATATATTATTTTATTCAATCCTCACAACAATCTTAAGAAAGTACTTATTGTGATTATCTGTGTGTTAAAAAATGGGGAAATTAGGCCAGGTGTGGTGCCTCAAACCTGTAATCCCAGCACTTTGGGAGGCTAAGGTGGTTGGATCAACTGAGGTCAGGAATTTGAGACCAGCCTGAACAACATGGAGAAGCCTCATCTCTACTAAAAATACAAAATTAGCCAGGTGTGGTGGTACATGCTTGTAATCCCAGCTATTTGGGAGGCTGAAGCAGGAGAATTGCTTGAACCTGGGAAGGTGAAGTGATCTTGGTTGCAGTGAGCCAAGATCACACCATTGTACTCCAGCCTGGACAACAAGAGCGAAACTCCGTCTCAAAAAAAAAATTGGGAAATTGAGTCACAGAGCTGATAGCTAATTTTTCTAGGATTACACCACTGATAACTGAGATGATTCCATAGCCAAAACCCTTAATCATTACCCATTTCTAATTGGTAACCAAGAGAGGAGGAGGCTGATGTATATTGCATGGTGGGGCAGTTGGCCTGAGATTGGAGTTCAGAAAGACCATGGATGTCTGATACTGAAAAAATTGGGGGGGAAATTTTAAAGGGTTTCTGTCAACAGAGAAGTGTGGCTGTGAGTATAACTGCACTGAAATGGCACTGGGCAGTCTTGGAAATATTTCAAGTATAAAAGATCTCACACCCATGTGGTCTCTACCACTTTAGAGGATTTTGTATTTTAGTCTCTAATATGATGTATTAGCTCTAATCCCAAAAATGTCTACTGGATGTTGACCAGAGGGAATAAGTGTGAAAACTGCTTCTTGAGTTTGTACTTCAGTTACAAAATACACATACTCACACACAAACCATGGAAGGATTAGGATTTGGTTCATTCAGGATGAAAATGTGATTAAAACTCTCATTGTTCTCAAAGAAAACTCTGGGAAAGAAGCCAACTAGGAGGTATTTCAAAACAAACACATCTTGGTCAGTAGAGAAAAGCTATATACCCATCAATGTAATAATAATAAGTAGCTACCATTTACTGAACACTTACTATGCACCAGATATATAGTGCCTGATCAGTACTTTATGAGCGTTCTCATCTAACCCCACAACATAACTACTGTTATAGAAGTGAAAGGTTCAAGTAGGTAAATAACTGGGTGATGGTAGAGCCTAGATTACCACCAAGGTCACTGAACTCCTAAGCAACGGGGCTTAACCAAAATGTTCCACAGTGTGGAGTGCAAGGTGGCTGGGACCAGGAATCCTGTTGGATGCTTCCTGCCTCCAGGAACCAGAGAGCTCAAGGAGTAATTTGGTTGAATCTGCTACTGTCAGGGCGATAATACATTCCCTCAAAGAGCAGAGTTACACAGAATGACTGACTAGCAGGAGATGCTTAGAGTCAGGGAAAGAAAGTAGGAACCTGGCAGGTAAAAACTGTGCCCAAGAGACACACCAGACAGCCACTTTAAACAACAACAATTGGCAGGGTGCCGTGGCTCATGCTTGTAATCCCAGCACTTTGGGAGGCTGAGGCGGGCGGATCACAAGGTCGAGAGATCAAGACCATCCTGGCCAACATGGAGAAATCTCATTTCTACTAAAAATTCAAAAATTAGCCAGGTGTGGTGGCAGGTGCCTACAGTCCCAGCTACTTGGGAGGCTGAGACACAAGAATCGCTTGAACCCAAGAGGCAGCGGTTGCAGTAAGCCAAGTTGCACCACTGCTCACTCCAGGACTCTGTCTCAAAACAACAACGACAAAAACAAAAACTACTGTACCCAAATGAAATAACCTTCTTGGAGAGGCCAGCACCATATATACACTTTTCTGGGTTAAATCAGCTTATTGAAGTGGGGTAGAGTTGTGGGGCATCTTGGCTGGGGCTTCTCAAGTTGCCAGGCTACAGAGGTTTTCTGTCTTTTCTGATGGGTAATACCTCAGGAATTTCTGTTGTTTTGTTGTTATTGTAGGAGACATAGATGGATCTAGAAAAGCAGGTACATGCAAATGATCCCAGGAGTATATCCCGAACTACAGAAAACAAGAACCATTCAGGAACCCTGGGGGCTAGAAACTGTTCCTTTCCAGTGTTTAACTCCCTGCTGAGCATACAGAGCATGGAGGACCAAGCCTTTTTTCCTTCCCAGAACACGTCCACAGAGCAGGCCCCTGGGTCCCTTCTCCCTGGAGATCTGGAAATGGCAAACTGCAGGCTACTCTCTGCGGCAGGAGTGGGAGCAGCTGGACATAGGATTCAGAATTATTCCATATTTTAGCAAACACTCACTGAGCACATTATATTCTAGGCCTTGTACTGAGCACTGGTGAATTTTATTTCTAGGAAGAAAAATAATCCCTCGAGTCTATTTTAAACTGTTTTATTTATAGAATGAGTGAAGTTTGAGCTGAAAAGATTTATCGATCACATCTCATCCCTCATCTTTGTCACAGTCACATGTCTTCCCATTGGTTTGCTCCCTGCTTTAAATATCTTCAGCGTCAGCAGCAGTGATGTCACTTCTGGGGAGAAGGTTTCACAATGTCTGAAGATGGACCAGGCAACCTCACACTGCACATTGCAAAGGCAGATTGCTCAGAAGGAGTACCACTGCTGCAGAATTATTACTTTTCTCATCTGTCTCCATATTTTAAAGGTGCTTGTTTGTACATTTGGAAATGCATGAACATTTCAGCTGCTTTGTAAGAATATAATTCTGCAGAATGTGTTTAGTAAGCAGCTGATAATGGCAGGTCAGGTTGACTCAAGGAGATATTTGGACCCTGATACTGAAAGCAGAAATCTTAATGTGAATTTTTCCATGATTTGCATCAGCATGTCATAGAATGGGAGGAACCACTGATTAGAAAAATGTGGACTTTAGAGATAGTATTAAGTTTGCTAACTGCTTCCCTATTTACAATCTTTGTAATCTTGAGCAAGTTAATTATCAGTCAACTTAGCTGAGCAATGGAAATTCTTGTAGGAAACAAAGCTAGCCAGATGCAGTGGCACATACCTAAAATTCCAGCACTTTGGGAGGCTGAGGTGGCGGGATTGCTTGGATCCAGGAGTTCAAGACCAGCCTGGGCAACACAGTGGGTCCCTGTCTCTACAAAATATTTAAAAATCAGCTGGGTGGGGTAGCACACGCCTGCGGTCTCAGCACTAGGGAGGCTGAGGTGGGAGGATTGCTTAAGCTTGGGAGGCAGAGGTTGCAATGAGCTGTGATCATGCCACTGCACTCCAGCCTGGGTGACAGAGTGAGACCCTGTCACACACAAAAAAAGTAAAAGTTTAAAAAATAAAACAAAGCCCTTGCACTCCTTTAACTCAAAGAGAGAAAGAAATTAATATTTATTGGAAGATACCACAGTGTATCAGTATGTTGTAGAATGGGAGGAACCAGTAATGATTAGTGGTTCCCACTCCCAGTGCACATACTCAATAATTCTGGTCCTGAAACTTGAATTGGACTGATCCAGTAAGAAGACTGACCATTTCAGCCCAAGTGTGATCTGCTTGGCAACCAGCCAGTTGCTTTTCCTTTTCTCTTTGCTGAGCTGAGTCTACTCACTCATCAGCATCAGTCTGACACTTCCCTCCCAGGAAGACTTTTCTGAACAGCCCATGCCAGTAATTTTTTTTTCACCCATTAAAATCTTGTCATATATTGCAATAGCCCTCATGCAGCTTCTGCTCTGCATAGTATCAGCTCTGTGTCTGTGCACATGTATCTTCCTTTCCACACAGTTCCTTGAAACCAGGAACTGTGTCTCACTTTCACATCGTATAACTGTTCCCAGCACTAGTACATGTTGAGTACTGAATAATAGCAATCAGTCAAAAACAAACCCTCATTCAAGATTGCCTCACAACGATGTGAATATACTTAACACTGCTAAACTATAGACTTTAAAATTGTTAAGATGGTAAATTTTGTTATGTCTTTTTACCAAATGAAAATTTTGTTCTGTTTAAAAATGAGTTATTCCTATGAATATACATTTTTGTGCTTAGCTTTAAAAAAATAATCATCCAGGCTCAAATTTTAAAGGGATTAGAGCTTAACCAAAGGTAACAGTGCTGAGGTTGAGAAGCCCTGTTCTACTTTCAAACTTCAATGAAGCCCAGATATTTTGTTGTGGGAAGTTGTCCTGTCTGTTGTAGGATGTTTAGCGCCATTACCAGCCTCTACACATCAGGTGCTGGTAGCTCTCCTACCCTGGTTGTGACAACCAAAAGTGTCTCCAGATACGGCCAGCTGTCCCCTTGAGGTGTGGACAAAGTTGTTCTCAGTTGAAAACCATAGAGGAAGTCAAAGCCTCTCACTGTGGATGCCTGGCTCCCCAGTCAGGCAGGGAATGCTGGAGTCAAGATGTGGGTCCTTCCTGGGCTTATTTGAGGGCTCAACACTCAGCACCCCCGCCAACCCCCAGGCTACAATTCCTATCTTTCAGTAGCTGGTGGTTGGCCCCATCCATTTCATTAAAAGTCCATGTGTGAACAAGTGCTTCCCAATTACCATCCAAAGCAAGCATGTACAGAGTAGGCGCTCAATAAATACCTTTTGAGATGCAATTACCTGCTGCCCGCCCACCTGTGGCATCTAAAAATTATACCTAGACCAGCAGACAAATGACTCAGAGGATGATGCTTCATAGTCCTGGCTGTACAATGCTATTTTGGAGCCAAATCTCCAAACTAAGTCCATTGAATTCTTGTAGGATTGGTCTCTGTCCCTACTGCTACAAAACCTAGCCATTCCTTATATTTATTAGCATTTCACAAATTATAAAGTGCCTCACATATAGGCTCTCCCTTGATTCCCCACAACTACCCTGTCGAGGCAGACAGGGCAGGAACAATGATTTGATTCTGCAAATGAAGAGAGTGATTTTCAGAAAAATTCAGGTCACACAGCAAAGCAAGGACAAAGTGTCTCCTCCAGCTATAACTCTAGTGCCTTTTCATGTTTTCAATAAGGAATGTACAACAGCAGAGTTCTGCAGCGCCTTCCACATCTCAATCTGCAGAAGATGTTGACTCCTCAGGGCATGTGTCAGAGTCTTGACCTGCTACCACCCCTGAGGAGCTGTTTGTACAGTCCTGATGGGAAAGTGTAAACAGGGTGAGAGGCATGGTGATCTCCCAGGCCTGGCATGAAGATCAAAGCCTGGCCCCCACATGCCAGACCTGTTTTCACGCTGTTCCCCTAGTCCTGAAATGCTCTGAGATCCTCTCAGCCACTCTGTGGAAGAGACACAAAGCAGATTCACCTAGCTTTCTCTGAACATCATGGAAATGGCCAAAACCTCCAAGCCCCAGGAGGAGGCTGTGGCTAGATTTCAAGACTAGCGTGAGTAAGGAAGGTCAAACCTTTCGGATCTGAGGGTCTGTTGGATGTTAGAAGTCTGGTATTCCATGCCTTAGGAAATTCTTTGATGGCTGTAACATTCTAGTGTGGACAGGCCTAGATGTGAGTAATGCTTTAATGAGAGTCACATGGGTATTGGTCTACAGATGGGGGAGTTAGTGATTATTCACGGCAAACGTGGGTTTTCTCAATTCCGGCAATTTTTCTAGTGAAGACTTGCCCATTGAGACAACATGGCTCCTTTTTAATGAAATGGTATGCTTGGCTTTTCTTTGACAGAACAAGCCAAACTGGATTTCATTGTCCAGGCATCCTAGAATTCATTCTTCACTAAAGATCTTTGTGATAAGATGATTACTTTAATTGGGGGTGGATGGAAGCAGGACTAAAACTCTAACCCTGAGTACCTCAGCAATACCAGATGGATGTGCATCTCATTCTCAAGTGGCTTTGTAGACGGTATGTCTAAAGCTAAAACACTGCAGGAAAAAACCCACAGTAATAAACTTTCTTCCTATAGCTCATCAAGAAATGTTCATTGGCCAGGCGAGATGACTCATGCCTGTAATCACAGCACTTCAGGAGGCCAAGTCAGGAGGATCACTTGAGGCCAGGGGTTCGAGACCAGCTGGGCGACATAATGAGACCACCCCCCACTCTAAAAAAATTAAAAATTAGCTAAGTGTCGTGGCACACACCCATAGTCCTAGCTACTCAGGAGGCTGAAACAGAAAGATAACTTGAGGCCAGGGTTTTGAGGCTGCAGGGAGCTATGATCACATCACTGTACCCTAGCTTGGGTGAAAGAGTGAGACCCATGGCCAAGCACGTAATCCCAGCACCTTGGGAGGCTGAGGTGGGCAGGTCACCTGAAGTCAGGAGTTTGAGACCAGCCTGGCCAACATAGTAAAACCCCATCTCTGCTAATAATACAAAAATTAGCTGGGTGTGGTGACACACACCTGTAATCCCAGATACTCAGGAGGCTGAGGCAGGAGAATCGCTTCAACCTAGGAATCGGAGGTTGCAGTGAGCCGAGATTGTGCCACTGCACTTCAGCCTGGGCAACAGAGTGAGACTCTGTCTGAAAAAAAAAAGAAAAAAAGAAAGAAACCCTGTCTCCTAACGCCCCCCAAAAAGTTCATAGTCAAAGTAGAGAAGCCCTTTCTCAGTTAGTCTTTTTATTTCTTTTCTTTTCTTTTAATTTATCCCCTATTAACCTCAATAGGGAGAGTTAGTCTTTTCAAAGCCACTCCAGGAAAGTCTCACTTAGACAGTGTCCAAGTTGAAAAGCCCAGTTACTGTAAAAGTGTCTGTTGTGCAGTTTCCAAAGGAGAGGCAGCATGGAGTCATGGAAGAAAGTCTGGGTCAGGAGTCCAAGGACTTAGCTTCTCATCCAGGCCTTGCTACTTATGCAGCGCTTGACTTTGATAAAGTCCTTTCACCTCTCCGAGCCTCAGTTTTTGCAATGGTAAAATAAGAATGATAGGACCTGCCCTGTGCACCTAAGAAAGTAGTTAGGAGATCAAGTAAGGTAATGGATATGAATGTTTTATAAATCCCCATTGAAGGTGGTACTGGAATAGAAAGAAAGAATGAGATCTGCTTTCCAACTCTTTAATAAGTGACTTCTGTGAACCATTCCCATTGCCTATGTAGTACAGCATGGAAGACCGACCCCAAATGTGTTAGGAAGACCTTTTACTTTCAGGAAAAAGCTGGAGGCTGTGACAGAATATTTAGGTTCCAGTCCAGCTACAACGAACTTACCCTATGATTTAGGCAAATTACTGCCTTTCTAGGTCTCAGTTTCTTCATCCATAAAATAGGGATAATAATACTGTCCTCATTTTCCCCATTTGAAAAATAGGAATAATAGTTGTTCTACTTTCTTCCCCTATAAATTGGAGATGGTAGGCCGGGCGCAGTGGCTCACGCCTGCAATCCTAGCACTTTGGGAGGCCGAGGCAGGAGGATCACTTGAGGTCAGGAACTCAAGACCTGGCCAACATGGTGAAACCCCATCTCTAGTAAAAATACCCAAATTGGTCAGGTGTGGTGGCACACGCCTGTAATTCCAGCTACTCGGGAGGCTGAGGCACAAGAATCACTTGAACCCAGGAGGCACAGGTTGCAGTGAGCCGAGATCACATCACTGCACTCCAACCTGGGTGACAGGGAGAAATAAATACATTGGAGATGGTAGTAATAGCCATTCTACTTTCCTTAGCAGCAAAATAAGTGGGTTGCTTTACTCATTTGCCTGCAACATACACTTAACATTCTCACAGGATTTGGATGTTCCAAAGAAATAGGTATACTAAACTGCTCTGTAGAGATGCACAAATGGTGTCAGGCATCATTTATGAATTAAGCATTATGGCATGCCTACTAGGGGACATTTCACAGATAAGGGAAAGCAGCATAGTTCTTGCTTTCATGGTGCTTACAGTCTAGTAGAGGAGATGGATATCAGGTAATCACACTAAAGATTGGATAAAAGTAGTAGACACTACTGTTGAGTAAATGTAATGTAAATTTCCTTTATACTCTAGAACGTATCTCTGCTGTGAGTGACATTCTTTCCCCTGCAGAAGTCCCAGAGGCTGCTAAGGTGGAGTTCTTGACTCTAGTTTGCTAGAGGGCGATTTCCTAGAATGAGAGACACTCCTTTTTTCTCTTATTCCCTAGCACTCAGTTTACAGTGGTGTAGCTCAATTTTTTTTTTTTTTTAGCTTTTATCTTTGTAATTTTATTTATTTATTTATTTGAGACAGGGTCTTGCTCTGTCACTAGAGTGCAGTGGTACACTCACAGCTCACTGCAGCCTCGACCTCCCAGGCTCAAGTGATCCTCCCACCTCAGCCTCCCTAGTAGCTGGGACTATAGGCACATGTCACCAAGTCTGGCTAATTTTTAAAATTTTTTTGTAGAGATGGGATCTTCTTATATCGCCCAGGCTAGTTTCGAATTCCTGGACTCACGCAATTCTCCTGCCTCAGCCTCCCAAAGTGCTGGGATTACAGGCACGAGCCACCAATGCCTGACCTATCTTTGTAATTTTAACTTGGTCAAAATTAAGGTTTTGAGGGGAGAAACCCAATTTTTATGAAGTGAGGACTCTTATTCCAGAGCCAATCTCCAGTGACCCTCACAATCACTCTGGCAGCTCTGCCAGAATTCTTGAAGGTTGGGGCCTCCAAGAAGAAGTGAAGGCAAGAAGTGGGCAGTTAGTGTTGCACATCCCATCTTCCAGTGGCTCCTGCGATCTAGAACAACGGAAAGAATCCACACACTCAAAGTGTCAGAGCAAAAACAGAAGAGAAGCACTTACCGATCCCTGCTGCAGTGCTTGTTTTCTAAGAACCCTTAGTGGAACATTGACACTCTTCATTCCTGAAAAGATCGGATCTATTTAATAACACCCATCCTCACTTTCCCTCTTACAACAGCCATTCTTTTTTTTTTTTTTTTTTTT
>NW_016107485.1:1693343-1707305 GCF_001604975.1 Cebus imitator | reverse complement strand
CTCAACCTAGCTAAGAGACCAACCACAACACAATGAAAAGTTGCATTAACTAATTCAGAATATTATCTGTTAGCCATTCTTGGCTCTACGAAGCACCTAGCTATACACTTCTCCCTTCTCAGTACCTTAAAAGTATCTTAACAAAGTCAAGCCTTGTTTCTCTGCTGCTATTGATTGTTTTCCTAACCCCTTGAGCTGGTTTTATAACCCTAGCTCTATTGCTTTCATCTTGGCTGGCTTTGAAATGCCCTATATATTGTTCTTTTGATAACTTCCTGCTAGGCAAGGAATTTACTATCATCTTTCAGTGCTATTAGCAAAACTGTCTCTAGGTCTCTCATTTCTCAGCACTTGATGTCTTCCAGGGAACAGCAGCGCATTTGGTTTGGCAGGTGAAAAATCATTTGACAGGGGGAACATGCTCTAAGTCCTGGAATACTACAAGCAGGTCTGTTAGTCTCTACTAATCCAGTACTTCTGAACAGAGCATATGGGGACTGTTTGAGGAGAGAGGAGGGCTGAAAGATGTCCTGTTGTCCTATCAATCACAGAACTTTGCATAAGCTTACAAGAAGAGGAAAAGTCTGTAAGGACTGGTGGCACTCAGAATCTCCTTTTTCTATCTTCCCTTTGCCTGATAGTTATATCACTGATTTGATGATGAGAGATTACTTCTTTTACTTTCATGTCTATAAGCAGCCCTGTTCTGTTGGGAAAGACTTTGAGCACCAAAATTAGGAAGACATATTTAAGATAGATAGGTGCTTCCTTTTCATCTGTATCTAACTTGAGCCTATGCCCTCTGATTCTATATTTCAGTGTCAGGGATCGATTGAGGTTGAGTTATGGTTGATACCTGAACGTCTGTTTTTTAAAGCTGAGCATAGAACCTTACAATCTCCATCTCACTGGCTCCAAACTACTACAGAGAGATCATGGAGAGGTGAGGTGTCCTTAGAAGACGGTCAAGTCCAGCTGACCTCAGGATACTCTAGCTCTGCCTTCCCACCTGCATCCGTTTGGTCTCTGCTTCTTTGCTCAGGCATTTAGTGGTGCAGCTGGGAAGGGCATGAAGTAGCACTTTCAAAGCACCCACCCAATGGACCTTAATGGCCTACTATACCACAAGAAGTGGACAGAGGAACAGCTGGGAGGAAGCATGTCAGGAACGGCCTCCACACTCCTACTCCTCTTCTGCCTAGCACACACAACCCAGCAGCCAGGCATTCAGTACTGGCTGCGGGCCTTGCCTCTCAGGAGAAAACCAGCCCCTGCACACAAGCAGAAGTGGATTAGTGGAAAGAGCGCTGGATTAAGTATCAGGAGACTGACTTCTAGATCCAATTTTACCCATCAGTAGCTGTGGAATTTGGAGAAAGCCACTTAACCCCTCTGTGTCTTAATCTCTGAGTTTATAAAATGGAGAGGGAAGTACCTGCCTCTTTCCTCTCCCTGAATTCCATAAGATTGTTATGAGGGTCACATGAAACATTGGTGGGTAATGACCTTTGAAAGAATATAGTGTTGAGGCTTTGTACATATTGCATTCCTACATACCACTTCTAAGCTAACAGGACTGTTTTTGTAGGGTTATTTTATGTTCTTCCCCAAGGTGGGGCTGTCATGTGGAAGCCAGCCTCTGGGAGTATTTTCTACACTCCTAACTCTTGAAAACCCCCAGTGTTGGGGTGTGACCACAATCTGTCTAAAAAATAATGCCCTTTGGCTCATTTCTGAAGCCTTCTAGTGGGCAGGTGGTCTCTGAAAACAGCCCACTTTTCCAGCTCTGCCACTTTCAGCCAGTCTTGAGACCCTTGTCACTTTGGGTGGACCATGTGTTGCTCAGCTGGAGGATCCTGAGATATGATACTTCACCATCACTTACTGCGATGCAGACCAAGGCAACTCACTTTGTATCACTGAGACTCAATTTCCTCCTCTGTGAAATGTGAGAAATGATATCTAATTCCATAGTGTTGTCCTGAGGATTCAATGAAACATGGAAAGTGCCTGACCAAGTTCCTGGTACATGTCAATTATCTGCTTTTCTTTCCCCTACTTCAGGGAGAATTATTGCTGGGCACACTTGCCTGCAAATCATTTACATATCTCCAAAGCATTTCAGAATCAGATCAGAGATGAGACCACCCTGCAAATGACAATCCTACCAACCATCTCATCTCTGCTCTCTCCCCTTGGTGCCCCATGCAGGGAACATCATTGGCTCCGGAATCTTTGTCTCGCCAAAGGGTGTGCTGGAGAATGCTGGCTCTGTGGGCCTTGCTCTCATTGTCTGGATCGTGACAGGCCTCATCACAGCTGTGGGAGCCCTCTGCTATGCTGAGCTTGGGGTCACCATCCCCAAATCTGGAGGTGACTACTCCTATGTCAAGGACATCTTCGGAGGACTGGCTGGGTAAGAGGATCTGTGGAGGCCTGAATTGTCTAGGGGAAAAGGAGAAAGACGTTCAGAAGGAGGTCAGATTGGAAAAAGCCAGGGCTTTCCAGTCTCCAGTGTGCCAGAGAGTGCTAGAGAGTGGAATGTCTCTTCTGCTTTCCTGCCATGGTTGCTAGTGGAGCCTTGTGTCCCCTTGAGGCTCCTGAAAATGATGGAAGTTCCAGGTTTGTAGTTTTGACATCTGTTTTGATCTTAGTGGAACAGATTCTCTTTTTTTTTTTTTTTTTTTGTCAGAGTTTCACTCTTGTTGCCCAGGCTGGAGTGCAATGGTACAATCTCAGCTCACTGCAACCTCCACCTCCCGGGTTCAAGCAATTCTTCTGCCTCAGCCTCCCAAGTAGCTGGGATTACAGGTGCGTGCCACCTCACTGGCTAATTTTTTTTGTATTTTTAGTAGAGATAGGATTTCTCCATGTTGGTCAGGCTGGTCTTGAACTCCTGACCTCAGGTGATCCGCCTGCCTCTGCCTCTCAAAGTTTGGGATTGCAGACATGAGCCACCGTGCCCAGCCAGTGGAAAGGATTCTATGAGTGGAGCAAACAGAACTGTATAACAACACTACTGACCATAGATTCCCAGAGAAAGCACATCCCAAAAATAAGGCCCTTCTATCTTGACAAGTGAGAGTGGCCACCTAAGGTAGAGTGAACCTTCTTCTCTCACTCCCAGGGATAATGGCCTCCCTCTAGAGTTGGGCCCTAATCTTAAATTTCCTCAATTTCTGCATCCCTGCCATTGATAAACCCTCACCAATGGGCCAAAGGGTGTGGAAGGCACTTCCCCCCGCAAACCTCCACTTGATACCTCTCCTGATCGTTGCTTACATAACCATACACTTAGTATGTCCTATCTATCAACATTCTGGGGTTGCAAATTTTGTTTTTCCACTATTGGATGCTGGTGGCCACAGTAATGGAGAAGAGATGATGAAAGGAGACAAGAGAAAGAAAGAATGCCAGCCAGACACGGTGACTCACGCCTGTCATCCCAGCACTTTGGGAGGCTGAGGCGGGCAGATCACCAGGTCAAGGGATCAAGACCATTCTGGCCAACATGGCAAAACCCCGTCTCTACTAAAAATACAAAAATTAGCCGGGTATGGTGGCAAGTGCCTGTAATCCCAGCTACTCAGGAAGCTGAGGCAGGAGAATCTCTTGAACCTGGGAGGCAGAGATTGTGTTGAGCTGAGATCGCGCCACTACACTCCAGCCTGGTGACAGAGCAAGACTCCATCTAAGAAAGAAAGAAAAGAAAGAGAGAAAGGAAGGAAGGAAGGAAGGAAGGAAGGAAGGAAGGAAGGAAGGAAGGAAGGAAGGAAGGCAGGCAAGCAGGAAAGCAAGCAAGCCAGCCAGCCAGCCAGCCAAGACATGTTAGTGCTTGTGGAAATTTAGCTCTTCATCATTAAACCATTTGACTGTCATTGCAGAGGCCTGGATGTCTCATTTGTGGGCAGGTCAGAGGCTGGGCTTTTCAGCATCCCTGAAAATAAAAAGGATGCCTGAGTTGCCTGGGCTCTCCCCTGATGGCTCTGCTTCCCTGCCATGCCTGACGGTGGGAATGTCCCTTTCCTCCTTCAGATTCCTGAGGCTGTGGATTGCTGTGCTGGTGATCTACCCCACCAACCAGGCTGTCATTGCCCTCACCTTCTCCAACTACGTGCTGCAGCCGCTCTTCCCCACCTGCTTCCCCCCAGAGTCTGGCCTTCGGCTCCTGGCTGCCATCTGCTTACGTAAGTGCCATCTGCTTACCTAAGTGCCATCTGGGCCTTGTTAGCAAGACAGCCTCTTTTATTGTATTTATGTCCTCACTCTGTCGCGCAGGCTGGAGCTCAGTCTCATGACCATAGCTCACTGCAGCCTCGAACACCTGGGCTCGAGTGATCCTCCCACCTTGACCTCCCAAAGTATTGTGGTTATAGGTGTGAACCACTGCGCCTGGTCTGAGAGACAGCCTCTTTTAGCCTTCCTGGTGGTCTATATGTCTCTGTCTCTCCTTCCTTCTCTCCGTTTTTTTGTTTTTTTGTTTGTTTGTTTGTTTGTTTATTTTTTGAGACAGGGTCTTACTCTCTCTCCCAGGCTGGAGTGCAGTGGTGTGATCTCTGCTCACTGAAACCTCCGTCTCCGAGGTTCAAGCGATTCTCCAACCTCAGACTCCTAAGTTGCTGGGATTACAGGTGTGAGCCACCATGCCAAGCTAATTTTTGTAATTTTTGTAGAGATGGGGTTTCACTATGTTGGCCAGGCTGGTTTCGATCTCCTGATCTCAAGTGATCCACCCACCTCAGCCTCCCAAAATACTGGGATTACAGGCCTGAGCCACCTCGCCTTGTCTCCTTTTCTTTTCCCCATTATTTTTCTTTCAATTTCCTACAAGTGTGTTTTTTTTATGAACGCATTCTGCATACAATTGTCTGGTGTTGAAAAAAAAAAAGAAACTTAAGTAGCTCCTTGGAGGCACAGTAATTTTCACTAGCAGGGTTCTTGGCATTAGGCAAAGCACTTTCACCTATATTATCTGATTTGAGCTTCATGACAAATCCATGAGGTAAGCTGGGCCAGTATTAACATTTTCCCAGAACAGATAAGGGAACAGAGAGCCAGGCAAGTGACTTGCCCAGGGAGGCAGGCCGCACAGAGTGCCAGGGCTCCTGATTTCTTCTCTGTCCAGTGCACTGCACTGTACTGGCTACTTCCAGCTGTTCCTAGGAAGATTATCCTGGCTTCTTGGCAACAGGTGCACATCTACTTCTACCTCAACTTGTCAAGTCATACTTTTTTAACTCTCTTGGAGGAGAGTTTGTCCATGGTCCCTGCCCTTGATGAGTTTTCTAGCTAGGAGAAAAGCCATATAGATGGATACCGTGGTTAAGATTCAATTGCAGTAAAAATTCAGAGAAGGGAGCTAGGCATGGTGGCGCACACCTGTAGTCCTAGCCACCTGGGAGGGTGAGGTAGGAAGGTCACTTGAGCCTGGGAATTCTGGGCTATAGTGAGCTATGATCACACCTGCAAATAGCCACTGTACTCCAGCCTGGGCAATGTAGTGAGATCCTGTATCTAAAAGAAAAAAAAAATTAAAAACAATACTAACAATAAAATTCAGAGAAGGAAAAAAGATCTCTATGGGCTGGAATAGGTTAAAGGCTTTCTAGAGAAGTTCTGCAGAGCCGTATTTCTAGGAAGTCTCAAAGCTTAATCTCTGATATTAGTGATCTCAATGGATTGGGGTATTTTATATCTTTCATCAAAAACTAACTTCTAAAGTAAATACTCAGATATGTTTCAGGAGCTCCACCTCTAGAGTTCCCTTGGTCCCTGCCTTCCCACACCTTTCAATACACAGACTTAGCTGAGGGTAGTGATCATCCTGGCCATACCATTTCCCAGGTCCTGACACTTTTCCTTCTGTCCTGCTATGGGATGAGGAGGAAGAAATCACTCACCCACCCCAGAAGCCTCTTAGAAGCCAGGCAGCTGGGACCCAAGAGGCTGTCTCCTCGGCAATGACCCCTCTTTGGCAATGGTGGTCAACCCTTGGACAGACCTCCACCACTCAGGCCATTTGCAACATGGGGCCAAGACATTTGTTTGGGGTGTATTCCTTGTGCTTGGTTGGGCCTGCTCACAGATCTGAATGCAGGCTCCAAAGCCAGGCTGCCTGAGCCTGCATCTCCAGTCCACCACTTTCTCACTGCAGTGGTAAGTGCTGGGCAAAATCACCTGCCCACCCTACTGTGAGATGAGGAGTATAATCCTAGCTGTCTCAAGAGGTCATGGCCATAGGTGTTGCATGAGAGAAGGAAGGGGACACCCTCAGCATAGTGTTGGACACCCAGTACCCCAGTCATGTCAGTCACTGAGGGTAGGCTAGGGCAAGTCACTGAAGGTGGGCAAGATGCTGGGACCACTTCATCTTTGCATCCTAGCTGGATCCAGAGTTGAGAGGGGCAGTGGGGAGGAGCGAGGGCGTGGGAATGCAGGAAGAGTGCTGTTTCTGTCCTCAGACAGTCTAATGGGAGGGTGGGAAGGGGGGCCACAGAAGTGCTGGCCACCGCTGTTTTGGTGTTTCTTTGCATACAGACAGCTTCCTTTTTCCTGCTGATGCTGCTAAAGTGGCTCAGACAAGAGGCCACACTTACCCTCCTACTAGAAATCAAAAACCCCCGAGCCTGTTCAGTTTGTACCCTAGGAGAGGAGCAGGCTACAGGTTGATGAAGTTTCCAGGCAGCCAGACCCCGTGGCTTCCTTTGCATTCCCCAAAGCTGCCAAGGGTTTAACCACTTGCACAAATACTCTCCAGGGTAGTGTAGTCCTTTGGGTGTCCCCTCAGACCAGAAAGATCTAAACCCTCCTAGGAGATAAGAACAGCACCTGCCTGTAGCCCTTCTCCAGAATGCCAGGTTGCACAATCCTCTCCACAGCCTACCCCTCACCTAGATGCTGCTAGCATCAAGCCAAGGAGAACTTTAGGAACTGGCTGACGACAAAAATGACAAGGGTCCCCTCCCCCATTCCTGCAGCCAAAGATTCAATAAAGCTTATCTAAGTCCTCTGCCTCCTCAGCAGAACTGCAAGGAAATTATCTCCAACTTAACAGCAGCCAATCTTGTCCTCCAAAGATAAGAATTTTTCAACGTCCTTGAAATATGTGTTCAAATATTTGTCCACCTTCATAAGCAGAAAAATCTTAAATCCTTCTGATTCCCAAGTGTATTCCTCCTTATTTCCTTTAGAGGAAATGGAAACCAGCTCCACACCTCTCCACTGCTGTGTCCCTTTCCTCCTAGTGAAGGAAGGCCATGTGGAGCTGCCATCCCTCTCCCCAGCAGGGTGCACACGTACATGCCTATAGCTATACACAAACTTCCTCTCTCCCTTTCCTTATGCCTGACACTCCCAGCTGCTTTGAGTCTGTGTACAGAGGTTCTGTTATCTGGTTTGTTGAATACTTTTTTAACCCACTTCTATAGGCCCCTCAAATCCTCTCTCTTTTTTGTTTTGTTTTGTTTTATGGCAGGCTCGACCAGATAAGCAACAAATCCTCTCTTAAGGTATCCAATAAAGCAAGAACCAAGCTGTTGGGAAGGCTTGGTTGATGCTATCTTTTTTTTTTAGACAGAGTCTCACTCTGTCACTGAGGCTGGAGTGCAGTGATGCCATCTGGGCTCACTGAAACCCCCACTTCCCAGGTTCAAGTGATTCTCTTGCCTCAGCCCCCCAAGTAGCTGGGATTACAGGCATGCACCACAACACTCAGCTAATTTTGTATTTTTAGTAGAGACAGGGTTTCCCCAAGTTGGTCAGGCTGGTCTTGAACTCCTGACCACAAGTGATCCACCCACCTCGGCCTCCCAAAGTAAGGCCACTGAGCCTGGCTGGTAGATGCTATCTTTCATTAAATGCTGGTGCCTTTTATTCCAGCACCCCTCCCACCCACCCACCTACCCCCACCATCATCCAGCCCTCCTCATCCTCTTAGCAGGTGCTAGGCAAGCCAACTGCATAAAATAAGCCCAGCCTGCGGCTCTTTTGAAAGACATGTTAGAGAGCTCAGGTGTGGCATGAACGTATGTACACTGGGAACTCTGCTTCCTGCTTTCCCGTGGTGGCATGCTGATGACTGTGAAACCAGAGATTTTGAGGAAAGGCCGCCCTCTGTGGAGAGGTCATTGGTATATAACGGAGGGCACTGCCAGGGCACAGGGCCCAGCAGGGACAGCCTGTGTGGTAGAGCCCCTGGTGAGGGTTTGCTGGGGAAAGAGGAGATGAAGTCAAGTCTGGTTCCATGGTGGGGTGGTTTTGGATGAGAAATGATGTTGAGACAAGCCAGGTGGTGGGGGTGGAGAGGCGGAAAGAACCTGCTGAAACTGGCTTGCCTGCCGGATCCTGGAGCGGGTGGGAGAGAGAAGAGGGAGAGAGAAGGAACTGCAGACTTGAATCACACTTATGCAACTGCAGCTGCCACTTCGAGTTATTCTATTATTTAAGTCAAAGCTGATTACTCACTGCTGAGTCAGCAGAATATCCCTAGCCACCCGGCAGTAAAAAAAGTTGTGAAGTTTGACTGGGATATTGTTAGAGGACCTCATATCCAGTGAGAAAAAAGCAAGGGAATATAGCAATATCGAAAGTAAAAAAAAAAAAAGAAAAGGAAAAAAAGAGAGAAAGTATTTTACATTTTAATTAAATAAAAAGCCTTCCTCCCTTCTCCAACATAAGTATATTAGTGGGAGGGGAGGGAGTTAGGAGGGGACTGGGAAGTGTTAGAAACTGGTTTTAGCACCTTTTGTGATTTACCTGTGTTTTTCTACTTTTTTATTATTTCATAAGTAAATTACTATATTCCCTCCATAAAAGATCCAAGTAAGATATAAAAAGAGTCAGCAGCGGGCGGGTGCGGTGGCTCACACCTGTGGTCCCAGCACTTTGGGAGGCCAAGGCAGATGGATCACTTGAGGTCAGGAGTTCAAGACCAATGCGGCCAATATAGTAAAACCCCCGTCTCTACTAAAAAACTACAAAAATTAACTGGGTATGGTGGTGGGTGTCTGTAATCTCATCTACTCATGAGGCTGAGGCAGGAGAATGGCTTGAACCCGGGAGGCAGAGGCTGCAGTGAGTCAAGATTACACCACTGCACTCCAGCCTGCATAACAAGAATGAAACTCAGTTTCAAAAAAAAAAAGAGTCAGCAGCAGTAGCTGCTCTTATCATCAGCCCCTGGCCAGTTGCGGCAGTCATAGTGGATAGTTCTAAATAAAGTACATCTATTGCTGTATGCATCTGGGTATAGAGACCTACATATTGACAGGTTATTCCTACAGCTTGCCCTTTTATCATGCAGCCACATCTTTTGGCTGTTACTTGGGTTTCTAGTTGTAAATAAAGTGTCCACAGTGATCCAGAGGACGCACTGGGTCCAGGGGACACCCTTCCCCAGGCTCCCGTCTGTGCATCTGTGCAACCCTCTGTGATTTCCTTTGGGATCTGCTTGTCCCCTGCTTCTCTTGGAGACTGGATCATGTTTCATTCAGTCAGCTCCTGGCCTCCTTCTTCTCATTTGGGGTTGGAGTCATGTCCAGCACCTGAAGTAGAATCATTTCTTTTCATTCAAATTCCCCACTTCTGCCTTGAATGTCTTGACCTAAAGAAGCTCCTTCTCCTTCCTCAACCTCAGGAGAAAGGAATATCCTGTATGCATTTCTCAAGGAAAAAAAATGCTTCTTATCTTGTTTTCTATCTTTCTACTGAGATTCCTAAGAGGCTAGCTTTTTCCAGGCCTTCAGATTTTTCTTCTTCCTTGAGCTATTTGGAAAGGAAGGGACTTCACATGCTGCTTTGAACTCCTGAGTTGCTCTGCAATTCCTCTACAGAAAGCTTCCAACTGCCTGGTGCGGAATGCTGTCACAGAGAATGAGTTGTTTTGCAAGTCTCTTGCAAATTTAGTCAATCCCTTGACATCAGAGCGTTCAACAATCTTTCCTTTGAAAGACCCCATCATGAAACGCCTCATGGGCCATAAAGAGATTGGGCTTTCCCATCAGAGGAACGAGGTTTGAAGGGTTTTAAACAGAGGACCAACATCTAAATCCCTTAATCTCAGTTTATTTTCCCTTGAGCCTTCATATTCTCTGCCCCCAAACTTCTCATCCTCAGACACTAAACGTATTCCTTCAGACACCTGGGCAGCACTGCCTTCTCACCCTTCCCTAGTCCCCAGAGAGTTCTTTGGGTATCTGATCAGCCTTGTATATATGAATTCAGACATATACAGACTGGCCTACATTTGATTCCCATACATCCAAGACATCATTTTTCTCTGTACACCTTCTAACTAGCCAGCATTTAAAATCGAAATGTATTGAAAATCTCTTGATTTTTATTCAATGACCGATTTGACTAACATCTCATTTTTCATTTTTATGATGCATTAAGATGAAAATTATTCTGTGAGCAGATATTTTTTTTGGGGGGAGAAACTAAAAAATTTCATCAGCTAATTACCATACTGAACTCTTACACTAAGAGGAGATAAGGTAAGATTTATACAGTCTTGGAAAAGATTAGTCTAGTGAAGAGAATGGTATGCAAAAACATATAATTAGAATACAATGTGATGGGAAAAAAATGTGGGCAACACAGAGAAAGGGGCTTCAAAGTTGGGAGAGGGTGCTTGGGAAGGCTCCCAGCTTGAGGTCAGTGTTGAAAGGTAAGTAGAGTTTATCCAAGAAACAGGGAATCACTGAAGGATTTAGAGCAGAGGAGTAACATGATTAGGTTCCCATTTGGGTAAAGAAAAGACTGTGAAACTTGAAGCGGAGAAAACAAGCAGGCTAGGCATTTGTCCGGACCAGAGAGGTGGTAGCCTGAACTAAGAATGAAGTGACAAGGATGGAGAGGTGACAAAAACAAGAATGATTTAGGGGTAGAATCAGCTGGACGTATTGATTAATTGACTGCTAAGGGAAAGAATCTAGTTTGTCTCCAAATCGAAATGAAATATGTTTCAACTTAAATGTCTCCAGCACTGATGACAAGCAGTTAGAACGTGTCCTATGTCTGCCTTCCACGTCCTCCCTAGAGCCCCGAGGAGTGCTGAGCAGGTCTCCAGTTAGAATCTCCCCAGGGTGATGCTCCCAGGATCCTGCTCAAAAATTTGTCTGTTCTAGAGCAGTACAACTTAGAAAGGGATTAGGACTCTTGGGAAATGTTATATAAATGCAACACTTTATTCATCGAGCGCTCATGACGGGCTAGTTACTGTTCTTGGCACAGAGGAGACATCAATGAGCCAAAAGACTCTCTCTCATGTGAAGGAGCAGCCGCAGATTTAGCCTTCTCTCTTAGCACGTACTATACTGAACCCATCTGTGTGTCCTCTACTGATGCCGCAGGTAATACGGAATCAATCAAACATTATTAAATATTTGAGTTTCTGTCCTGCTCCAGGCACTGTGGCAGGCATAGGGATACTTAGTTCTTGTACCAAGGAACTCACAGTCCAGTAAATGTTCCTGACAAGTATACAGGTTATTCTAGTTCCCCAAGAGGACAGCATCCAGGCAGCTCCTGCAAGAAAACTGAGTACGGGACTAGGGTTGAAGAAACTCTTGGAGAAAGTGACATTAAGTTTAGGCTGAAAGACCAGTTGGAAATAGCCAGGAGGGAGGGTAAAGTAGGATGGGTGGGGAGAATGTTCTAGCAGAAGGAATTAATGCATGTCAAGGTCTAAGGACAGGAAAAATCACAGCTGTTTGTGGGAACTAAAGGTTGTTCAGTATAGCTACACCATAGACTCGGAGGCAAGAAATGTATAATAGAAGCAAGGACGCCATCATGAAAGGCCTCACAGGCTTTCCCTTAGGAGGAATAAGGTTTGAAAGGTTTCAAAGGACCAACATGATCATATTTGTATTTTAGGAGTCATGCTGCAAGACTAGAGGATGGATTGGTGAGGGGGGTAAGATCAGAGGCAAGAAAAGACTGATTACAATGCAGTTACAGGGATTCAGGTTAGAGATGACCATCATGTGGATCTTGGGGCAGTGAGAGTAGAGAGAAGTAGATGTATTTGGCATTTAGGAGGTAGAATTGGCAGGACTTGGTGATTAAGGGTGAAGGAGTCAAGGACTTCATGGTCTTGTTAGGGATACACGTGAAGTAAATCAAGTACAACACTGGTTCGTATTGTCACATTGTCTGAACTGGTGTGGTTCAGACTGGTCGAGTTGACTCATCTGTCTTTGTCACCCTTCCTACTCATTCTCCAACACTTAAGATCTGTTGGGGGACTTGAGGAAGCATCCCCTGTGCTTTTGGACTCCATGCCTATAATGGCAGAGTAAGTAAGCTACCTGAGAAGTCAGTCTTCTTCTTAGTTTCAATGTGCTTCAACTGCTGGCCCAGATCAGATCACCACCTCTTTCCTGACTTCCCATAGTGTCTCTTCTCAGACTGAAGTTCTGCTGTTCAGGGAGTATGTGTGCCTACACAGCCCACGCCCTAGAAATTGGGGAATGAGGGGCTTGTTTCTGGGAGTATGTCTACCTCTGATTGGGAGAATAGTGAATGGGATTGAGGTTTCCTGAAACAGGAAACTCTTTTAGAGTTCAGCTTCCACCAGGTATGGTAGTGATTTGCCTACTTTCTTGTACCAGCCTTGAAACTTAAATTCTCCTCTGGCCTTTTGTTGCTAACTGTCAAGGATCACTTTGTTGTACTCAGAGGAGCCAGGGCCCATGGTTTATAAAGTCACCCATTAATTGTGTCTGGTAATGTTTTAAGGGTTAATGTGACACACCAAATTTATATCACATACCTAAGAACATAAAATCAGAAGGCCTACAGGAGTGAGGCCCAGTGGTACTTGGAGCTTTGGGGGAAAGAAGAAAGGACATCTCTGTTATAAGAGTTCAGCAAGTTGTGCTCACTTTAGCAGCACATATACTAAATCTGAAGCAATAGAGAGAAGATTAGCATGGCTCCTGTGTATGGGTGACATGCAAATTCATGAAGCATTTCATATTAAATAAAAGAAAAAAGAGTTTTGCAAGTTTGAGTACTAGCTACCCTTGAAATTGTGTTATAACTGAACTGTTTTGGGGGGATTTTGCAGCCTCAGTCTAGGTTTATAGAATTTAGTGAACACCAACAGAGCCCACAGCCATCTGGTCCAAGAACCAACTAAACCTCACAGGATCCACACCCTTTCTTCCAAGACTGAAATATGTTGGAGGGTCAGGCTAGCCCTCCTGGGCTCAGTGCAGACTCAACAGAACACATTCTCATCCACCTTGATCCATGCCTAGGGGGCATCAGCCCTGAGAATTGGAGTGTGAGATAGCAATTTTTCAGGCCCACGTTGAAAAAGTAATGAGTAGGATTAACAGGGTTCCCCACGGTGGCATGGCGGGCCACCCCTGGATTTCCTGGTGTCTTCAGTTTTTCGCTCCCCAACCCCGGCCAGCTCAGGAGCCATGTTTAGCACATGCTGAAGAGAGAACTACTCAGCTCTTGGAAAATGCTGAGCTGGATATTAGTGCTTCTTGGCTGAACTAAGTACTGGATGGTGATTCAGCAGAAACTCCAGGTCCCGCAGCTGGCACAGGAGCTAACGGGATAAGAAGGAAAGGGACGAGAGAGCCAGGAAGGGAGGAGGGGAGGGGACGGGGTAGCATGGGCAGGAGCTTAGCAGGAAGCATTTGGTAAGAGCTGTGTGCCTCCCGGAGCACAGCCGTCCCAGCTTCTCTGCACCCTCCTCCTCTGCTGGTGTGTCCTTAGAAGAGAGAGGCCCTTCTGGAAGGCCCGGAGCACCTCCTCTCCTTTGGAGGGGGTTCCGAGATTTCTAAAACGTTGTAACTGCTTGGAGATGAAAAGGGCTGGAGAAGGGGAAACGTTACTATAGTGCGATAGGCAAGATCTGTTTCAGAACCACACTCCCCACTGAGTACTTTATAGGCGCTGGGATCAAAGCGCAGTTTGTGAGGAAGGGCTGCTTTGATTTTG
>NW_016107485.1:1673070-1693210 GCF_001604975.1 Cebus imitator | reverse complement strand
TTAGGTTTTTGTCTTTCACCAGTCAAGTTATCTGTGTAAGTTCACCAGACAAGTTATATTACATATACAATAATAAAGGTGCCAAAGACTTTATAATGTGGCTCCTCACCCGCTATGAAAAATGTCTTGGCCCTGAGGTGGGGGCTAGCGGGGAGTAGAGAAGAATTCTACGAGGGTTCTGTGAAACTGACTCCGTGTCTCCCCACTCCCCCACAACCTCCAGGCCTCTATGGGTGTTTAACTAGGAAAGGCTGTTCCGTGTGGCCTGAGTGGTTAGAAATGGAACCTTATCAGAGCCTTGGGTTGTGTGCGTTAAAGCTCAAACAGGCCTCCGTGTTTTCTTTGACTATCTGTGCCTTTTGGCAGCCGGCACTGCTTACCTCCTAGATTTGGAAACGCCTGAGGTTGGACAGGCCAAGCCGAAGCTGCTTTCCACAATTAGAAACACGTGCCCAGTTCCTTCCAAGAGCGGGGGAGGCGGCCAAGGAGCCCAGTGCAGCCAATCACAGAGCCGAGCGTAGCCACACCCCCGCCCCCGCAGGCCCGGCCCCCCTGCGGCTCCAGCCTCCAGCCCCGGCACCCAGACCCTGAGGGCTGCGGGGAGGGACATGCCTCACCCCTTTTGCTCCAGCTTGATTGCAGGGATTCTGTGGGAGCTGGCCAGAGCGTGGCAGAAGGCAGAGAAGCACACGCCCCAGCAAAAGGTGAGGCTGAGACGCCAACCCTCCTGGCAGGCCATGACCCAGGTGAAATTTATGGGTGTTTCAGAGGACTGGGAAGCTCCGTCCAGAAAGGTGCCTGTTTTGCAGATCTAGAGAGGAACAGGGCGTTCTGACATCTACAAAGTGGCGTCACTGCTTCCTTTTTCAGCAGCAGTCTGCTTAGTACATTCCATCTTGCTTTTTTCAGGCCTGGCCTCTCTCTGTTCTGCTTCTCTCAGGCCCTTTTTCTCTCCCACTCATCTGCATTGTCCTCCCCTTGCACCCTCCCGCCCTGTGGTTTCTTGTGCTCTTTCCTTCTCTTCTTCACCATCTGTCTTTATGGATGTTGGCAAGTCTAGGCATTTTTCCCCTTTTCTGCTGCGTGTTTTCACTTATCTGAACAGACAAGGAAGAGAGGCCTGGTTCTGGAAATGTTAAAGGAAAACAAGCCTTTCCAAGCCAATCCAGCCCACTCCTGAGAAAGGTGCAAGCCAGCGAGACCGAGAAATCCAAATGGAGTTCCAAGAGTTTGGAGGGAACATGTTATGACGGTAACATTGATAAGGGGGCTGGTGGGAGAGGACCCAAGGCGGAGATCCCTGTGGGAAATGACTTTCTAAAGCCCTGGGAGCGATGGATGCCATTTTCTTCATTTCTGAGGCATGACTGTCTAAGTCTTCCCTTTTGCCATATTGGCATCTTCCCTCCTGCTGCCCAGAAAGCAGTCCAAGCTGGGGCTAACCAGTGTCTTGGTGACACACTCAGAGTCCCAAGTGGCACTGGGAGTAGTGACCATGGGTACCACTGACCCAAGCAGAGGAGAGACAATGTGGGAGTGGCCAAGGGAAAGCAGAGTGACGTGTGTACCATGAAGGAAGGCAGGGCAGAGGCAGAACAAGCAACTGGGAATTGGGCTGTCCCAGTCTGGTCTTTGCTGCAAATTAGCTAAGGTCTAAATTCACTCACATATAAAATGAGGTTCTGGGCCAGGCACGTTGGCTCACACCTACAATCCCAGCACTTTGGGAAACCAAGGCCAGCAGATCACTTGAACCCAGGACTTGGAAGCTGCAGTAAGCTATGATCACGCCACTGCACTTCAGCCTGGGTGACAGAATGAGATCCCATCTCTAAAAGAAAAATAAAATAAGATTCTGAGTCTCTAAGTTTGTTCCTGTCTCTGATCACCTGTGAGGCTGGAAATAAGCTTTGGGTGGTAGGGCGCAGACTTCAAATATTTACCTCTAAGGTAAATATTTGAGTTGGCTACAAGGAAGGTCCCAACTGGTTCATTCTTCTTAGCACTGTCCTTATAATAACCAATCCAGCCCCATATCCAGATGGCCTTATCCCTGTCAAACCAGAATAGTGTGCTTCATCAAGTGGCAGCTGGCTTAGAAGAAATGACATTGGTCCAGGGATCCATGTGAGAGTATTCATTGGCTCCCTGGGGAAGGCACAATGGCCCAGCTTGGTGAGAAGCCAGAGTCCTATATCCAAAGCAAGGGAGCACTTGAAAGTCACTGCCAGGCATGGTGGTGCACGCCTGTAATCCCAGCACTTTGGGAGGCCAAGGCAGGTGACTCACTTGAGCCCAATAGTTCCAGACTAGCCTGGGCAACATGGCAAAACCCTGTCTCTACAAAAAGCACAAAAATTAGCTGGGCCTGGTGGCACACCCTTGTAGTCCCAGCTACTCAGGAGGCTGAGGTGGAAGGATTGCTTGAGCTGGCTGCGGACAGTCTGACAGTATCCATGGTTTTTTAGTTTTTGTCTTTTTTTTTTTTGAGATGGCATTTCGCTCTTGTTACCCAGTCTGGAGTACAATGGCGCGATCTCGGCTCACCACAACCTCCACCTTCTGGGTGCAAGCTATTCTTCTGCCTCAGCCTCCCGAGTAGCTGGGATTGCAATCATGTACCACCATGCCCGGCTAATTTTGTATTTTTAGTAGAGATGGGATTTCTCCATGTTGGTCAGGCTGGCCTCAAACTCCTGACCTCAGGTGATCCACCCACCTCGGCCTCCCAAAGCGCTGGGATTACAGGCATGAGCCACCGTGCCCGGCCTGTGGACTGTAGGTTTTACACAGAGAAAAGGGAGGCTCAAAGAAGTTAACTGAGATTACATGACTAAGCTGGGAAGGGGATCATGGCCACTGAGTTCTTCAAGTTCGAAAGTTCTGTGATTCTTGGATTCAGACCTGCCAGGTCCCTCTGAGAGAGTCATCCCTGGCTCCTTCCCTTCTTGCTGCTGGTGATCCTCCTCCCCATTCTTACCTCTTGACACCTTACACAAGCTCCTCTGAGCTCTGCTTACTTGTTCCACACCCAAAAAGATGCCAGAAACCCACATCATCTTTCACTTACCGGGTGCTACTAGGTAGAGCTGAGGGGAAGAGTGATAAGGTCACAGCCTCAGCTCTGGGCCAATCGCAGGGACTTAAAACCAGCTCCACATCTCCCCAGTCCTTCCTTAAAACTCTAAATGAAGATGTATTTGTTTATGCTAATGATTCATTGGTGTTCTATTTCATAATGCACTAAAGAAATTAAATTGTTTCTTTTACCTATAGTCTAGAATACTGTCATGCATTGCCTATTGATGGGGATACATTCTGAGAAATGTATCCTTAGATGTCATTATGCAAACATCATAGAGTGTACTGACACGAAACTAGATGGCATCACCTACTACACACCTAGGCTACATGGTGTAGCCTGTTGCTCCTAGTCTACAAACCTGTGCAACATGTTACTGTACTGAGCACTGTAGGCAGTTGTATTTGTGCATTAAACATATGTAGGCCAGGTGCAGTGGCTCACGCCTGTAATCCCAGCACTTTGGGAAACTAGGTGGGTGGATCACTTGAGGTCAGGAGTTTGAGACCAGTCTGGCCAACATGGTGAAACCCCACCTCTACTTAAAAAAATACAAAAATCAGCCGGGCATGGTGGTGCACACCTGTAATCCCAGCTACTTGGGAGTCTGAGGCAGAATTACTTGAACCGGGGAGGCAGAGGTTGCAGTGAACCAAGATCATGCCACTGTACTCGAGCCTGGGTCACAGAGCAAGACTGTCTTAAAAAAAAAAAAAAAAAAAAAAAAAAAAAAAAAAAAAAAAAAAAAAAAATAAAAACAGGGAAAAGATACATAAAAATATGGTCTTATAATCTTATGGGATCACCAAGATATAAGTAATCTGTTGTTGCCCAAAATGTCATTATGTAGCACATGAGTATGTTGATATGTAGTATATTGATTTAGGGCTAAAAATTCCCCAAAAATGTTGCTCCTGTTGATCCCTTCTGAAATGTATAATCCATTAGCCACAGGTGCCTCACCATCTACTGAGTCAGGCTGGGTTGACTCAGCCTGGAAGGGTGCAGAGCGTGCTCTGCCAAGGTGTGCTTTGACGTTTTCTACCCCTGGGCAGTACACAGTGTGGACACCCTGTGCCCTCTGACGTGAAGAGTGTACTCAGACTTGGGACTCTTGGGATAATAATCTCTGGGCTTTCTATCTCGACTTCTTGTATGGCCTTTGATTATGGCTTCTGGTCAGTAAAATAAGGAGACCAACAAAATGGTGGGGACAGAAAGCAAAGGATTCATGTCTGTGAACATCCTGGCCCTCAACTCGCCTTGCAAGAAGTTTGTGATTCTTGGGCTGGTGTTTGTGTGTGTATCTGGATTGTGTATGTGGGCCTGAAGTTGTGAGGAATATAGAGGAGACTGGAGGAGAACCTGGATTAGATGAAGGAGGGATATTGTATCATTTGCCCTGGATTTCTTTAAAAGGAAAGAGGGAAAACATTGCTAGAGTTACAGGGCAAGGCTGTTTGCTACTGTATTGAATTACCAAATGGAGGAAGAGGAAATAGGAACACTCTAGCTGTGACATCCCAGCTACAGTTGGGAAGCTGGAAGATGTGGGAAGCTGCTATGTGGTGTGGAACTTTGCCAACCAGGTGAGCACATTGGTGAGCTCAGCTTCCCTGCCCACTTCTAGGGAACGCCACCACTTCCCTCCTTGCAGTATCTGGTGTCCCGCAAGACCTGTGGACAGACACTCCTCTTGGCTCCTGGTATGTGTTGCCTGGTTGCTGTTTAAAAGCTTTTCTCTTTAAGGGTATGTCCCTGCTGTCTGGTCTTTTTGCATAATGTCTGTCTGGTATCCATTTTCTATTGCTGCTGTTATAAATAACTGCAAACTTAGTGGTTTAAAAAATAGTCCTGGAAGTCAGAAGTCCTAACCTTTGGTGTTGGCAAACCCGAATTTCTTCTGGAGGCTCTGGGGAGAATTCCTTGCCTTGTCTAGCTTCTAGGGACCTCCTGCATTCTTTGGCTCATGACACCATCTTTCATCTTCAAAGCCAGCAGCATAGCATCTTCAAGCCTCTCTTTCTCTCTGTCTGATGTTTCCATGATCACGTGTCCTGTTGTAACACTGACCCTCTTGCCTTCCTCTTCTAAGGACTCCTGTGACAACATTGGGCCTTCTGGATAATTCAGGATAATCTCCCCATCTCAAGATCCTTAACTTGGCCAGGTATGGTGGCTCAGGCCTGTAATCTCAGCCCTTTGGGAGGCCGAGGCAGGTGGATTACCTCAGGTCAGGAGTTCAAGACCAGGCTGTCCAACATGGTGAAAACCCATTTCTACTAAAAATACAAAAATTAGCCGGGCATGGTGGTGGGCACCTGTAATCCCAGCTACTTAGTAAGCTGAGGCAGGAGAATCCTTTGAACACAGGAGACAAAGGTTGCAGTGAGCTGAGACCGTGCCATTGCACTCCAGCCTGGGCAACGAAAGCAAAACTCCTTCTCCAAAAAAAAAGAAATCCTTAACTTAGTCATATTTGCTAAGTTCCTTGTCATTTAAAATAACATAGTCGGCCGGGCGCGGTGGCTCAAGCCTGTAATCCCAGCACTTTGGGAGGCCGAGGCGGGTGGATCACGAGGTCAAGAGATCGAGACCATCCTGGTCAACATGGTGAAACCCCGTCTCTACTAAAAATACAAAAAATTAGCTGGGCATGGTGATGCGTGCCTGTAATCCCAGCTACTCAGGAGGCTGAGGCAGGAGAATTGCCTGAACCCAGGAGGCGGAGGTTGCGGTGAGCCGAGATCGCGCCATTGCACTCCAGCCTGGGTAACATGAGTGAAACTCCGTCTCAAAATAAATAAATAAATAAATAAATAACATAGTCACAAATCTCAGGGATTAGAATGTTGATACCTTGGATGACCATTATTCTGCCTTTGACTGCCCACTTCCTAAAGAGATCTGCTGTCATTGGCAAGGGGAGGAAGTAAAAGAGAGACTTCTGTAATTCTTGGAGATCAAAGTCAGAGGTCAGGGCTGGGATGGGGCCCAGAGCACCTTCTCTCCAGGGAGCCCGGCCCTCCACAGTAAGCAAGCCATTTCCAGGTCTGCAGCAAGGACTCTGAGTCCCTCTGCCAGTCCTGCAGAAAGCATTGAGCCCCATCTCTCCTGCTTGGCAGCGGGGAGGCCCTGGACCCTGGGGAGGGCTCCAGATTGCTGGAATCTGAGTTTTTCTCCTCCTGCCTGACTCATTCTTTGTATCTCTTCTGTCACCTTGATGTTGAGTTCTTCAAACTGGGTGGATTAAGTAACAAGCTCCTGACTTCAGCATCTTCTTGAACTCTTGTCTTCTTAATAGTCTTTCATCTTATTTTTTTAACCCAGGAAGCAAGAAAGAAAGAGGGAAGGAAATGCTCAAAAAATACATATAAACCTGGAATTCCATGAGGGCCTCTAAAAAAGCAGCAACCATTCCCACAACTAGGTTACAATGGACAAGAACCAGGGTCTTAGGACTTTTTATTTTGTCCAGCTAGACCAGGATTATATTTGTCCAGCTAAACCAGACCATGTTGCCAGGGTCTCCTACTCTTACAGGAGGCATTTCTGATTCCCCTGGGCTGAGTTAGAGGCTCCTCATAGATACCCATTAGCTTCTGTGAATAGCTTTGCCACCACCTCATCTCTTAGTTCACCCATAGTCCCTGTTACACTGTCAACTTCCTGAAGGCAGGGACTTGTGTCTTATCAGTAACCTCCCCACCAACTAGAATGCTTGCACATGTAGGCCCTGCATGAATGACGGATGGGTGGATGATAGATGGACGGATGGATAATGGATGGATGGATGGATGAGTAGGTAGGTAGATGAATGGATGATGGATAGATAGATGGGTGGATGGATCTATGGTGGATGAATGGATGCGTGGATGATGAATGGCTACATGGGTGGATAGGTGGATGGATCCATGATGGATGGATGGTTGGATGGATGAATAGATGGATGCATGGATGATGGATGACTAGATGGATGAATGGGTGGATGGATCTATGATGGATGCATGGATGGGTGGATGGATGGATGGATGCATGGATGCATAGATGATAGATGGATGAAAAGCCCCTCACATTTCAAGCTGCTGAGGTCAATGCTCCTCATCTACATGTGGCTTCCCTGAGGTCACTGTATCTCAGGCATACATAATTCAGGGTCTAGCCAAGAAGAGAGGGAGAATATCATTGTCAGCACCAGAGGGGTGCCAGGCTGCAGCTAGCCAACAGCAGGGCTTCTGAGCAGGGCAGGAGCTTGGCGAGCATCCACTGACCTTTCCTCTCTGGATGGAGGCTCAGGTTTCAGTCTGCTGTGCAGGAAGCTGTCTTGTGGTACCAGGAGACTGATACCCTCTTTCCCCTCAGTCACATGGTGTGATCACCCAACTGCAGGGTAAAGGGCCAAATCTGGGGCCTGCAGCCATTGTTCCAAGGAGATTAGGTGTCATAAGTAGCTTGCCTATCCCCACCTCATTCTCAGAATTTCTTTTTGTTTTGTTTTTGTTACTGTGAAGGTGAAAGGTAATATTAGTCAAGGGCTGGGTTCTTGGGAAGTAGTGGACATAAGGTTAGGCAAGACCAAAGATAGCCACAGATAGGTTATTTGACAAAGCATCCCTCTCTCTGTCACCCCAGGAAGACCACAGAGCTGAGAGTTTGAAGGTGGCTTTCTGCCTGACTCAGTAAGGTCCATCTTGAAAAGAGATGATTTCATGTTTTCTGTCCCGGAACACAGGGAGGAGGAGGAATTTCTTTGAGTTGCCCCGCTCTGCCCTTATTTTCCTCAAGCCCTGACTTCTCCCCTTGGAGAAGGAATTTCTTCCCTGAGATCGAGATCCAGTCCCTTGTTGTGTAATCCTTACCTATCCCTGAGGCTCATGGGTTTTGTTTCCTAATCTTGCTTCCTTCCTTTTATCAATCTCCTTTATCTTTTGGTCATCACTGCTGTGTCTGCCTGAATTCCTAGGTGCAGGGGCCCAGCCTTGTTCCCTGCATGCCTCAGGGCCCTGGGGAAAAGCTGAGATCACAGACCTGGTTGTTTAGAGTGGTTTAGGTTGGAGTGCCACCAGGCACATGATCCTGAAATCCTTATTGTATTGAGTAAGACAAACCAAATGTGTATTTATCAGGATATCAGTCCATCTGGAACATTCGAGTATTTACAAAGTGTTCTCCCTGCTCAGGCACTTAAAACCCTTCCCCTGACAACATGTTTTGCTTCTCCTTATATGACACCATCTTGGAAAACAGATCTTCCATGAGGAGTCAGGAGCTTCTACTCTTGAAATCAAGCTTCCTGTTGCCCTTTGGCAATGTGAAGCCAACAAGGAATTGTGTCTCCTTTTTTTGAGGTTTCTGGGGAGTATGAGAGGTTGGTGTGCATTGTGGAATATGTAGACTGAGATGATATTGGAAGGCTAATAAATTGTGGTATTTTAAAATTCATTTATTAAATAATTGCTGAGCACCTACTATTTGTAGGCACCAGTGATATGTCCTGAGATTTAAAACGTGAAAAAATTTACTTGCCCTCGGTGTTTAAAAAAAACAACATGAAAAAATCACAGTCCCTCCCCCACTGGTCTACCAAAAGAGAGGACAAAAAAGAAGCAGATCATAGATCGCTTTTTTGGTTTTTTGGATTTTTTTTGAGATGGAGTCTCGCTCTGTTGCACAGACTGGAATGCAGCAGCCCACTCTTGGCTCACTGCAACCTCCACCTCCCGGGTTCAAGTGATTCTTCTGCCTCATCCTTCCAAGTAGCTGGAATTACAGGCGCTAGCTACCATGCCCAGCTAATTTTTGTGTCTTTAGTAGAGATGAGGCTTCATGGTGTTGACCAGGCTGGTTTTGAACTCCTGGCCTCAAGTGATCTACCCGCCTCGGCCTCTCAAAGTGCTGGGATTACAAGCGTGAGTCACTGTGCCTTTCCAGAAGCAGATCATTTTAATACAAAGAAATACATGCCAGCCAGGTGCACAGTGGCTCACACCTGTAATCCCAGCACTTTGGAAGGCCGAGGCAGGTGGATCACTTGAGGCCAGGAGTTCAAAACCAGTCTGGCCAACATGGTAAAACCCTGTCTCTACTAAAAATACAAAAAAAAGTCAGGCATGGTAGTGGGCACCTGTAATCCCAGCTACTCAGGAGGAGGTTGAGGCAAGAGAATCACTTGAACCCAGAGGGGGAGGTTGCAGTGAGCAGAGATCGTACTACTGCACTCCAGCTTGGGCGACAAGAGCAAATCTCCATCTTAAAAAAAAAAAAAAGGACTTGCCAACATTAGATGTAAACAAAGTGGTCTTGGATTGTTCTGCAGAGAAGGAACAAACTTTGTTCCTCATCTACAAAACACGGCTGATATATCTTCCATTGCAGGCATGTTGTTGTTGGAATAAATAACATGCTAAATTATGAAGACTCACAACAGGTGACATTTGAGCTGGATCTTGAAAGAGGAGAAGGGGTTTGCCAGGTGGAGATGGTGCACAGAGGAAGGTTACAGACGGGTGATGTCAGGACCATCCTACCCTAACAAAATGTTCTCAGCATCAAGTAAGGTTAGGAAATACTTGCAAAGTAGAAGCACCATCTAAGAATAAGGTATTGATGGCCGGGCGTGGTGGCTCAAGCCTTGTAATACCAGCACTTTTGGAGGCAAAGACAGGCAGATTGAGACCATCCTGGCTACCACGATGAAACTCCATCTCTACTAAAATACAAAAAAAGAAAAAAAAACTAGCCGGGTGTGCCTGTAGTCCCAGCTACTTGGGAGGCTGAGGCAGGAGAATCGCTTGAACCGGGGAGGTGGAGGTTACAATGAGCTAAGATCGCTCCACTGCACTCCAGCCTGGGTGACAGGGTGAGACTCAGTCTCAAAAAAAAAAAAGAAAGAATAAGGTATTGATAAATCTTTTTTTTTTTTTGAGACGGAGTTTTGCTCTTGTTACCCAGGCTAGAGTGCAATGGCGCAATCTTGGCTCACTGCAACCTCTGCCTCCCGGGTTCAGGCAATTCTCCTGCCTCAGCCTCCTGAGTAGCTGGGATTACAGGCATGTGCCACCATGCCCAGCTAATGTTTTGTATTTTTAGTAGAGACAGGGTCTCACCATGTTGACCAGGATGGTCTCGATCTCTCAATCTCTTGACCTCGTGATCCACCCGCCTCGGCCTCCCAAAGTGCTGGGATTATAGGCGTGAGCCACCGCGCCTGGCCTGGTATTGATAAATCTTGATCAGCCATTCAAGTGAAGCCAGAGCCACCACACCCAGCTAATTTTTAAAATTTTTTGTAGAGAATTACAGCTCCCTATGCCACCAAAGAAGATTTGTAAATGGATGGTAAATAAGCCATGAAAAGTTGCTCAACATCATTAGCCATTAGGGAAATGCAAATCAAAACCATAATGAAATACACTGCGTGCCTATTAGAATAGCAAAAAAAAAAAAAAAAAAAAAAAATTGTTTTTTTTTTAACCTGACAATACCAAATTCTGGGAAAGATGCAGAGCAACAGGAACTCTGGCACGAGAGTGGGAGTGCAAAATGAGACAGCCACTGTGGAAGAAAGTTCAGCAGTCTCTTATAAAGTTAAATATGTTCACTGTATGTCCCACAATCTCATTCCTGGGGTTTTACTCAAGACCAGTGAAAGCGCCACTCAAAGATCTCTACCTCTACAATCCACAAAAAAAAAATAAGACTTCTGGGCCGGGTGCGGTGGCTCAAGACTGTAATCCCAGCACTTTGGGAGGCCGAGGCGGGTGGATCACGAGGTCAAGAGATCGAGACCATCCTGGTCAACAGGGTGAAACCCCGTCTCTACTAAAAATACAAAAAATTAGCTGGGCATGGTGGCGCGTGCCTGTAATCCCAGCTGCTGGGGAGGCTGAGGCAGGAGAATTGCCTGAACCCAGGAGGCGGAGGTTGCGGTGAGCCGAGATCGCGCCATTGCACTCCAGTCTGGGTAACAAGAGCAAAACTCCGTCTCAAAGAAAAAAAAAAGAAAAAGAAAATAAGACTTCTACGCAAGTATTTATTGCAGCTTTATTCATAATGGTCCCATACTGTGAGCAACCCAAATGTCTATGGAAAAACAAACAGATGCTTTTATATCATAGAATGCTTTATGGCTATAAAAAAGGAACAAATTGTAATATAGGCAATAACATGCATAGATTTCAAAAGCATTATGTTAAGTGAAAGAAGCCAAACCACAGAAGACCACGTACTATATGATTCCATTTATGTGACATTTTGAAAAAGGCAAAGCTATAACAACAGAAGTCAAAGTAATGGTTGTAGAGATTGGAGAAGATTTGGCTAACTGACTACCAAGGAGAATGATGCATACATAAGGAGACTTTACAGAGTGTTGGGAATGTTCTACATATTAAGTGTGGTAGTGATTAAGCCATTAAATGCATTTGTCAAATCTCATCAAACTGTACACTTAAAAAGGTGAGTTTTAGCAAGATATAGATTATATCTTAATAAACATAAGTAACAAAAGATTCCCCTAAGCCTCTATTACCCCAAAATCAGACTCAAGAAGGTGCATCCTGAATCCCACCAGCTGTTCACAGCCTCCCTTGTGCAAGTAATAACTTGAAGACAGAGCCCATACTCGTGCCCTGATCAGATGTGATTTTCCCCACAAAGCCAGTGCCTACACTTCCATGCCTACTTCTGGCTTCCAGCCCTCAGCAGGGCAGGCTCTGCCCAAGCTCTAATTGGGACACGTAATCCCCATTTGTAACCCATTAACTTTGCCAAAGGCTCTGGTCCCTAGGGCTGAGCTTTCAGGATATCTGGCTCACCTACTACAATCTTATCATCAGGACAAGGAAGCACTTCTGCTTGTGTGCAGTGGACATCACGTAGCCTGATACGGCCCCTGAAGGTCTGTTTGGGGGGGATCTTTCATTTCAGTGCTCCTCACATGGGTCAACTGTTCCAGTGTGCGGTGGGCCACCCGGGTTCAAGACGTCTTCACAGCTGGGAAGCTCCTGGCCTTGGCCCTGATAATCATCATGGGGATTGTACAGATATGCAAAGGTGAGTATCACAGGAACAACAGGTGCTGCCCAGCTTTCCTCCCCTTGCATGTACACATCCTCGCAGTCCAGCTTTAGAAGTGTGCATACCCTGAGATTTCCCCAATTCCAGCCTTGAGTGACCTCTCTTCTTCCCTTGCTTGACAAAAGGGAAGGAGAAATCATTTTCCTCAAGGTGGTTGGGAGTAGGGAATGTTCTCCCTAGATTGCAAAAGTCAACTCTCCCATGCTCACCTCATGGCTCTAGCACAGCTAGGTAAAGACCCCGCATCTCGGCCAAGTGCGGTGGATCCCGCCTGTAATCCCAGCACTTAGGAAGTATGAGGCAAGAGAATCACTTGAGCCAAAGAGTTCAAGACTATCTTAAGCAGCATAGTGAGATCCTGTCTCTACAAAAAGTTTTTAAAATTAGCCAGGCATAGTGGTGCATGCCTGTTGTCCCACTTACCCTGGAGGCTAAGGTGGGAGCATCACTTGAGCCAAGGAGTTTGAGGCTGTAGTGAGCTATGATTGTGCCACTGCACTCTAGCCTAGGCCACTGAGCAAGAGCTTGTCTCAAAAACAAAAACAAAAAAAAGACCCCAGATTTCTATATTCCTACTGCCTTTTTGCCTCAACTCCAGAGAAGCTCCCTGCATCTTCTATTGAATCTTGTTCATATCTTAAAGTGGAGGACAGAGGAAGGTAATTTTATGTTTCAAAATTACTTATAATCTCTGTGAGAGAGAGAGAGTTCTGCATTCCTCGTGCCCCTGCCAACATTCCCCACTGGATTTGGCTCTTCCCAAGACCGAGGCTGTATTTGGTTGCCATGGGACCCATAGCACCATGGGGCTCTGCCCAGTGTCACTGCCTCATGGAGAAAGTCAGGTGACAAACAGGGAAACTTCCTACAAGCCCTGAAGCAGTGTGAGCAGCCCAGACTTCTATTCCGAGAAACATAGTTAAGTTTCTGCTATATAATGTGCCTGATTATTTTAAACAGTTAAATTAAGTTCTTTAATGGGTTATATATTACTTTCAGGCATTTAGACTTAAGGAAATCACTGTGCTATCTTGTCAAAAATGGTGAGTCCCTCCTAAGATGGCCTCAATTCTTTTTCCTGGTCACCCTAATCACTTTATTTCCTGTCCCAGTGCTAAACTGCAGATGAATAAATAACATATGATCAGTTACTCTCTATCTCATTGAAACTTTAGCCAGTCAGCAGACGATTACAAGGGCCCACAGTCTATAGCACACTGTGCTGGGAGCTGGGAAGGAAGTTTAAACAGCTCTTTGCTAAAGAATTCCCATCCTTGGGGAATCTTGAAAAGAGAGATGGCTGGGTGCGGTGGCTCACGCCTGTCATCCTAGCACTTTGGGAGGCTGAGGCAGGCGGATCACTTGAGGTTGGGAGTTTGAGACCAACCTGGCCAACATGGTGAAACCCCATCTCTACTAAAAATACAAAAAAAATTAGCGAGGCATGGTGGTGCATACCTGCAATCCCAGCTACTCTGGAGGCCGAAGCAGGAGAATGGCTTGAACCTGGGAGACGGAGGTTGCAGTGAGCCAAGATCGCGCCACTACACTCCAGGCTGGGTGACAGAGCAAACCTCTGTCTCAAAAAAAGAAAAGAGTGGACAAACACATACCTCAGAAAGAGATAGAAGAATATCAACAAAGCAAGCAGCAAAACAAGCTGGAACTAACACAGCATTATGGAAACTTACATTTCAGTGTTTCTTGTTCCGGATGCTTGCTTGTTTTTTGTTTTCGTTTTCTTTTTTTTTTTTTTTTTTTTTTTTTTTTTTTTTTTTTTTTTTTTTTTTTTTTTTTGGAGACAGGGTCTTGCTCTGTCATCCACACTGGAGCACAGTGGCACAATCATAGCTCACTGCAGCCTCAAACTGCTGGGCTCAAGTGATCCTCCCACTCAAATAGGTGAGACTACAGCCATGTACCACCATGAGTGGCTAACTTTTTAAATTTTGGGTGGAGATAGGGGTCTTGCTATGTTGCCCAGGCTGGTATCGAACTTCTGACTTCAAGTATTCCTTCTGCCTTGGCTTCCCAGATTATTTGGATTTTAGGCCTGAGCCACTGTGCCCAGCCCTGGATGCTTTCTTTATTAAAATGTAGAAACTTAGATATCAGAGAAAGTGGTCAGGAGATTATCAGTGACTCCAATCCCATATTTCCAAAGCCCATTTTACCCTAACTGTTCCTTTTAAATAACTTTGCCTTTTACAACAGGAGCATTGAGAACTGTGCTTTGAACCTAAATCCTCATTTGGACTCATAGTGTCCAGGGTCTCAGAAGTCCTGGACCTGAATTTCCCTTCTCCCTTTATCCCCATTTCTCCAATATGTTGGGTTCACTAGAGGCAAGACAGAGTTCGTATCATTGCCACAGGGAGGGGTGAGAGATGGGCCAGTGGAGGCCAGGGGCTGCTGGGCCCACGGCTCGTCTCGCTGACCAGCTTCCTGCTGCTTGTGTCCACAGGAGAATACTTCTGGCTGGAGCCAAAGAATGCATTTGAGAATTTCCAGGAACCCGACATCGGCCTCATCGCACTGGCTTTCCTTCAGGGCTCCTTTGCCTACGGAGGCTGGAACTTTTTGAATTATGTGACTGAGGAACTTGTTGATCCCTACAAGTGAGTTGAAAGAGCTGGCTATTCCCTCTCCCTTGCAGGGCCACAGCACCTACTGCTGGAAAGAGGGAGCAGGTGCCCACTACCTACCTCGCCTTCCTCAGCCCCAGTTCCGCCTGTGATCTGATCCATCCTGAAGTCGTAGTTCACTTCCCAGGAACGCAAACCATTTGCCGTTCACCCCACCAGGAGGATAAAAGGACCCAGTGACTTTCCCAGAGCAGATTAGAAGCTGAAAACTGTCCTGCAGTAACACCACTGCCTTAGAGAATGAACTGTGCCCTGAGAGGCTTCTGGGAATCTTGCTTGTTTCAGGACAGGTTAGTCTTGGTGTCTTGAGGCAGGTGGGAGAGGTGCATTGTGGAGATTCAGGTCAAAATCAACAGGTGTGCAGCATATTTCCAGCCTGAGTTGTTTTATTGCCTTCATTTTTTTTTTACTTATTTTTTCTTTTTTGGTTTTGTTTTTAGAGACAGGGTCTCACTCTGTCACCCAGGCTGGAGTCTAGTGGTGCAATCATAGCTCACTGCAGCCTCAATCTCCTGGGCTCAAGCAATCCTCCCACCTCAGCCTCCTGAATAGCTGGGACTACAGGGACAGGCCACTGTGCCCACTTAATTTTTTAATTTGTAAAGATTTGGTCTCACTATGTTGCCAGGCCTGGCCTTGAACTCCTGTGCTCAAACGATCCTCCCTCTTCAGCCTCACAAAGAGCTGAGATAACAGGTGTGAACCACCATGCTCAGCCTCATTTCCTTTAAATTATCCTGCCCATAGTGAGACAAAACCCACCTCCCGGGAAAGGAAGCCTCACAGAAGGCGGCAAGGCTAAGCACATGGAGAAAGAAGACACTCCCCAGACTCCATGGCAAGGCAGGCGTCCCAGGTGCCAGCCCTTCCCCTCACCTCCTCTCCTTCTACAGGAACCTTCCCAGAGCCATCTTCATCTCCATCCCACTGGTCACATTTGTGTATGTCTTTGCCAATGTCGCTTATGTCACTGCAATGTCCCCCCAGGAGCTGCTGGCATCCAACGCCGTCGCTGTGGTAAGAAATGGAAGTCTCAGTCTCTCATACCAGGAATGTGGACATAGACTTGCCTACTGCAGCCCCATTCACTTGTCCCTGATCCATGGCCCTGTGAAAGTGGAAATCACCCCCAAGTCCTCAAGGCAGAAACCACATATGTCATTGACTAGGTATCTTTAAGTGCCCAGGAGCAAACTGGTGGCTGGGTTGTACCTAGAACAGCTACAGTGGCGGAACCAAGTCATTGCCACAGAGACCACATGGCGTGAGAAGCTAAGACATCTTCTGGCCCTTTACAGAAAAAGTTTCCCAGCTCCTAATCTAGAGCACTTTAAGCTCTAAATGTAAGGGTGGTATGAAGCAGACAGGCCCCTCCTCCGAAAGACATAATCTTGCAGAAGACATGCCATTTCTTTCTGCCTTCATCTCCAGAAGCAGAAGTCGGGTGTGCTCTTTGGGGAAGGAGACCATGCTGGTGCAAGGGGTTGGGATCCTTGCCATCTGAGAAGGACCTGGGAGGCACCTTGCTCCCTCCCGGGGCATCAGGCTGGGCCACCACCCACTCTGCCAGTCTCTTCACTGGCCTTATCTCAAAAGACTATAAAGAAAGACGTTCTCCCATCTCCTGGGGCAGCCTGTTCTTATGACCAACAGCCTTCTATTCTGAACAATCCCTCTTCAGTGATGTGCTGTAAACCTGGCTCAGGGAATATAGAAAAGGCGGGTCCCCTGCACTGCCTAGTCCTTGAATACATGAAGATTTGTCTATAGCTTCACAGCCTTTTCTTTCTCAGACTAAGGAGGGGCTCATTCTTATTGTTTTACGCCCAGTTCATCTGTTTTGATGAATCGAGAAATTCTCACCCTGTGATTCTAGATTAATCCCTATTTTGCAGTTAGGAAACGGAGGCTCGAAAATCATAGACTTTGCTCAAGGTCTCACAACTCCTAGCTGGAGGGCAAGGATTTGAGCCTGGATCTGCCTGACCCTTCCCTGTGCCCTTCCCTGTGCTGGAGAAATCAAATAATATATTTGTGAGGCCTGGATCACACCACCTGGCTTCCAATGCTGGCCCTCCACTTGCTGGGTGATCTTAGGCAAGCTACTTAATCCCTATGTGACTCAGTTCCTCATCCATAAAACAAGAATAGTAAGTGTTAGTTCATTATTATTATTACGACTGTATACTATCTCCTTCAGTTAATTAGCCTAAAACATGCATTAACCCTTCCTGTGTAGCTGTCACAGGATGGGGGCACTCAAGGAAGTTGGCCAGAGAGAATTGGCAAGGGTGGAGATGGAAAAAATGATTTCCCAGAATGAAGTGGGAGCTAAGGGGTCAGGGAGTGGTAACTTCTCCTTCTTTGCTTATCTCCTGGTTTTCTATCCCAGACTTTTGGAGAGAAGCTTCTAGGAGTCATGGCCTGGATCATGCCCATTTCTGTTGCCCTGTCCACATTTGGAGGAGTTAATGGGTCTCTCTTCACCTCCTCTCGGTGAGTGCTGCTTGGGCCCTTCCCCGGCCAAGGGCCGCTCTGCTGTGCACTTCGCTCTGTTTGTGTATGGTGGGCTTGTCTCTGTCAGCAGGGGTCTATGTGGGCATCTGGATGGTGGGCTTGCAGAGGGGTGATTGCTCATGTGAGGGTGTGTGTGTCAGTGTGGATGCTGAGGAGTGTGTGCTGCTCACGTCGTCACCTACGATGTGTGTGGTATATGGGTCCTAGGTGCTTCACATGTAGTGGTCTAATTTCAAAAGGCACAGAAGATGGAGGAGGCCGCCAACCTGCCTGATGCGGCCCCCAGTCAGGGGCTATGGTTGGCAGCAAGACAGTATCTTGGCTGCAATCCTAGAGCCCCCATTTCTAC
Organism: Cebus imitator; assembly: GCF_001604975.1. Classification (NCBI taxonomy): domain Eukaryota; kingdom Metazoa; phylum Chordata; class Mammalia; order Primates; family Cebidae; genus Cebus; species Cebus imitator. Next base: position 1,675,539 of record NW_016107485.1, on the reverse strand, counting down.
TTGCCTGGAAACAGGCTGCTGCTGGCTGGCAAGGAACCCCATTTGGAAAGGGACCAAGAAGAAGACTTGTGCCTGGGGCCTCTGGGTCTGGCCTCCCATGAATGTTCTGGAACTAGCTGCAGGTGGGATGGGATCACCCTGATTGCCCCGAGAATACAGAGCTCCTTCCTGCTCAACAGAGAGGCAGCTGTAGAGGCCTTTTCAAGGCCACCCATGAGACTCAGGTGGAGAATGTGAAGTGAGAGGGTGGGGAAAAGTGGAAAGAAAACATTTGTCCAACAAAAGAGCCTTTTAGCCTTGACCACCACTTTGGAACTCTCTCGGAAGCCAGAACTATGAGCCGGTCCATGAGTCCCAGCTCCTGCCTCCTCACATCCAAGGACCCGGCCCTTTCTTTTGCTGTCTTCAGAATGGGCTGTTGAGACTAACAGATGTTGAATGACTTCCATTTGTGTGGTTCCAGGGATTCTCCCAGGTTCTTAGAAAGCACCCCCTGTCCTCTGGACACAATCCTGCTCCAAAGATGAATCCCTAAGTTCAGCTGCTTCCAAAACCATCACATCAGGGAGGAGTTCCTGTGAAATAACAAAGGAGTATGATGTTTCTAGGGCCGAGGGCTGGAAAGAGGTGGTGTGGGTGTCCCCTGCATCCCGGGACCCTGTGACACTCACCCACAGCAACCTCGTGTGCATGTTACACAGGAGCAGTGGCAACATGGAGGCCCCCGCCGAGGCCAAGCAGTGGAAGAACAGTGACCCATGAGGCTCCCTGAGATCTATTGGAGGACAGTGACTGGCTACAGTCACTTTAGAGTGGGGTTTGTCCCTCAGGCAGGCCAAGCAGCGGTCTGCATGCATGTGGTCTAGATGTGTGTGCATGCAGGAGACGGTGGCGCATGGTGTGCTCCACCTCCGATTCAGAGGCGAGACCTCACCCACCCAGGCCTCCTCTGCTCATCTTTCCAGTTCTTTCTTCCTTCCGTCTCCTTCCCTTCTTCATCTCTCTGTCACTCCTTTGTGTTCTCGGGTATGGAGAGGATGATCCTTCCTGAGGAGTCAGAGTGTGTGGATGTGTGTTATGCTTAATGTCATCGTCTCCTCTGTTGTCAGCTAGCTGGGCAAGGACTGTCTCTTGTGAACTTGACACTTGCAAATGCTGTTGGATCTGGACAATTACACTTGGTCCTGTCTGCATGTCGAGGAGGGACGTGAATGCAGGACCCTGGCTATGTGCACGATGAGCCCCACAGAGCACTGGTGCATGAAGCTGCCCTGTAGAGGGACGACAGCATGGGAGAGGGGACGGGGATGCGTATGGCTGCATGAAACTAGTGACACTGGCCTAGGGAGTTCATGAGGGTTACTGCTTATGGATACTTGGGGATACAGTCAACTCCACACTTCTGATGAGATGCTGCTGTTAGCTTCAGTCTACTCCATACACAAATTACAAAGTAAGTAACAATTCTCCTCTGAACTCCCAGTGTGCTGAATCTGTGCCTTTTTGTTTTTATAAGCTATACCCTTCCTTTCATCTCTTAGGTGAGCCTTTCCCTAGGAAAAGGAAGAAAAAAGTGGTCCAATTTGCACTGATGTGTAAATGACTGTTAACAGGTTCTAATATTCCCTTTTCTCTTAGGAGAGTAAAAGGGAAGAAGGGCTGATTTTTATGTTCAAGTTTCATATTCGTATGTATATAATAGATGTATATATTTTCAAGGTACTTGTGATGTTTCAATACATTGATATAACATATAAAAATAAAATGAGAGTAATTGAGATATTCCATCTCCTTTAATATTTTCTCTTTATGCTGGAACATTCAAATTATTCTCTTAAAAAAATTTTTTTTTTAAATAACTTTTGGGGCTGGGCGTGGTGGTTCATGCCTGTAATCCCAGCACTTTGGGAGGCCAAGGTGGAAGGATTGCTTGAGCCCAGTAGTTCGAGACCAGCGTGGGCAACAAGGCAAGACCCTGTCACTACAAAAAAAAAATAAGAAAGAAAAATAAGTAAAAAATAAAATTGATTTAAACATCAGTATCCTAGTTGTGATAATATAATTTTGCATCATGTTACTGATGGAGGAAACTGGGCAAAAAATACATAGGATCTCTCTTTATTATTTCTTACAACTGTACTTGGTTATAAGATTCACTGAATGTGAATCTATAATTATTTCAAAATGAAAAGTTTCATTTTTTTAAGTTAACTGAGCATGGTGATATGTACAGTGCCAGCTACTCAGGAGGCTGAGGCTAGAGGATTACTTGGCTAAAGGAACTGGAGGCTGCAGTAAGCTTTAATCAACACTGTACTCCAACCTGGGTAACAGAGCAAGACCCCATCTCTAAAAATTGGAAAAATAAAAAGTTTAATTTTTTAAAGTTAAAAAAATCCTTATTCTGAGTATAAAGTATTCCATCTATTTTATTCATTTTTTCCTTTCCTTTTTTTTTTTTTTTTTTTT
>NW_016107485.1:1671214-1673005 GCF_001604975.1 Cebus imitator | reverse complement strand
TTTTGAGACAGGGTCTCACTTTGTCACCCAGGCAGGAGTACAGTGGTACAAATACAGTTTACTGCAGCCCCAACCTCCCAGGCTAAAGTGATCCTCCCACTTCAGCCCCCTAGTAGCTGGAACTACAGGCATGGTGTACCACACCTGGCTAATTTTTGTATTTTTTTGTAGAGATGGGGTTTCACCATGTTGCCCAGGCTGAATTTTAGAATTCTTTCAAATTTTTCTGTAGTGTATAAGGAAGAAAATTAAAGTTAATCATAATTTCACCACCCAGAGATAATCAGTTAGCATTTTAATGTATTTTACAGGCCCATAAATAATCTTAAAATTAGTTGGCATTTGGATGTCGTGGTGCACACCCATAGTCTCAGCTACTTGGGAGGCTGAGACAGGAGGATCACTTGAGTTTGGGAGGTCAAGGCTGCAGTGAGCCATCATTGTGCCATTGCACTCCAGCCTGGGCAATAGAGCAAGACCGTGTCTCAAAAAAAAAAAATTAATTTCCATTATAGTTTTCTATCCTGTTTTTTCATTTGATGCTATATTGTAAGCATGTTCTCATATAATCGGTTTTTTTCAAAAACATTGTGACTACATAATGTTCCTTTTTTTTGGGACAGGGTTTCACTCTGTCATCCAAGCTGGAGTGCAGTGGCATGATCTCAACTTACTGCAACCACCACCTCCCAGGTTCAGGTGATTCTCCTACCTCAGCCTCCCGAATACCTGGATTACAGGCGTCTGCCACCACATCTGGCTAATTTTTGTATTTTTAGTAGAGATGGGGTTTCTCCATGTTGGCCAGGCTGATCTCGAACTCCTGACCTCAGGTAATCTGGCCACTTCAGCCTCCCATAGTGCTGGGATTACAGGCGTGAGCCACCGTGCCCAGCCCATAACATGCCATCGTATGCCAAATTTATTTAATCAACCTTCTATTTTTAGGCACTTAGGACATTTCCATGTTTTTTCTTTTTTTTTTTTTTTGACACAGGTTTTCACCCTGTCGCCTAGGATGGAGCGCAGTGGCACAGTCACAGCTCACTGCCGCCTCAGTATCCCAGGCTCACATGATCCTGCCACCTCAGCCTCCTGAGTAACTAGAACAACAGGCACATGCCACCATGCTTGGCTAACTTTTTTTATTTTTATTTTTTGTAGAGACAAGGGTCTTGCTATTTTGCCCAGGCTCGAACTTCCAGGTTCAAATGATTCTCCCACCTCAGCCTGCCAAAGTGCTGGGATTACAGCTGTTAGATACCATGCCCAGCCAGGATATAAATTTGTTTAACTCAATCCCACAAGACAGGATATAAACTTTAAGTACAATTTACATACCATAAAACACGCAGGCTGGGTATGGTAGCTTATGCCTGTCATCCCAACAGTTTGGGAACCCAAGGTGGGAGGATCATTAGAGCCCAGAAGTTTGAGACCAGCCTGGGCAACATGACAAGACCCTGCCTCTATTTTTTGAGAAAGACAGATCATAGACCAGCTGTGGTGGCTCACGCCTGTAATCCCAACACTTTGGGAGACCAAGGTGGGCAGATTACCGGAGGTTGGGAGTTCGAGACCAGTATGACCAACATGGAGAAACCCTGTTTCTACTAAAAATACAAAATTAGCTGGGTGTTGTGGCGCATGCCTGTAATCCCAGCTACTTGGGAGGCTGAGGCAGAAGAATCGCTTGAACCCTGAAGGCGGAGGTTGTGGTGAGCCAAGATTGCGCCATTGCACTCCAGCCTGGGCAACAGGAGAAAAACTCCATCTCAAAAAAAAAGAAAA
>NW_016107485.1:1646382-1671164 GCF_001604975.1 Cebus imitator | reverse complement strand
AAAAAAAAAAAAAAAAAAAAAGCTCATCATAAACATTCATTTTGATGAGTTTTGTAGGGATATTTTTATTTGTGTTTGTTCGTTTTTGTTTTTTATTGTTGTTTTTTAGAGCCAGAGTCTCACTATTTTGCCCAGGCTGGCTTTGAATTCCTGGGCTCAAGCAATCCTCCTACTTCAGCCTCCCAAATAGCTGGAAATACAAGTGTGTGCCACTGCACCTGACTTCAGTTTGATGAATTTTCACAATTCTAGACAGCCATGTAACCACTACCCAAAGCAAGATGTAGAACATTTCCACCACCAATTCCCTGCTCCCACAGAGACAACTACTCTTTGAGCAGGATAAGAGTGTTTTTAAAGCTTTCCATATGCAGTTCAGTCCGAGTGTATCGGGGAATCTGCATCCTTTGAGGATGTGAGGAATACTTTTAAAGAGATGAAGACTTTAGGCAACAGACAGAGGCTGCTCCTGCAGCCTTCTGGGCATTGGGAGCACCCAACTAAGTGACAGTACAATCATCAGTAACCCTGAGCCACCCATACCACATTCAGGGGCTCACATAACCAGGGTTCATCCACTTTTCCACTGGCTGCCTCTGGTTTGCCTGCACCTGCGTTTGTCACACAGGTTCTGTGACTGGTGGGGTGGAAAGTATGCATGTGAAGGCAGGTGACTGGTTGGGGCGGGGATGCCCTGTGTGGGCAGAAGGTAGGCATGGATGAAGGAGCTTGGGCTTGGTGGTCCAGGGGTTATCCCAGGCTGATCTGCTTTTCTCCCTTCCAGGCTGTTCTTCGCTGGAGCCCGAGAGGGCCACCTTCCCAGTGTGTTGGCCATGATCCACGTGAAGCGCTGCACCCCAATCCCAGCCCTGCTTTTCACAGTAAGGGCCCTTCCTGCTGTAACTGTCCACATACCTCCCTCTCTTTGTGCCTAGCCTAAGCTGGGAGTTCATGCTTTTCACACACACCCCTGTTACCCTTCCGGTCTGCTGCTAGGTCTCACTGGATCTAGATGATCTGGCAAATGATACTCATCAGCTTTGTTAATATCAAGAGATATAGCAAGGGAAGATCCTGAGTCCTGAAATACCAAAGGCTCTCGGGCTGACTTATTTCCATTCTCCCATCCTTTTGGGTCAGACTGAACTGACTACCTCAGGATTCAACAGCCTTGAAAAAATATGTCTCCCTTGACTCTCCTCACACCTATTACTGCAGGGTTGTGACACTGGCCTCTGCTCCCGGCTGGTCCCTGCACACACCCACTCTCCCCATCAAGCTTCAGGGCAGCCTGCCAGTCTCCTGGTAAGCATCACTGAAATGAATTTAGTGTTAAGGGTACACCAAATAAGAAAAGTCATAGAGGAAGACTGGTAAACTGCAAATTGTGAAAAGGAAACTTGGGACAGGAAAGAGATGGGAGTAAAATGTCCCCAGAGTAGAATCATTTAGACAGAGCTAAAGGAAGGAATAAAGACTTGTCCCCGTAGTCTTTCAAGTTATTTTTATTTTCCTTCTGGACCCTGAATAGAACACCGAAAATGACTTTGGTCCACTGGCAAAGCAGTTAGAAATGAAAATAACAGAGCTCTTGGGAGTCAAGAGCATTGTGCAATGCAGCATTGGGGGAATTGCAGAATGTGCAGATGTAGGATGAAGGTCACCTTGCCTGGCTGGTTGTGGAAGGTGGCTGGAGAAGACAGTACTCCCAGTGGGACACACACATTTTTTTTTTTTTTTTCAGTTAGAGCTATTGGTGCAGTAGAAGGCACAGGCCACAAGAACCATCTCGATTATTTTAACTCTCGGCTCTCACAGAAGAACAGAATCTGTTGTTGACCTTCACAAGTTATCAGAAGGGAGAAGCGTGGTTCCAGGAGAGCCACAGGGATGATTTTGAAGTTGGAAAATAGACTCTGTCAAGAAAACCTCATAGGGATGTTATGAGGGTTAAGTGAGTTAATCTTTGCAGAATGCTAAAAATAGGGACCTGGCACACAGTAAGTGCTATGTAACCAGTTTTGAAATTAATAAAGAAAAGGAAGGAAGAAAAATAGATGACTCAGCCAGAAGAAAAGGATGAGGGCAAGAATAAAGCCTTAATCTGCTGTTAACAATCTTCCCTAAGGGATTTTTAAAAATGAAGTTTGCTTGAGCTATAAAAATGAGACAGAGGCTGACGCCGAGCCAGGTGATACCAGTGTGGCCAGTCTGGCTGCTTATGGCCAGTATCCATTCTGATTGGTTAATGCCTGTACCATACCAGTGGTTAAATATTTGGATTATCACCCCTGTAATAAGAACTTCCTAGCAATAAAGATGTTGTAACATCCTGAGTTACTAGGGGAGGTTGTGAAGTCTCCAATTCGAAACATCCATTATACAATGGCATAGTATGCCTGGAGGCTGGGGGACAGCCCCTAATCTATAATACCAGTCTCTGAATATCTTTCTGATCACTGACGAGCTCCTCCCACTTCCCCAGTGTATCTCCACCCTGCTGATGCTGGTCACCAGTGACATGTACACACTCATCAATTATGTGGGCTTCATCAACTACCTCTTCTATGGGGTCACGGTTGCTGGACAGATCGTCCTTCGCTGGAAGAAGCCTGATATCCCCCGCCCCATCAAGGTAAGAGAACCTCCCTTTGGGGTCCCCTCCCCTTCCTCTGTGGTTCTAGCTGCAGCTCAGATTTTTAAATCACCACTGTTCTTAGCTGCTGACCACACACCATCATCTCGGATAGTAGCAGATCCTTTGGGAAGCAAGAGCCATGTGTGAATGGGACCACAATTTCCATTCTCCACTGGGGACGAGACCAGAGCAGAATGCAGCTGGGGAATAAGTCAGAACAAATGTTACTTTCATCATGTCATTCCTTTGTTTCCTACCAGTCTAAGCCTTAAACTCCAGCTTATTTTTCAAGGCTCTCTTATCTCCCCAGCACTTCCTTCCTGTCCCTCCAGATAGCTGGGTTCACTCTGTGCTATGTCTCCATCCCAGAATGAGTTTCCTCTTCCCATCTGCCCATCTAAATTTTAACTGTTTTCCAAATGGGCCTCAAGTACTTCCTCTTTCTTGAAGTTTTCCAATCCACTGCAACCTTCCATGATCTTCCCTTTTTATTTTTTATTTTATTTTATTTTATTTTTAAAGATGGGGTTTCACCATATTGGTCAGACTGATCTCGAACTCCTGACCTCAGGTGATCCGCCCACCTCAGCCTCCCAAAGTGCTGGGATTACAGGCATGAGCCACTGCACCCGGCATGATCTTCCCTTTTTAAACTCCCACAGCCCTACACATAGTAGGGTGCTCAGTGAACCTAATATTGCTACAAGATATAACTCTATGATAGGAATTAATGGGATTGCTTGGAACAAGACATGTTAGAGCATTATGAGTTCTACAAATTAAAAGAATAGAGTGTACTCTGGAGCTATTTGAACAATCCTATTGTAGAAACAGTGACTAGATGCTTCTAGATTCTTCCAGCTGAAAAATCAAAGGCTCTCTAAATCTGTCACTTCCTCACTGGCATTTCCACCACCATTTTCTACTCTCACACTTAGAAAACCTGCTAGAGGGAAGAGGAGGTAGAATAACCCCATGTCCCCATCATATACATCCCTTCTCAGTGAGGAAGACAAGGAAGAGAAAGCAGCCAAATCAGGACTGCCCTTGGAGCTATGAAGAGGAGACTCTCAGGAACTCTCGACATGTGGCCCATAAGGGGCTGGCATTTGCCATGCTGTGCCCACATAAGGGCCCTGCATAGAAGTGGGCGAAGAGCAGGGACCCTGAGTGACTTGGATCGTCTCCTCCCTGCACCTTGTGCATTGCTACACCTCCCCTCCACTCTAGGACCTCAGCAGACACACACCCTGTACTAGCAAGCTTCTCCATCTCAATGGGCTTCTCTGGCTGCCCTGGGCACATGACATGCATGATGAGACCTTGTCTAATCACACCCAGGAGCGAGGACATGGGCAAGGAGGATCCTTTCCTCGTTAGCCCCTCCCCATCCTCTTCCTGTCTGACCACCCATGTTCATCAACATTTGCTGATACAGCCCCTGCCCTACCAGGGATGGGTGTGGGGGCCACAGAGCTGAAGGAAGTCCAGCCTTTGCCCTTGAGGATGTGTCTCTGTGGGTGAAGAAGAGAGAGAATGCTCCAGTCCCTAGTCCTGGGGGCCACGGGGCCTACACCATTCACATGCCTCATGCCTCTGCCCCACAGATCAACCTGCTGTTCCCAATCATCTACTTGCTGTTCTGGGCCTTCCTGCTGGTCTTCAGCCTATGGTCAGAGCCTGTGGTGTGTGGCATTGGCCTGGCCATCATGCTGACAGGAGTGCCTGTCTATTTCCTCGGTGTTTACTGGCAACACAAGCCCAAGTGCTTCAGTGACTTCATTGGTGAGTTGTTGGAGGCCCTGGCTGGCTTGAGGGCCTCCTGGTCTGGAATACAGTGGTCAGTGATGGGGCAGGGGAGCCTCCAGGGTCAGGAGGCCTAGGCTCACCTTCTCCTCAGTCCACAGAGCTCTGGAGAAGTCCAGAGCAGGGGAAGCAGATGCCTTTTCCCAGAGACCACTTAGGGAGGAGAATAGCTGGCGTTTCTACACAGACCTTAGACCTGCAAGAATTGGCAACCTGGGCTGGGCACAGTGGCTCATGCCTGTAATCCCAAACCTCTGGGAGGCTGAGACAGAGGATCACTTGAGACCAGCCTGGTCAACATTGCAAGACCCCACCTCTATTATTACAAATTTTTAAATAAAATAGGCAACCTGTCAGCCATCCTGTGAGAGCTGCTCCAGGCTGGGTGGAGACCCCCCTGGATTTGGGGGTCAGTGGGCACAGGGAAGGTGGAAGACTGGGGCCTTCATGAGCAAAGAGCAGCTGGTAGAAAATGCAAGAGGCAGACCAGGTGGCAAGGATTCCCCTCAAGGCACTGACTACTCTGAGGAGGCAGAATCTGGGGCGGGAGAGCTGGGAAGGGCCGGGGCCTCTTGGCCGGGGTTGGTGGGATGCTCAGCATTGGCCTGGTTTCTGTGTGATCTCCTCCCACAGAGCTGCTAACCCTGGTGAGCCAGAAGATGTGTGTGGTCGTGTACCCCGAGGCGGAGAGGGGCTCAGAGACAGAGGAGACTCATGAGGACATGGAGGAGCAGCAGCAGCCCATATACCAACCCACTCCCCCCAAGGACAAGGATGTGGGGGGGCAGCCCCAGCCCTGAGGACCACCATCCCTCAGCTGGCTACTCCCTCCTTCCTCCTGCTTCCATCCTGCCTCCCTGTCTGGGTCCCCCCAACACACACGAGTATACACACACCCCTCTCTCTACTTTCATCAGGCAGTGGTAGGACCTGGGCGTGAGTGGTGAGAAACTGTAAACAAAAACTGACATTCGTACCCAAAGAACCAGCCTCTCACCCCAGGGCCCATGTCCCAGGCCCCACCCAGTGCTGCCCACAATCCCAGCTGCAGGAGGAGAGGGGAGATGCCAAGGATGGCCTGCAGGACCTCCCTCCGGGCCGTGCCCTCAGCTGCCTCATCAGGAACCGGAGCTCATTACCGCCTGCCCTCCCAGGGAGGCCCCCTTCAGAAAGGAGAGGCGGCCACAGGGGCTGCTTTGGGGAGGGATAGGCTCAAGCAATTCTGTCCCCATCAAGGGGTCTGCTGGAGAGACCCAAGACCCTATCTGTTCACCAGGGACCCAAAATCCAAGGGGATGTTTCCCTCTGCCCTTTTTCCTGCCCCTCCCCTCATACCTGCTCCCAACCCAGCCTGGGCTCCCTGTCCAGAGTTCACTTCCCCTGGGGACGCCACCTCCCAGAGCTAAGGACCAAGGAGAAGAATGGCCCCACGAGACCCAAGCCAGGCCGGTTGAGGAACATATTGAGAAAGGCTCAGATTGCAGAAACCCAGCCCTGCCCCTGCCCCTGCCTCCTGCATACTGCCCCCAACATGATGCCAAAGCTTCTAGAGGCCAGAAAGGCTTCTGATTTTTAGTGTAGTGGGCATCTCTCTCATGATGAAGCCGCTAAGCAACTCCAGCTCCCCGCCCACCGGGGAAGGAGCAGTCCCCTGCTATCCCTGTGGCCATGCCCCCACACAGCCAGCACCACTGTCCCCACAACGCCCTTCTCCTCTCTGGGCCTTGGCTCGGGACCGGGTGTGAAGGATCCCCAAGCCCTTCAGCCCTGAGATCGGAGCCAAATCAGCCTTAAGTCACCTCCCATCCAAGAACTGGGCCTAAAAATACTCCCCTATTTCTAACCCTCAAGACGGATCTGATATTAAATGCCTTCCTTGGGAGGAAGGGCGCTTGCCTCTTCCCAGAGGTACCCATTCCATACCCTGGGGAGAGCGTTGGCTAAAGGCCAGTTCCTCTCCCATCAGTCCCCAACTCCAATAGCCCCTCCCTCTTTGCAGGTCTGAGGGGCAGGATGACAGGGCAGTGACAGCAGGGAGCCCACTCTGGAGGTCCTCAGAAAAGGCCCTCCTCTGTGACAGGTGGCTTCTGACCTTTCCCTGAGCTCCCAAGGAAGGCCATGGAGTTTGCTGTGGACCCTGCAGCCTCCCCAGCCACTCCTGCTGCACTAAGAACTTAGGATCCTTTTATCACAAAACTCGATTCTCTCTCCAACCCCCAATGCTGTCTGCTTAAACTGGAATACACAGGCACCCTTCCTGGCCCGCGTGGTGCTGCCCAGCTTCCCCGCCCAGCTTGCCCACCCCATAGTTGGTGATATGCTGAGTTTGGTCTGAGTTGTGACCTCTTCAGAGTACATGCCCGGGAGGCTGGGGCTGGCCCTGGAGCGTCAGGGGACCATCTTCTTGTTCCCTCTCTTCTCATTCCTCCAACTTCCTCCCCTCCTTCAATTATTATTTTTTTGTAAAGTTGATGCCTTACTTTTTGGATAAATATTTTTGAAGCTGGTATTTCTATTTCTTTTGGATTTTTTAATGTAAGGTTGTTTTTGGGGGGTGGAGTCAGAACCTTGATGATAATTTCTTTCGCTTTGTGTAGGTTTTAGAAATTTGTTTTGTGGAGAAGTTGTTTTTTTCTTTTGATGTAATAAAATTTAAAATGGAAACGAAGTTGGTGGTGGTGATGATTAAGTGGCCTTTTGAGACAGAGTCACCAGGCATTTCCTCTTAGGAGATCTTGCCAGTTTCCTTCCAGAATAACAGTCCTAAAAGCTCTCCATAGCTTCTAGCTATCCTAGGGACTCACATTCTAAACCAAAAGCAACATCAAAAGACAACAGATTTACAGATCTCAGTTGTTTGCTGTAATTCCGGAATCAGGCAACACTTCCTTCCATGAAATAGAATCCATGTTCCAAAGAGCTGAGCAGAAGAGGTTGGCTTTACAGACGGGGAAGGGCTGGAGGAAGCTGGTTAGTCACTTTTCAAAGTTGCTTTTCTTGGCTGGGCACACTGGCTCACTCCTGTAATCCTAGCACTTTGGGAGGCCGAGGAGGGAGGATCTCTTGAGCCCAGGAGTTTGAGACCAGCCTGGGCAACACAGCAAGACCTCATCTCTATTAAAAAAAAAAGAAAGAAAGCTGGGCGGGGTGCTATGTGCCTGCAGTCCCAGCTACTTGGGAGGCTGAGGCCAGAAGGAGGATGGGTTGAGCCTGGGAGGTCGAGGCTGCAGTGAGCAATGATTGTGCTACTGTACTCCAGCCTGGGCAGAAGAGCAAGCCCCTGCCTCAAAAACAAAACCAAGTTACTTTTCTTACAAGGTGGGGACAGAGAGACAGAGCAATAGAAAAATAACTGATTAGTTAACATCAGGATTCTTCAGGCTACCTTGTTTTGTGTAAAGATTACAGAAGAGTAAACTTCATTATCATGCCCACTGAATATTGAAGCTGGCCTGTTTTAACTGGCTGTTATGTTTTACTCCTGATTTCTAGGAAGGTCAGATAACAACTTAGTTTAGATTTGGCGATGTGGAACTTTAGCGTGGGAAGTTTGGTCTGTGGGGCGGACAGCAGGAGCTTAGACTGAAACCATGGCCTTCGGTAATTTTTTAAACAACACTTTCTTGTTCCTTCTTGGAGTCACGAAGTGTTACTGAGTTCCTGCTCTGTGCACCAGACTGACAGCCTGCAGACTAACTGGGAAGAACTCAACTCTGCCCAGGGTGGGAACGAGGGCCAGGAAGAGGCAGCACCCAGCTGAGCTGAGGGAGGCAAAGGCGATGTCCTCCCAGAGCCTGGTCAGCAAAGGCTTCTCGCACCAGCACAGTCTGAGCCAAGTCTGTGGAGACAGTCAGGTCCAAGGAGCTCGATGGGAGGGCCTGGGAAGTAAGGCTGGGTTCACTCAGCTGGGCAGAGCCATCTGAGAAGAAGAGTTAGCTCTAGGAAGAAGCCTAGGAGGACTATTGGGCTAGGACAGGAAAAAGGAGGAAGTCATTAAGGTAAGTACAAGTACTTTCTGGCGTTTGGGGCTAACTGCTAGAGGAAGTTGATGGGATTAGCCCCAGTCCTTGCTTTGTATCCCTGTCTTTATGGGCTGCCCTCCTGGCCGCGTGTCCTGGGACAGCATCATTGCAGAGCCAGCACTGCTGACAGATATAGGGCAGGGCGGGGGGAAAGGGGGTGATGGAGGACAGCGGTGTTGAGACATCACCCTTCACCATCTGGAACACTGTGAGGACACAGGCAGGCAAGATACCGCCACTCCTGGTCCTGGCCTGGCGCCAACACTCCTGCTCCAGACAGGCTGGAAGCTCGCCATTCAACAGGGACACCCAACTGGGAGGCCGGCCACTAAACTGCTGTGTGTCCTTGGGCAAGTCACCTCACTCGCTTAGCATTTTGAGACAGATTGAGAGTTGGACCTAATCTCAAACAGTTCCTGAATCTTTCAAGTTTAGGTTATCCCAAAAGGCAAGGGCCAGTCTTATCCCAGCCTCACATCTGCTCTTTGGGCCCCACTTCTCCAGCACACACACCTTTCCTCTCCCTGGACTGCCCCAGGCTCCTACCTGTTGCCCCATGTGAACAAGTCCTTTCCGCACCCCTTCTCGCTCCATGGAGGCACTTGTCGCTCAGGACCACCCTCTCTTTCTGTGACACCTGCTGATCTTTTCAACCTGGTCAAATGGGCAAATGTGGGGCTCCTCCCCGGCAACAAGCATTTATGTTTATCCCGGGCATTTCCTGTCTTAACCCTCTCAGTTACTTTCATGCTAGGAATTTCACTTTATCGAATTTGGGAACATTCTGGAAGTCACTGAAATTGTAGCTGCTTCTGCATTCATTTATTAATGTGGTCACACAACAAACCTTTTTGTGACCAGTCTGTCAAAGACTTTGTTATATGCTGTGGAAATAGCAAATATTTTTCCTGATTTTTCTAAGTCAGCACAGACTTCAAATATTTTCTTCCATTGTCTCCGTAAGGATATTCAGGTGTGTCAATCTGCCTGTACTTCATTTTAATTCAGGAAATATGGTCACCATAGTTGAAGAGGTCCAAAAGATGTGACCTTACCCTCAAAGGGCAAATAGTTGCCAGGGGAACAAAGCCAAGAGTCTGCACTCTGCACAACACACAAATGTGTGTGCTTCCTGGCTCCACGGACCACCCATGACACGTTGGGACCACTGCCTAGAGGCCTTCCTGCTGGGCTGTGAGCCCTACTGGCAAGGGCTAAACCAACACATCCCCAGACCCTGTGCAGTGCTTAGTACCCATGTGCTCAAAAATGCTCATCAAACTGACGCATCCCACCAGGCACCAGGTAGCGTCTGTTTAGGAGACACAGATAAAACCGCAATGAGAGGCCAGAAGAAGAGAAGGAGAGTCCACATTTACTGAGCCCAGTTGCATGACATACATTATCTTATTCACAATTTAATTAAACAACCCTATGAAGGAGGTATTACTGCTGCCACTTCACAAGAAAGACTAAGTAACTTGCCCAGAGTCACGGAGCTGGCCAGTGACAGAGGCCACATTTGAGCCGAGTTCTCTCTAACCCTTCACAGCCATGCTCCGCTACCTTTCCACTGAGAAAGTCCTGCTTCACCAAGGGGGTGGCCCTGGAAGGAGGCCTGTTACAAAGTCACTGAGATAACAAACATGCATCATTTAGTTCATCTAAACAGGTAGTAACTGTATGGCAAAGGAAAAATGACCCTGCTGACCTGGGAGGGCTTCTTTTCCCCTCCTGGGCAAGAATCCTCCAGCTGCTGACTGGCACTGCCCTTCCACCACCTCCTCTTCCTGTCCAAAGCTTCCCTACCCTGCCCTGATATCCAAAGCCCTCCCTGCCCCAGCCAAACCCCTGTTACTGGGAAACACTGAGGTCAGCGTGCCAGCAACGTCAGCACTAGCCTAGAGGCCAGGGCAGAGATTTATCTCACCATGGCTGAAGCTGCTGACTTTCTCATTTCCTGCAGCTCTATTTGCATACCTCTCACTTTCTCCTGTGACCAGTTCACTAAGTTACTGATGCAGACTCCCCCTGTCCCCATGGTGGCCAAATGAGGGCCAGGATGGTTCTCTGAGTCACAGAGCAACCCCTTCCCATCCCTTCAGCCAGAGGTGAACCAGGCATCCTCCTTGGATGACCTTCGGCAGCTCAGCCTCTCATGCTTGTTTTCCTTGTTTATAGAGTAGGAATAAAAATACTGTCTGCCTTGCCTACCTTCCTGCATAACTCACAGGAAAAGAGCATGAAAAAGTATATGTTCCAGGATTGAAACAGCATTAATTTATCAGAAAGCACAAGGCCTATTCATTAGCATTATTTCAAAGTAGGGGAAGGGACAGAATTTCTCCTCATGGAGACAAGGCTCTGGACCCAGGCTGCCCATTCTCCTTGTAACTGCCCTGCAAGCCCCCATCCCAGCCATGTTTCCTCCTCTTCCTTCCAGATGCCCGGCAGCAGCTTGCAGAGGCTGCCCTCTGCTGTCCACCTGAGTCTGAACCTCAGCAGTCCTCCAAGTCCAAAATTTTGGGGCCAATATTGCCACCTGGTGGTCAATAGAAGCACTGCCACCAAACTGAGAGCTCTGCTTCGAAATGGAGAAATCCCCCTAATTCCTGAGATCTGTCTCTGCGATGCACGCAGGCCTTCCCACACCAGGTCCTTGTGCTTTCAGAGAAAGCATATCTGGCCACGTCTCAAGTCATGCAGAGAGCATCTAGGATAGGTGTGGCGGTAGGAAGGATGGAAGAAATATGCTAACCAGAATACACATTTTTAATATTTTAATGTCCAATGTCACGCACATCCTCTCTGCACTTGTCCCACTGTGCCCCACTCCCAGTTACCCAGCCCTTGTTGGTCCCAACTTACGAAAACTTTTGGCCCCCCTGGGGCACCCATAGCGCTTGCTGGTCATAAAACAGCCAGTAACTGGCGGGCATGGTGGCTCATGCCTGTGATCCCAGGACTTTGGGAGGCAGAGGTGAGCAGATCACAAGGCTAGGTGTTCAAGACCAGCCTGGCCAACATGGTGAAACCCCGTCTCTACTAAAAATACAAAAATTAGCCAGGTGTGGTGGCACATGCCAGCTTCTCAGGAGGCTGAGGCAAGATAATGGTTTGAACCTGGGAGGCAGAGGTTGCAGTGAGCCGAAATCGTGCCATTGCACTTCAGCCTATGTGACAGAGTGAGACTCCGTCTCAAATAAAAATAATTTTTTAAAACGCCAGTAACACATTTCTATGTGTCCTTTTTTGTTTTTGTTTTCGTTTTTTTCCACTGGACCTACAATCCCTTTGGGAGATGAAATTCAACAGGTAAAAGCAGGGCCACAGCAGGTGTCTCTGAAAGGAGGTAGTGGGGAGTTCCCACAGGAAAGAGAAAAGGGAAGAGGGGAGCCAGCACAGAACCAAGAATTGCAGAGAGGGAGCCATGGGCTTCTCCTGGAGACCCTAAAACAGAGCCCCAGGAAGAGGTGATGACATAAGAGGCTTCTCAAACCTCACAAGAGGAAGTAGACCCAAGAGACACGCACTGGAGGTCAGAGAGTGGCCATGCAAAAGGAAAGACAGCAAACGAGCTGCAGCAAGCTCCTCAGCCCTGCAGCTCAGGGTACAGGAAACCAGTGGCAGAGCCTCAGGCGCAGGGTGAGGGGCAAAGCGCCAGCCTGAGCCTCTTGCAGCATAGAGCAGCTGGAAGAGAGAAGTGCTAGAGCCACTGGAGGATTACAGCTGTCTGTTCCGAGGGCAGCAGCCTGCCTGGGTCTGAGGTGCAAGGCCCAAGTCCTGACCAGGTGCTTCAGCCAAGCCCAGGGATTTAGGGACTGTGCCAGGCGGCTAGAGGTAGCCAGGGCTGGAACACAAATGTTTGGGCTACTGCACAGCCCCTGCAAAAACCCAGCAAATGAGCATACTCCGGAGCACCACACAGCCTCCCATGCATGGCCTGTTCCTAGGACCTGTCACTGCTCCCTAGACCCCTCAAAAAACAGCCCCTGACCTGCACCCAGAGAATGATCTGGAGGTGGGGCTACAAAAGAAACTGTCTCTTGCGGGTGGGTGGAGCCCAGCAGGGGGAGGGGGGACCCAGAGGAAGGCGTGTCGAGGGAGGAGCTAAGACCCATCTGGGGGTCGGCACTGGAAGAGGGCTTTCTCTCTTCACTCTAACTTGGAACCTCCACTGCACAGAACTTTATTGAAGTTGGAGGGAGGACGCTCAGAGTGGGGTGTTGCCCTCAGCAAGGATTTGGAGTCCCCTGGGAAGCATCAGCTTCAGGCATCTCTAGAACCCTGGCTTGGACCCTGACCAAGGAGTGTCCCCAACTGTGGAATAGGCCAGGAGTCACCTTTCTCTAAGGCTGACATCTCTCCCTCTAGGGTGTGTCCTGCCCCTCCCTGAGTCACCCCAAGGAGAGAGGGGGGAAAAAAGGGAAGAGAAGAGAGGCATTGACTACAGAGGAAGGAAAAGGAAGCAGAGCAGAGGGTGGAGAGAGGCCACACAGGAGTGGGTGACAGGAGACTGCAGAGGGCAGGTCTGGGGCAGGAGGTAGAGAGAGGGCAGGCCCAGGGCAGGAGGAGGTAGAGAGAGGGCAGCCCGAGCACCCCAAGGGGTGCCTCGAAAGCAGGTGGGGGCGGGGAGCCAAGGGGGCGGGCCGGCCATGTCCCACGGGACCTACTACGAGTGTGAGCCCCGGGGTGGCCAGCAGCCACTCGAGTTCTCAGGGGGCCGAGCTGGGCCCGGGGAGTTGGGGGACATGTGTGAGCATGAGGCCTCCATTGACCTCTCCGCCTACATCGAGTCTGGGGAAGAGCAGCTTCTCTCCGATCTCTTTGCCGTGAAGCCAGCGCCTGAGGCCAGAGGCCTCAAGGGCCCCGGAACCCCTGCCTTCCCCCACTACCTGCCGCCTGACCCTCGGCCCTTTGCCTACCCCCCACATACCTTCGGCCCAGACAGGAAGGCGCTGGGGCCTGGCATCTACAGCAGCCCAGGGAACTACGACCCCAGGGCAGTGGCAGTGAAGGAGGAGCCCCGGGGGCCTGAGGGCAGCCGAGCCGCCAGCCGAGGCACCTACAATCCCCTGCAGTACCAAGTGGCACACTGTGGGCAGACAGCCATGCACCTGCCCCCAACCCTGGCAGCACCTGGCCAGCCTCTCCGCATTCTCAAGGTAAGAGTGGGCCAGCCCTCCTCCCTCCTGCCCAGGGCTGGAGAGGCTGCTGTGGACGGACCCTGTGCCCCTGCTCATGCTGCTGAGTCTGGGCTTGGTGCCACCCTGAACCCCACTATGTCCCAAAGCCCCTGTGGCAAGCTGACCTACCTTGATCTCAGCCCCCCCGGCCCCTTGTCAGCCTCTCTGCTGCTCACCATGCCCCCTCCTCTTGCTTCTCTGCCAACTGCTTCTGCGAGAAGCGTCTGCTGGCCATAGAACAGGAGACTCAAGACAGACTGTGGGAAAGTGTCCTCAGCAAGTGTGAGAACATTGGCTGGGTGTGGTGGCTTATGCCTCTAATCCCAGCGCTTTGGGAGGCCAAAGCGGGAGGGCTGCTTAAGGCCAGGAGTTGGAGACTAGCCTGGACAACATAGCAAGACTCTATCTTTACAAGAAAAGAAAGAGAGAAAGAAAGAAGGAAAGAAAGAGCACGAAAGAGAGAAAAAGAGAGAGAGAAAGAAAGAAACAAAGAGAAAGAAAGAAAGAAGAAAAAAAGAAAGAAAGAAAGAAAGAAAGAAGAAAAATAAAGAAAGAAAGAAAGAAAGAAAGAAAAAGAAAGAAAGAAAGAAAGAAGAAAGAAAGAAAGAAAAAGAAAGAAAGAAAGAAAGAAAGAAAGAAAGAAAGAAAGAAAGAAAGAAAGAAAGAGAGAAAAGAGAACATGAAAGGGATTTTTGGTCTCAAGCAGAGGACCCTGTGCATCTGGGTTGCCACCTCCAACAAGCAGGGCGATGATGGTTTTGACCTGAGAGACGGGAGCTGGCTCTGAGTCCTGTTTTCCTCGGATGTAGCAAATGTGCCCTGGCTGCAAAGATTCCCACCCTGCCTCTACTCTGCCTCCTGGCCAGCCCTCACCTCTCTGTCTCTCTGTGCCTTCCCCTCCAGGCTCCTTTGGCCACTGCCGCACCACCCTGCAGCCCCATCCTGAAGGCGCCATCCCCGGCTGGTCCCTTGCACAAGGGCAAGAAGGCGGTGAACAAAGACAGTCTGGAGTACCGGCTCAGGCGGGAGCGCAACAACATCGCCGTGCGCAAGAGCCGGGACAAGGCTAAGAGGCGCATCCTGGAGACGCAGCAGAAGGTGCTGGAGTACATGGCAGAGAACGAGCGCCTCCGCAGCCGTGTGGAGCAGCTCACCCAGGAGCTAGACACCCTCCGCAACCTCTTCCGCCAGATCCCTGAGGCGGCCAACCTCATCAAGGGCGTGGGGGGCTGCAGCTGAGCCTGGCTGGTGGACTGTGGGCACCAGGCTCCCTTGCCCAGCCTGACTCTGGGGACCCCCATCCTGCTGGGGGCCTAGAACCCTGAGACATAGACCACGGACAAATGGCAACCAGGGTGACAAGAAAGGACAGGACCCAGCATGATGATGTGGCTGAATAAAGTTGCACTGTGATTGGGTGTTGGGGCTGTTGGCTGTGTGGGGGCGGGGTGAGGGGCATGGAGTCTGTGGGGGGGCCTGGAATGTGCGTGGGGGGACATGGAGTGTGCATGTGCGTGTGTGTGTGTGTGTGTGGCATGGAGGATCCTGGGACCAGAATGCATGTGGCCAGGTCTGCACCTCTTGTTTCCATGCCCAAATGGACAGGTGGAAACACAGACATGCTGTCCGCACTTCGCCCCCAACACACCACACAGCCAGGCCATGTATCTGTCACCTGCTCTTCTCTCCCTGACATCCCCATCACCCCCTTCTATGAGCTGAAAGCACCCCCACAGGACCTGCAGCAACCTCTGTATGCTCTGCTGACAGATCTGTAGCTTGTAGGGAGATCCTGGCACCACAGTCCCTCAGGAGCAGGCCTGCTTGTCCCAGGCTAACTCTCTCTTACCTTGAGAAATGGGTCTAGAAGCTCCTGTTCCAGGTGACCACGGGAAAATTCCTGATGGCTCTGCCATATTTATGGTCCCTTGACCCAGCACACTATCTCTTCTCTCCAATTCCAAAGCCTCAGTCTACCGAATGGACACCCTCCCCACGCTGCTCCCACCTACACATTTCCACCCTTTGTCCCTCATCCCCTGGGGCTCTGGTTCCCTAAAGCTTGAGAATTGAGTGTATGGGACAGGAATCAGTTGGGAGAGATGTAGAGACCAGATTTGCATATGAGAACACTGGTAATGAGGAGAATGACAGCTGCCTGTTCCAGGGAAGCCCCTCATTCAAAGCAGCATTTTCTTTTGCACTGGACTACAGCCTAAGAGACAGAATGGTACAGTTTAATTAAGCGCCTTCGTTTGAATCTTCCTCTGCTACTTACTAGCAGTGAGCCTTGGGCCATTACTTTTCTCTGTGCCTCAGTTTTCTCATCTGCAAAATGGTAGCAATATTCATACCCACCCTGTAGTGTTGTTATATTCATAGAAAAAGAAAACTTTCATGTAATAAGCATGAATATTTATGATTCCTCCATTTTGCTAGAACTGAAAGGACCTCAGAGATCTCATCTAAACTTCTCATGTGGCAGGTAAGGAAACAGGCCGCAAAGAGGGGAAGGGACTTACCTGGAGTCACACAATTGTTTAGAGGCAGAACCAAAATTAGCTCCATAAAATCACAGATCTCAAGATGTGCTGGAAGAGACCTCAAGAGATCATCTGGTGGGCTCTGTTGTCAGACCAGCAAGATAGGGTGAGCCACATCTTACAGATAAAGCAGTTGAGGGCCAGAGGGGATAAGAGGCTTCTCCTGATGCTCACTGAGATCCTTCGCTGCCTCAGCATGTGGTGCCTGTGTCTCTACTCTACGCTATGCTCTCCTCATGGATACTCAGTACGAGTGTCACATGAATCACATTTTTTTTTTTGAGATGAAGTCTCGCTCTGTCACCCAGGTTGGAGGGCAACGCCTGAGTTCAAGAGATTCTCCTGCCTCAGCCTCCCAAGTAGCTGGGATTACAGGTGCCCACCACCACGCCCAGCTAATTTTTTTTTATATTTTTAGTAGAGACAGGGTTTCAACATATTGGTCAGGCTGGTCTCGAACTCCCGACCTCATGATCCACCTGCCTCAGCCTCCCAAAGTGCTGAGATTGCAGACGTGAGCCACAGCACCCACCCATGAATCACATTTAATTAAGAACAGTGCCCAACAGTGTCAGGGACCTGGGGACTGATTAAAGGGTTGTTAAAGTCTCTCCTAGGCCAGTGCTGGGAAAGCCTGAGTCAGACATCAAGGAATAACTTTCTGAGAGGGCGAGAGACTGCCATCTGGATCATCCCAGATCTACCTCCCTTCTCCAAATCTCTAGCAGTGGAACCTTCTTACACCTCAGGCATCCGTGTGCGGCATGTCTACCTTGCCCAGGACTCAGTCCTTTTCCTGCCTTTGCCTCCATGTCTCTTAGGCACAGTCTATCCTACCTCTGTGTCCCTGGTGCCTGTGCCCCAGGTCTGGTTTGGCTGGACAGATCTGAACCTTCTGTGGAAGAACTGATGGGAGCTTTCTGAGTTCTGGAGAACTGATGGGAGCTTCCTAAGTTCAGAAGGGGAGAGGTGCCAGTTTCTGTGGGTGCCTGGGAGAATCCTCATACCTTCCTTTCAGCCCAGGGGGATAGGTTGCATAAGGGGGGTTTGTACAGAACATGGTAAATGACTCAACCTCCGGATTTCCTCCTCTCAGCTCAAGACCACTGCCCCTTGACTTATTTTCAAGGTTCTGGGTGATGGGACAAGGGTTGCTTCAGCATCAACCCAGGCTTTGTTCCCACAGCTCTGAACTGTATCCCCTCTCAAGCCTCCACCCACCCCATCAGGTCTTCAGGGCCAGTGCCTAGTGGAGGCTTCCTGACTGGCACCCAGTCTGCAGGAGTCACATCCCCGTCTCGCCGCTGTGATCCCAGCATGACGTGCAGCAGCTGAGCACATCCCAATCCTTTGCATCAGATCATATTCCAGGGGGATGAGTCAGAGCCAGAGGGTACGCTTCCTGAAGGGGGCTTTCAATCTAACCTCAACTGGTTTTGGCCAACGTAACTTATTCAATAAGTATTTGTTGAGTGTCTTCTCTGGGAATGAGACAAGTTCTCAGCAGAAGGAGTAGGAAGAAAAAGTCAATAAACAAGTGTGCTGAATGTCTTCCTTTGCTCCTCTAGAACCCTCTCCACCCTTCATCACCCATTGCAGTCCCCAGGGAGATGCTTCCCTCCATCAACAAGCTTCCCAAGAGGTGAGGGTGAGACTGTCAGGAGAGTGCCTGCTGAGCAGCCCTCCCAAAGGATTCCTGGCCCTCTGCTGGGCTAGCCCAGGAGACTTCACCACTCCAGGAACTTTCCCTGGATACTGCTGGTTCACACCTTCATACAGCACCTTCATTAGCTTCTCCTGCTAACTCCATTCCCCATTGGGGAATACACCACTGGGAAAACCAAATAAACCAACAGGTAGGGAGGCTATTTTAGCTTGGGTGACCAAGGAAGGTCTCCATGAGGAAGTGACATTTCAGTTGAAACTTGAAAATTTTTGAGAAGGAGGCAGGTGTGTCTTTGAGTGCAGGGGTGAACAGAGTGAAGAGTAAAAGCAAAAGTCCTAAGGTGACCAAGAAAAAGTGGTATCTGTGTCTCCACTCTATGCTTTGCTCTCATGGATACGCAGTACTCAGCCAGGAATGGCTGCTGAATGAAAGAAGGAAGGAGAGGATAAGCAAGAAAAAGATGCACCACCTCCCCTCCAGAATGGGGCTGCAGGGGTTGCAAATGACTCTTTTCATTCCCTTTGACAACGAGGACAGTGCCTAAGAAGCTGGGGGAGGTGGAGAGCAGGGTTCTCCTTGCCCCTGGATTCAGCTTCCCTGCCCCTTGGTCCTCCTGTCACCTTCACCACAGCAAGGTTGTCACCACTGGGGAAGAAGATGGCAGAAAGGAGTCCAGGGAAGAGCAGTTAGCCAAACCCTGCCTGGGGAAAGGCACCAGGACCGGGAACTCGATATCATTTGAAAAGCAGCACATCAAGGTCCAAACAGCGCACACATTCCTGTTTTTGCTTTAGCACCCACAGCTCAGGCCCACTTTTCTTTGCGGCGCAGAACTGGGGAGCAGAATGAGAATTTGGAGCTGAGAGACAGGATCTTAGGCCACAGGGAAGCTGCAGAGGGGAAGGCAGACTGTGGGGAGACACTGCAGAGGGAGGAAGCTGCCCAAGGTGAGTCTGCCAAGGTCAGCCGGTGGCGGTGGCTTGTGAAAGCTGCCCCCCTGCTCGGTGCACACCTCCCCACCCCTCTACACAGATTGCCACATGCCTGGGCCCCCAGGGCCCCCATCCCAGTGTTGCAAGATCCCGGTTGGGGTTGTGGGTGGAAAGGGGCCTCTTTACCTCCACCCCCTACCCTGCTCCAAGCCAGTGAGGGGACTGTGGGATGAAGAGGGCTATTCAGGAGAGGCTGAGGTGACAATAGGCAGGGCTGGCTGAGGGTCTGTGCGTCTCCTCTTGGACAGGCCAGTCACTTCCCATCACCGCCACCAGCCCCCCGCAGGCAGACCCCTCTGCCCAAGACTCAGCATGGGCCGCTCCAAAGTGGGAGTGGCCCAAGCTGGACAGAATCCCTGGCTGGCCTCGGTCAGCTGCTTCCATAAGCAGGCCTGGCCTGGCCTAAAAACTTCAGTGGCAGGTGAGAAATTCTCCCCACAGGGAGAGGGTGGGGGTTTTCAGAGGAAAATGGCTGCAACTTAGCTGCATCAAAATGGCCATTAATTCTGACTTCAGAGAGCAGCGGAAAGGTCCCAGGGCCCAGGAAGGGGCAGGGAGAGACTCAACAGGGAGAGACCCATCGCAGAGTTGTAGCCTCATGTTTCCCTTTTACCATTTATTTATTTATTTATTTTACATCCAGGGACAGACTAGACTTTTTTTCCCTTAGGTTCTCCTCCCTTTTAGAAGAAACAGGGCTCTGGGGGTAGGTAGAGGCAAGCCACACATAGAATGGATCCATCCCCACGATCTAAGCTTCACCCTGGAGTCTTAAACTGTCCAAACCCCTATTGCCCCCCCCCCCCCCACCTAGTGCTGTCACCCCTGGCCGGACTATCCAACCCTGCTGCAATCGGGACGGTTTGCAAAATGCCTTCTAGCTCCCGCTTTGTCACCATCTGAGGTTAGGACTGCACTTGGGAGATAAGCTCAGGCCCCACCCACTCATCCCCAGCGAGACTGCTGGCCTGCTGCAATCGGGACGGTTTGCAAAACCCTTGCTGGCTCCAGCTCTGTCACCATCTGAGGTTAGGGCTGCACCCTAAGATAAAGCTCAGCTCCGCCCTCCAGCCCTGCCTTCAAACCTCACAGGCAGCATGGCCCCAAGAGACAGAGCTCCTGGAAGCCCACTCAGGGTCTGGAAGCCTTACTGAGGTCCAGTGCAAAGATCCCCTTCTCTCTGGTCCTCCCCTTACCCCTTCTCCCCTCCATCCCCAACCTCACCTTTGCACACTGTCCTCATTGCCATCCTCTCCTCACTCTCCATCTACTCGCCTTCTATCTTCTATCCTCACCCTTCCAATCTCTCACCTCCCTCGTACCTTCTCACCACATTCATTCACTCATTCATTTGCTCAAAAAATACATGCTAAACACCTACTTGAGGCCAAGTACTTTGTTATAGAAGCTACAGGACGCATAAGGAGAATAGTCCCTGCCCTTTGGGGGTTTATAGATGAGTGAGGGTGACAAACATAAGACCACAAACAAGTTGTGGGCAGCATCATCTAGCAAAAGTAAAGGGGTGACTGATGGCAGATATTAACACGGGTACCTGATTTAAATGTGAGGGACGGCAAAGGCTTCTTTGAAGGAGTAACATATTAGCAGATATCTAAATGGTAAGTAGGAATTCATCTGGCAAAATGTGGGGGTTCCCAGCAGAGAGAAAAGTATATGAAGAGATTCCCAAGGAGATCCTTCCCATTCACTGACTGAAGGCTGGGGGTACAGGGCAAGATGCTGGGAAGAGGCAGAGAAGCTTGAAGAAGCTGAGGCCAGAGCTCCCTCAGATGGGATTCAGAGCATCAGAGGGAGAACTGACCTTCCAAGGGAAGAAGACATCTCCTCTCTTTTAACAATAAACAGGGGAGATGGCAACAGAATCAAATACAAACAGGTTTATAGCAGGCTGGGGCTGTTCCTATCTTATGGCTTTTATTTTCACCATGAAGAAAAAGATAACCAAAAGTCACTGAGCAGGAAGGGAGGCTGGAGGTTTGAAGGTATAAAATCCGAGTTGGTGAGGGTAGAAGAGGGAGCTCATTGCTGAGATTTCTGACTTGAGAGCGCCCAAGTGAAGTTGATGACGACCACTTTAGAGTAACATGTCCTCTGGGATGATTTAGTCCCGTGGTCCTTAGATGCTTGAGAGCAAGTGCGGAGAAGACAAATATTAGGTCCACCTAGGATTGGGACTTAACCAGGGAGGTGAGATGGAAAGGAAGACAGGGAAGAGGAGTTGAAGGCATTAACAAAAGGGGGTTGCAGTGGTGAGCCTGGAACCTAAGGCAGAGAAGGCAAGATGTGAAGATGGGAAGGGCTGTGGTTCCTCAGTGAACAGCTGCTGGGAGCCAGCTTGAGCAAACCAACCATAAGGAAAGGAGATTCTATCAGAGTGAATGTTTGATTCCGTTATTTCATAGGTGCTGCAGTTTCTGGTGGTGATAAGGCTCCGGGTATGACCCTGGGAGAGGCTCACTAGGGGGAATGGAGGAGATTGTTAAGAGACAGAGGGTGAGGGAGCCGAGAGGCCAGCCTGCCAGGGGAGCATCCACGTGAATGATGACCCCGCTGGGACCTCCTCCCAACCTCTCCACAGCCGATATTTCTCTCATCTCCACCCAGACCTTCATCAATATCCTCTCTCCTTAGCCCTAATTTCCTACCACCACACCCCTTTTTTCCCCTTCATCCCATGCTCTCTAACTTCTGTTCTTTTTTCTAACCCCATCCTCTCTTATCCTTCCATCCTCTCTTCTTATCCCCATCCTCTCCTCATCACCTTCTTTTCTCCTCACCCTCTTCCTCATCACTACACACTGGAGCAGAAGGATTACACAATGGGTTCAAGCCTGTGCTCAGGTGCCTAACTATGTTAGCTCAACTCCTACACTGCCACTTATACATTGCCTAATTTTGCTGTCCCTTGATTGTAAAATTGGGATAATAATAATGCCTACGTTATGAGGTGGCTGAAAGAATTACATGAGTATAAAGTGCTTGGGCTGGGCATGGTGGCTCACACCTGTAATCCCAACAGTTTGGGAGGCTGAGGCAGGTGGATCACTTTGAGCTCAGGAGTTCAAGACCAGCCTGAGCAACATGGCAAAACCCCATCTCTACTAAAAATACAAAAATTAGCCAAGTGTGGTGGTGTCTACCGGTAATCCCAGCTACTTGGAAGGCTGAGGCATTAGGATCACTTGAACCCAGGAAGCAGAGGTTGCAGTGAGTAGAGATCATGCCACTGCACTCCAGCCTGGGTGACAGAGCAAGACTCCATCTCAAAAAATAAATAAATAGGCCGGGTGTGGTGACTCAAATAAATAAATGGTGGCTCATGCCTGTAATCCCAGCACTTTGAGAGGCCGAGGTAGGCAGATCATGAAGTCAGGAGTTTGAGACCAGCCTGGCCAATATGGTGAAACTCCATCTCTATTAAAAATACAAAAATTAGCTGGGCATGGTGGCCTGCACCTGTAGTCCCAGCTATTCGGGAGGCTGAGGCAGGAGATTTGCTTGAACCCAGGAGGCGGAGGTTGTAGTGACCTGAGATCACACCACCGCACACCAGCCTGGGCAAGAGTGAGACTCTGTCTCAAATAAATATAAATACATTAATTAAATAAAGTGCTTGGAACAATGTCTAGGCACAAAGGTGTGCCCGATAAAATGAGTATCATTCTCACTCTTCCTTTACACTTCCTTACTCCTTCCTCATTTTCATCTTACCTCCACTATTGCTCTGCACCTACTTCCTACCTCTTAAAGAGGCAGAGACAAATAAGACTCAGCCCCTGCCCACTATGTAGCAGGGGAAAAAAATACAAAAACTAAATGTCAGGATAACATAATAAGAGCTACTTCAAAGATGTGAAAGAAATCCTATTGGAGAACAGAAGATTTAAGAACTCTCTCTACCAGCGGGAGCAAAGAAAATTCTCAACCAGTGGATAACCTCTGGGTTGGATCTTGAAAGATGAGGAAGAATTTACAGTGTAAAGAGAGGAAAGATTAAAAATTAGCTGAGCATGATGGCATGTACCTGTGGTCCCAGTTACTTGGGAGACTGAGGCGGGAGGATTGCTTGAGCCCAGGTTGAGGCTGCAGTGAGCCATAATCGCACCACTGCACAGCAGCACGGGTAACAAAGGGAAATGCTGTCTCGAAAATTTAAAAATTTAATTTTTTTAAAAAAAGACAGAAAGGATGTATTAAAATTCATGAAGTTCTTCCACCTGCATGTATGAAGTTAAGATCCCTGCCCATACTGTGGCCAGAGCACACCCTGTCTCAGTATGGCCACAGGGGAGCAGCAGAGCATTAGGAGCTGCAGACAGACCAGAAAAACCTAAGAAATCTGGGGGAAGGCCTGGCACGGTGGCTCACATCTGTAATCCCAGCACTTTGGGAGGCCAAGGAGGGTGGATCACCTGAGGTCAGGAGTTCAAGACCAACCTGACCAACATGGAGAAACCCCATTTCTACCATTAAAACAATAAAATAAATAAAACAAATCTGGGGGAAAGGCTGAGCACGGTGGCTCACGCCCGTAATCCCAGCACTTTGGGAAGCCTAGGCGGGTGGATCACCTGAGGTCAGGAGTTTGAGACCAGCCTGGCCAGCATGGTAAAACCCTGTCTCTACTAAAAATACAAAATGTAGCCGGGCATTGTAGTGCACCTGTAATCCCAGCTACTCAGGAGGCTGAGGCAGGAGAATCACTTGAACCTGGGAGGCAGACGTTGTAGTGAGCCGAGATCGTGCCACTACACTCCACCCGGGGTGACAGAGTAAGACGCCATCCCCCCCACCCGCCGGCAAAAAAAAGACTTCAGACACTTGGAGAAACAGACTAGGTTTGCCTTAGGGAAAAATCAAGAGTCCCCTAAAGATTTGTACACTTGATAATAATAAAAGAACAGGCCAGCTGTGGTGGCTCACACCTGTAATCCCAGTGCTTTGGGGAGATCACTTCAGGCCAGGAGTTCGAGACCAGCTTGGGAAACACAGCAAGACCCTGTCAAAAATTTAAAAATTAGCCAGGCATGGCAGCGCACACCTGCAGGAGGCTGAGGTGGGAGGAGGGCTTGAGCCCAGGAGTTTGAGACTGCAGCGAGCTATGATCATGCCACTGAACTCCAGCCAAGAAAGACCCTATATCAAAAATAAGTAAAAATAAAAATAAATAAATTTTTAAAATATGCCAGGCATGGTGGCTCACACCTGTGATCCCAGCACTTTGGGAGGCTAAGCTGGGCAGATCATTTGAACCTAGGAGTTCAAGACCAGCCTGGGCAACATGGCGAAACCCCATCTCTACAAAAAATACAAAAATTAGCTGGTCATGGTGGTGTACACCTGCAGTCCCAGCTACTTGGGAGACTCGGGTGGGAGGACTGCCTGAGCCCAAGAGGTTGTAGCTGCAGTGAGCTGTGACTGAGCCACTGCACTCCCGCTTGAGGACAGAGTGAGATCATGTCTCAAAAAAATAAAATAGTATAATATAATATAACATAATAAATTTAAGTAAATAAATAATAAAAGAACAGTTCTCCTCTGAATTTACAGTGTATATAATATGTATTCTTTTTTTTTTTTTTTTTTAAGACGGGGTTTCACCATGTTGGTCAGGCTGGTCTTGAACTCCCGACCTCAGATGATCTGCCTGCCTTGGCCTCCAAAGTGCTTGGATTACTTTGGAGGATTACCTCCAAAGTGCTTGGCATGAGCCACCACGCCCGGCCGGTTATAATATGTATTCTATTTTTTTTTTTTTTTCCTGAGATGGAGTCTCACTCTGTCGCCCGGGCTGGAGTGCAATGATGTGATCTTGGCTCACTGCAACATCTGCCTCCCAGGTTCAAGCGATTCTCCTGCCTCAGACTCCTGAGTAGCTGGGATTACAGGCACCTGCCACCATGCC
>NW_016107485.1:1637367-1645764 GCF_001604975.1 Cebus imitator | reverse complement strand
GCCACCATGCCCAGCTAATTTTTTGTATTTTTAGTAGAGACGTGGTTTCACTGTGTTGACCAGGATGGTCTCGATCTCTTGACCTCGTGATCCACCCGCCTCAGCCTCCCAAAGTGCTGGGATTACAGGCTTGAGCCACCGCGCCCGGCCCTGTACACACACATTTCTATAGATAAAAAGTTGCAGATGTGCTGAGCACAGTGGCACATGCCTATAATCCCGCACTTTGGGAGGCCGAGGTGGGTGGATCATGAGGTCAGGAGTTCGAGACCAGCCTGACCAACATGGTGAAACCTCATCTCTATTAAAAATACAAAAATTATCCAGGCGTGGGGGCACACACCTGTAGTCCCAGCTACTCAGGAGTCTGAGGCAGGAAAATTGCTTGAACCTGGGAGGCGGAGGTTGCAGTGAGCAGAGCTTGTGCCACGGTACTCCAGCCTGGGCAACAGAGTGAGACTCCGTCTCAAAAAAAAAAAAAGAAAGAAAAAAGTAGCAGGGTGGGTTTGCCTCCAGAGGTTGGGTGTGTGAAAGTCAAGGCCCTGGGCCCCTGGAGGGTCACTGAAAAATCATACATGAGACAGTTTGAGTAATATGAGAAAAAGCATACACATTTACTTAGCATGTATATATGAGAATCTTCAGAATGAAGACCCAACCGCCCACCCCCAAATAAAGCACAGAAGCTTATATATCATCTTGAAGTTACAGAAAAAAATGGTGCCTTGGATCCTAGCAAAACAGGTTATGAGGCAGGGTGAAAAAGAGGAATTCTGTTGAGGGACAATAAATGGTTACTCAGGAGAATTAATGGATCTAGGAACAGAGATTAACTTGTAAACAGTTCTAACAGTGAACAGGCTTGTTCAGGTGTGGTTACATTCTTGGTCTTAGGGAAAGAAAAAAGAACTTTCCTCATTGGGTCTGGATCTTAGGCAGGTAGGGCCTGTGCTTCGGGAGAGACGAGGGGTGTGAGTCTGTGTGTATGGGGGCAACAGGGGATGGTCAGAGAGACCTTGAGTCTTCTTCTTCAGTTCAGCATGTCAATGCCATATTTTGGGTTATGGTTCCTGAGCCCCAACAGGTTTCTCCCTTGTAATCAGTAGTTTCAACCACAGTTCTGGCATGTGAAAAGTATAAAATCCAGCCTCCTTAGGAAGTCAGTAGCCCTACTCTAAACTCTAGTCCATGTCTGTCACCAATTAGCTATTAAAATATACTGCCTTAAAACAGCTGTTTCTTCAAAAGTTAAATAATGGAGTTAGGTCCTATGTCTTCATCCACACACTGAAGACCAGGCCCTTAGGGCTGTACTGAGTGGTGTGGGCACAAAGACAGACAGGAAGCAGGCTTACCTGCAAGGACTTTAGGATGTGGAGGGAGAGTTGCTAAGCCAACAACTGCAACAGAGGATGACAGTGTTCTGTTAGGAGCTGGGAGGAGAGGCCCCTCCTGTGAGGTGGTTCCCCACCCACTGCAGCAGGTGTGGAATTTCGGCTGGGGATATTAAGAAAGGCTTCCAAGGGTAATTACCAGAAAGGTAGGAATTAGCCAGGCAGGCAGGGGAGGAGGGGTATCCAAGCAAAGGAAACAGGATGTGAAAGCACAGCATGAGCAAAGAAAACAAAGGGAGTTCCTAAGAACATCTTTGAACATCTGTTAATGTCCATTTTAAGAGTTTCTTGGCCAGCACGGTTACTCAAGCCTGTAATCCCAGCACTTTGGAAGGCCAAAGCAGGAGGATCACCTGAGGTCAGGAGTTCGAGACCAGCCTGGCCAACATGGTGAAACCTTGTCTCTACTAAAAATACAAAAATTAGCTAGACGTGGTGGCATGCACCTGTAATCCCAGCTACTTGGGAGGTTTAGGTAGGAGAACTGCTTGAACCCAGGAAGCAGAGTTTGCAGTGAGTCAATATTGTACCATTGCATTCCAGCCTGGATGACAAGAGTAAAATTCAGTTTCAAAAAAAAAAAGTTTCTTTTCCCTCCTCTGCATACCTATAAGCAGCTTCTGTGAAGTCTAACAGACCTAACACAACAGCCTCTCATAGGAGGTGTCATTCAGTTAACATGTATTTGTTGAGCACCCACTAAGAGCCCTACATAGATGTAAGAGATGCCTAGAAGTCTTGTGCTTTAGTTAGAGGCCACCCAGTTCTGAAACCAGTGCTAGTGAAGTGCAGAAGCCTTGTTTGCTCATGTCCAGTGAGGCCAGCAGGCAACAGTAAAGCA
Organism: Cebus imitator; assembly: GCF_001604975.1. Taxonomy (NCBI): domain Eukaryota; kingdom Metazoa; phylum Chordata; class Mammalia; order Primates; family Cebidae; genus Cebus; species Cebus imitator. The sequence goes on along the minus strand of NW_016107485.1, from coordinate 1,643,529 downwards.
AAGAATACCATCACCTGCTTCCCCTATTGTGGCGACACCAATTTTCTTTCTACTTCTGTGAAGGTTCTGAGGCTTTCTACTCAGAAAGGCAAGAGAAATAGGATGAAGAATGGAGGGGGATTAGGAAAGAGTTCCCAGCCAGGCACAGTGGCTTGCACCTGTAATCTCAGCACTTTGGGAGGCCGAAGCAGGAGGATCACTTGAGGCTAGGAGTTTGAGACCAGCCTGGACAACATAGCGAGACTCCATCTCTACAAAACAAAAAACAAGGAAAGGGTTCCATCATGGCTAAGGCAGGCTCCGCTTTGGAAAGGTCAGCTGAGGCCTCAGAATAACATTTCCCCTCCCCCAGCACTCCACCTCTGGCCCCCCTGGAAGAGGGTGGCTTTGGCCCTTGTGGTTCATGTCCGACCTCCTGGCAGGGAACTGTAGACTGAGTCAACAACATTCAAATCTTAAAAAAATAAGCAAGAGTGGTGGGGGGCACGCGGTGAAAAAGAGTAAAGATAGGAAAGCCAGAAATAGTGAGCCAGTAAAAAAGGGGACAGAAGACAGGCTCCAGACTGTATCTATGGAGAGACACGGAAGGGAGATGCTGCTGCTGCTGCTGCCACCACTACTCCTCAGGGTTGCCACAAGCCGATGTCTACATGATGAGGCACAGAAGTCTGTGAGACTTCTCAGGCTCCCTTTCTCCCCACTCCCTCTGAAATCTCTCTCTTCCTCCCTCACCCTTCCTAGCTCCCATGATCCTCAACCCCTACGAATCCAAACCTGCTATCTGGGAAATCCTATATCAGATGGAGCTTGGGATCCTGAGGGAGAAGAGACAAGAGGGGGATCCCGAGCCCTGGCCGCAGTGAGAGAGGCCACTCAGCGAATCCAGGCTGTCCTAGCAGGTGAGTGAGGGAACAGGCAATATCAGGGAGGGTTGAGGAGCAGAGAGGTCCAGGGGAGGAAGGTCAACCCAGAAAAAGAACTGGAATTCTAAGATACGGAGGGGAAACTGACCTTTTGTCAAGTCCGTCCAGTGCAAGGACCCCTGCTTCTGAGTCGAGATGCTGCACGGTACTGCCATGCTGTCTGGGGAGACCCAGATACCCCAAACTACCACAGGTGAGTTCATGTCATTGAAAATGTATGTAATTCTTCTTCAGGGATACCTAGAAATGTCCTCAGCTCACCTGCAGATACTCATTCTTGGTAGGTGCAGCCTCTTGAACCCAGGGTACAAAGGAGAGAGTTGCCTGGGGACAAAGGTGAGATTGAGTCAACAACACTGAAATCTTGAAAAAATAAGGGGGGTTGGGGGGATATGCAGAGGGATAGTACAGAGAGGAAAGCCAGAAATAAATACGCCATGGAAGAACGGGAGGGAAGATAGGATCCTGAGTAGGCTCACCTCTCAGTCTTAGGGATCTGGAGATCTGCAGCCTGCCATGACCATTTCAAGACCACCAGCATCAGAGTTACTTAATGTGCTTCTTAACAATGTAGATGGCTGGGTGCAGTGGCTCACGCCTGCAATCCTTGCACTTTGGGAGGCTGAGGCAGGCGGATCACAAGGTCAGGAGTTCGAGACCAGCTTGGCCAATATGGTGAAACTCCATCTCTAATAAAAACACAAAAATTAGCCAGGCCTGGTGGCGGGAACCTGTAGTCCCAGCTACTCGGGAGGCTGAGGCAGGAGAATCACTTGAACCCAAGTGGCAGAGGTTAAAGCGAGCCAAGATCATGCCATTGCACTCCAGCCCAGGTGACAGTGCAAGACTCCGTCTAAAAAAATATATATATATACATATATATATAAACACATATACATATACATATATTCCTAAGCTCCTCTCCCTGCTAAAATCCAGTAAATCAGAGACTGGGGGTGAAGGGGCAGAACTCTGTATTCTAACCAGCTGCCTAGATAACACTAAAACAGACCAAAGAGACTCAGTCTCCCCTATTCCTCATGCCCAATTTCTTACTGTCCCAGCCCATTTGCTAATGCAACATTTTACTCCCTGCCAGATTCCTGACACCCACCTTCACGGTTATGCCTTGTGGCCAGAGCAGGGTCCCCCACAACTGGTCCAGCCAGATGGACCTGGGGTCCAAAACACTGATTTTCTACTGTATGTACGGGTTGCTCACACTTCCAAGTGCCACCAAGAGGTGAGGTTCAAATCAAATCTCCTTTCCCTGTTCTGCCTCTCTAATCTTAAATCTCATGAGTAGGGTTAGGGAACATAAAAGCAGTTTTTCTGTTTTGTTTTATTTTTATTTTGTTTTGAGACTGTTGCCCAGGCTGGAGTACAGCAGCCCGATCACAGCTCACCGCAGCCTCGACTTCCTGGGCTCAGGTGATCCTCCCGTTTCAGCCTCCCAAGTAGCTAGGATTACAGGTGTGCACCACCATGTCCACCTAATTTTTTTTTATTTTTTATTTTGTGTAGAGACAGGTTTTGCCATGTTGCTCAGGCTGTGTCTCAAACTCTTGGGCTCAAGCAGTCTGCCCACCTGGACTTCCCAAAGTGCCAGGATTGTAAGCGTGAACCACCATTTCTGGCCAAAGCAGTTTTTATTAAGCTATGCTGGCAGCCAGGTGCAGTGGCTCATGCCTGTAATCCAAGCACTTTGGGAGGCTGAGGCAGGTAGATCACGAGGTCAGAAGATTGAGAACATCCTGGCCAACATGGTGAAACCCTGTGTCTACTAAAAATACAAAAAGTAGCCAGGTGTGGTGGCGTGCACCTGTAGTCCCAGCTACTCAGGAGGCTGAGGCAGGAGAATCGCTTGAACCTGGGAGGCGGAGGTTGCAGCAAGCCGATATTGCACCACTGCACTCCAGCCTGGACAAAAGAGTGAGACAGCATCTCAAAAACAAAAAAGTTGTGCTTATTTTGGATAAATTAGGGAATGCTAGTAATGTATGGGTAAAGGCTACCCCCACCCACAGCCATCCCTTGATACCACTCCTGCAGAATTCTGCAGAGTCCCCTGATCCTCCATTTTCGGGGGATATCTTCTATCAGTGTTACCCTGCTTTTCTCCTTTCTGCCCCTACCCTATCCTGGCCCATCCACAGCCCTCTGTCATAGCCTATGCTGCCTGCTGTCACCTGGACTCAGAAGACAGGCCCCTCGCTGGCACCATTGTCTACTGTGCCCAACATCTCACCAGCCCCAGCCTCAGCCACAGTGACATCGTCATGGTGACTGCTGCATGATGACTAGGGGAAGCAAACAGGTTGCGGGATAGGGGGGCCAGGTTACTCAGCTTCTCATAAAGTGGAAGAACCCACAGAGTATGGAATAGAAGGTGCCTCAAGCTCTTGGAAGAGCTGATTGGGCAGAGGGGTTATAGAGTGTTTGGTCAATCCTGCTGCAAATGTGGCCCCCTTACTGGGTAGTCATTTGTCCTTAGGTCACAATACACGAATTGCTCCATGCCCTGGGTTTCTCTGGACAGCTCTTCAAGAAATGGCGAGACTGCCCCTCAGGATTCAGTGGTAAATGAGAGGAATGAGGTTGAGGACTTCCCACAATCAACCAGCGGGAATTCACTAATCTATAACCTCCTTCCTTCCAATTTTGCTTCACCCTTCCTCGTTTTCTTCTCCTCATATTGCCTTCTTCCCTTTCTGCACTCAGTTAGAGAGAACTGTTCTACAAGGCAACAAGTGACAAGGCAAGATGAATGGGGACAACTGCTTCTCACCACCCCAGCTGCTAGCCTCAGCTTGGCCAAACACCTGGGAGTGCCGGGGGCTTCACTGGGTGTTCCCTTGGAAGAAGAGGTGAGAATAAGAACACCTTGGGGTGACAGAAGAAAGGAGTAGCCAGATAACAACCAGCTATCTGCCACCTTGTCCAGGAGGGCCCTTTGTCCTCACACTGGGAGGCCAGACTACTCCAGGGTTCTTTAATGACTGCTACCTTTGATGGAGCTCAGCGCACTCGACTCGACCCAATCACCCTTGCTGCCTTCGAAGACTCAGGCTGGTACCAGGTCAACCACACCGCTGCAGAGGAGCTGTTGTGGGGCCAGGGTGAGAAGTAAGGGAAACATGTAGAGGGGCACTCATGACCCAAGTCAGCTCTGGGAGAAGTGGGAGGGCTGAAGGGGTGTCTGCTGCTGAGGTATAATTGAAGCTATGAGCATAGCTGATGCTAAAAGATGTTGAGGGCTTTCTTTCCTTCCCCTCTCATCTCTCAAGCAGGATCTGGCCTGGAATTTGGATTGGTGACCACATGTAGGACTGGCTCCTCAGACTTCTTCTGTACTGGCAGGTGTGCGTGCTGAGTGGTTAGGGGACTGTATGGCTGTCAGTGATCCTAGTGTCACTATATCATCCCCTTCCACACAGTGGACTGGGCTGCCACTACCTGCACCTGGACAAGGGAAGCTGCTCCTCAGACCCCATGATGGAAGGCTGCCGCATGTACAAGCCCTTAGCCAATGGGGTGAGTAGACAAGAGAGCAGACAATGGAAATGAGTGGGTCTGGAAGGCAGTCAACTTCAAAGGCATCAGAACAAACACTGTTTTACCTTCTGACCTGCCCTTCAGAGTGAATGCTGGAAGAAGGAAAATGGATTCCCTGCTGGGGTGGAGAATCCCCATGGGGAGATCTACCATCCCCAGAGCCGTTGCTTCTTTGCCAACCTCACTTCACAGCTGCTCCCTGGGAATAAGACCAGGCATCCTTCTCTTATTCCACACCTCAAGGAAGCAGAGCTCACTGGACGCTGCTACTTACATCAATGCACAGGGAGGGGAGCTTACAAGGTGCAGGCGGAGGGCTCACCTTGGGTCCCATGCCTTCCAGGAAAAGTTATTCAGGTGGGTACCTGAATAAAAGGAATAAAAGGAATAGTTGTGGCATACTGGCAAAAAGAAGTTGGGAAATACTTGTATGGTGGTATTGTCCAACCTGTTTTGATGTTTCTCCTAAGTACCCACTGAGTCCATGACTCTGATCTATAATATACATTTTCCTTAGAAGGAAGACTTGAGCAGATAACCAAGGCAAAACTATATCCTGCTACATATTTCTTTGCAGATACCTGGGTACTATGGTCTTCTCTTCTGTCCCCGGGGTCGGTTGTGTAACACTAACGAAGATATCAAGCCTGTTCCTTCCCTACCTGTGAGTCTTTCAACCCCAGATCCGCTATTCCAGCTCTCTTTAGAATTAGCTGGGCCTCCAGGCCACTCCCTGGGGAAGGAACAGCAAGAAGAGCTGGCTGAAGCAGTACTGCAGGCTGTGGCAAGCAGAGGTGGCACTGGCAGGTAAAAGCTTGAGTACTTATACAATGGGCCAAGGAGAATCCCTAAGTCCTTTACTTTATAACTCTCCTCTGAAGACTTTCTGTTCATCCCATTCTTAAGCCTGCGCCTGTTTCATGAGATATACTCTACCAGGAACTATACCTCTATTAAAAGATCCAAATGTCCATTTAGGTGCTATTTCCACAGCCCATCAGTTACCACTAGCTTGGTGTTTACTGTACATATGTGGAAGTCCCCTGGCTGCCAAGGGCCTTCAGTTGCCATGCTGCACAGGGCCCTGACTCTGACTCTCCAGAAACAACCCCTAGAAGTGTATTATGGCGGAGCCAACTTCACCACAGAACCCAGCAAGTAAGATAATATTCCAAATATTTTTCTTTCAAATCCATGGAGTCCAGATGTTTGAAATTAATTAAGCACTTGCTCATGTATATTGTCCTAGACAGAGTTATGTGTTTTAGAGAACAAAGATCCCTAACTAACATGATCACTACCTGACTCCTGCCTCCCGTACAACACTTCTCCCATCTCTAGGACATAGGGATCTTAGTGTCCCCCCTTTTTTTGAGATAGGGTCTTGCTCTGTCACCCAGGCTGGAATGCAGTGGGGTGATCTCAGCTCACTGTGGCCTCGACCTCCCTAGGCTCAAGTGATTCCCCCACATCAGCCTCCTGAGTAGCTGGTACTACAGGTGCACACCACCATGCCCAGCTAATTTTTGTATTTTTTTTTGTAGAGACAAGGTTTTGCCATGTTGCCCAGGCTTGTCTCGGACCCCTGAGCTAAAGCAATCTACCCGCCTCTGCCTCCCAAAGTGCTGGGATTTCAGGTATGAGCCACTGCCACTGCTCCCAGCTCCCTTCCTTTCTTTTTTTT
>NW_016107485.1:1628946-1636348 GCF_001604975.1 Cebus imitator | reverse complement strand
ATTATTCCAGGCCACATATTACCTTTATGTTCCTAGGTTGCTGGTTACTTCAGACCATAACCTCCCCATGACCCACCTAAGGCTGTCCATGGGACTCTGCCTAATGCTGCTAATCCTGGTGGGTGCACTGGGAACCATAGCCTACCAGAAAACATCCACTCTTCCTGTGAGGCCATCTGCCTCTTACCATTCACCAGAGTTCCACGGCACAAGGGTCCCAGTTAGAGGAGTAAGGGAGGTGTGATGTTGCCCAGAACATGATGGGGGTAAGGAAGAGAATCATTTCTTGGAAGGCAACTGAATGGAAAACCTATTGTGTATACTTAAGTTCTACTTTCTTTGGAATGCCTCTTTCCCTGATATCAATTTTATACAGTTCTAAAGATCCATTTTTTTACGATTCTAAAGATCCATTCTTTATTTTGGTACAAAAATAAACTGTTCAACCTGTAGTGTCACTTATTTTCATATTGTAGTAAAGCAAACTTACAGAATAGGCCTGCTACTAGTTCCAAGAGTATCACATACACATGCTTTAGAAAAAGTCAGGTATGATGGTTCACGCCTGTAACCCCAGCACTTTGGGAGGCCAAGGTGAGAATGGATTGCTTGAGGCCAGCAATTCAAGACCAGACTAGGCAACATAGCAAGACCCTCATCTCTACAAAATAATTTAAAAATTAGCCAGGTATGGTGGTGCGTGCCTACAGTCCTAGCTACTCAGGAGACTGTGGCAGGAAGATTACTTGACCCTAGTTTGAGGTTACAGTGATCTCACACTCACTGATGATCACGCCACTGCACTCCAAACTTGAGTGACAACCCAGCTCCCAAAAAAAAAGTTACTGCTATTTGGATTCAAACAGTGTGGAGGAGGAAGTAACTAATTATCTCCCTCTCCTGATTTTTCATAATTTTATTAAATCATCACTGGGAAAGCTAATGCTTTGGATATCACAGAATTACACTTGAATCTGGTAAGAGCAGTAAAACCAGACAATGGAATCCAGTTAAAGTATAAAAGTACCACCTTTTATTGTCCTGTCTTATTTCTGGGGAAGGAGGGTTCTATTTTACACACTTCATAAGCAAGCAGTGGGCTTGAGTTATAATGTGTAGGTTCCTTTTGGTTATAGTTGCAGAAGAAGCCATCAAATTCTTGAAGATTTGACATCTCTTGAAAAGAAGCAAACTAGTAGACCGATGAGCTGGATTGCTTAGATTGATAACATTTACAAGTAGGAGTCCCATTGACATGCTATTAGTGTTGAAATAACTATGCCTGTACTGGTCAATGAGTTCAGTCAGTTGGTCGGAATACCAGTTCCAGTCCTTTAGGTGACACATTTGAATTGAGTTCTCATTGCAGAGTCATGGCCTTGTAACATATACATAGAGTCTTGGCTCAGCTATGGTTATCTTCTTTGGTCTGAATGCCTATCAGTCCTTACCAGCTGTAGCAGCCACTGCTTGGTAAAATTTTGCCACAAAGTCTGGCTCACTGAACTCCAGCTGTCTGACAAATTCATTGCGCTCCTGCTCAGCCCAGCCTCGAAACCACTGATCCCAAAGATATAGCTGGCACTCAAAGATAGAAGGTGGTCGGTTTGCCCCAGACACACTAAGCTGCTCCAGACTATTCAGCAGTGGCTGTAATTTTCCTGGCACTGCCTTAGCTACTAGGTCCTCTAGGAAACGTTCACGCTGGGGACCTGACCAATTGGCAAACCAGTGAAGAACACACTTCATCTCTTGGGAGGTGATGTAAGACATTGGAGGAGGGGAAGGGTTAGTGTTGTGTGGTATTGAGGGTAAGAGAGACCGGCAGGATAGTGGCATTGAAGAGGAAGATGACTCCAGTGGCATCCTGAAACATAAAAGCACTGTTATATACGCTCCAGATAGAGCAATGAAAATACAACTTTCAAGCAACAAGAAATCTTACCACGCTCAATTAGCATCTACAGAGAAATTACTATTTACCAATTCAAGGACCCAAAACAAAGAGTCTTTTATTTCGATTACTATGCAACTACCTTAGAGAAATCACCAAAAATAATTTCATTTCATATTTGCCTGCTTTTTTCTTTTCCAAACCCATTCTTCCCTAACTACTGTCTCCCTCCATCTTTCCTATAAAGAACCTAAAATTAACCAATTATATTCTGCGTTCATTCTCTCCCTCTTACTCCTATATGCCAGGTTGGGTAAAGAAAAAAAACAATGATTAATGTTTGTCCATCACATCTTCTCCAAAATGAAAAAGCACACATTCTTAAATCTAATACCTGCAGCTGGTCAAGGCTGAAGCTAATTGTTTTGTAGCTATCAACAGTGGAAGGAAAACGAAAAAACATTATTTATTATAAAAAAGGCTTCAACATGCATATAAGCCTCTGAAATATGCCAAGAACTTCATAACATCCGTTACCTCCTCACATTTCCTGTAAAGCACCAGGAAAAATTAAAGAACAGAATAAGGGCCTTGCTCAAAGTTAGGTAATGCAGTAAAAGAACCAGAAGCCCGGTGTTTATTCAAGACTTAAAGTAACAGTCCAGTTGGTTTGTTGGCTTAGAGATCTAACAAGTGTTACACTATTTTATGACAATCCAGGTATTTGAGCAATTGCCTTTAATATTTAGTATGGGCCAGATGAGGTGGCTCATGTACTCCCAAAGTAATCCCAGCACTTTGGGAGGCCGAGGTGAGAGGATCGCTTGCCCCAAGAGTTCGAGACCAGCCTCTGCAACACGCAAAACCTCACCTCTACAAAAAATAATAAAATTAGGCGTAGTCCTAATTTTACAGCTAGCACCTGTAGTTCTAGCTGCTCCGGAGGCTGAGGTGGGAGGATCACCTGAACCAAGGAAGTTGAGGCTGCAGCGAGCCGTGACCACGCCATGCACTCCAGCCTGGGTCAGAGTAGAGTGACCAAAAAAAAAAAAAAGACAAAAAAATTAACAATTAAAATTAGTTCAAGTACCAAAAAAGTTCAGGGTGCTTGCATTTTCCAGTTCTTGCCCTACAGGAAGCAGTTCCTCCAAAGGAACTTATTCCCCTCTTCAGAGAATGGGAGAACTTCTCCAGGCTCTTGCAACATGGCTTCCAAGGCAAACTCAAACTGAAGTTCAGCGTCATAAATCAGTTCACAGTCTGGGTCCGAAGAAACGGCGCTGCTTCTTGCCCACTTTGCAGGCCACGGAGCTGGTAATTCCGATTCCTGTCCTCCCACCCCCAAAAAAGCCTAAGATGGGAGTGGCAGGGATTCACAGGACAGAGGGCAGAAGCTGTTTGCGTAAAGGAGTAGGAGGCTTGCCCTGTGAGGGTAATCCGCAAACACCAAGTCTGATCCGCCCCACAGAGATACTTCTACCCCGCTTACCTCCGCTTTTCTCTCGGAGGGCACCCAAAGATTGTCACAAGAGTCCTTACAATCCAACTACCGCCACAACTTCCAAATTTCCTGAAAACCCTAAGCTGGGCCAGCCCGGCAGCCCACGCATTTCCGGCCTCGGACCCGCCCCAAACACCCAAGTGCCCCAGCGCCTCATCTCTAGGTCCGGAGATAGACGAATATCTCCGATTATGGTTATGCCCGAGTCGAGGGCTTCCGAATATACTCGATTCAAACCTTCGGCAAGACGAAGAAAACCGAGCCTAAAAGCAGGGCGAGAAAAAGGGAGCTGCAGGGCGGATGGAAAGAATTGATTGGTGCCGATGTGGAGACGGAAATATCCGAGCACATGCGGAGGAATCCGGGGAGTTCTGAGCGGTAATCGAGGGCTGGAGTACGGCAGTGGGCGGGGTCACCTCGGTACGTTCGAAGGGCGTTGGCGGAAATTACCGAAGATGCCCGAAGCCGTCGGGACGGACCCGAGTACCTCACGCAAGATGGCGGAGCTGGAGGAGGTGACTCTGGACGGGAAGCCTCTTCAGGCGCTGCGGGTGACCGACCTGAAGGCCGCACTGGAGCAGCGAGGCCTAGCCAAGAGCGGGCAGAAGAGTGCCCTGGTCAAGCGGCTCAAAGGGGTAAGGAGTTGGCGTTGCTGGAGTGTCGGAGGAGAGCGGACCCGGTAGAGACGAGTCTCTGCCGCGGCGCAGGCGCAGTATCCGGGCTCGGCGCGAGCTCGCTCAGGCCGCCAGCGCGAGCCTCTGGATCCGCGCGCACGGTGGTTGGTGAGGTTTGCGCTGGAATGGAGATCGCGCCGGTTCCCGCCTTAACGGCAGCAGCGCGAACCCAAAATGGGAGGGTGTGCACTACTCTCCAGGAGTGTCTTAAGCTCCTTCCTTCTTCCCCCACCCCCTCCTTGTTTGTGTCTGTGGTTTCGGCGCATGCGCTGCAGAAGGAGTTAAATCCCACTACAACCTCCGGCGTTGCTGGCCTGAGGGGGGGCGAGTTGGGCTGGGTCGGAGTTAGGGGCATAGTTGCGCGGAGGGGTGGATGGGGTTGGTATCGGTATCCGCAGGAATACGATTGGGGTAGGTTAAAATGTCTGCTCGATTAGTTGAGGAGGTGAGATGAAGAGAGACCTTTATTTGAAGGGACTTGATGAGAGGTGTCTAATTTATAGGGCATCCAGTGGCAATTTGGGTGGTTAAGAGTTTGGTGAATATTGGTGAGAGAGGTGAGGCGGGTTGATATGTGTATTGGGGATTTTGAATCGGTTTGAGATTAAGGTGGGATTGTCATGAGGTAGGTGTAGATCGATCGTTTGTTTAGATTTGGTTTCAAAGAAGGTAAGATGAGGATGTTTTGGTTTTAATTAGAGTTCAGTAGGATACGTGGCAGGTAGTGCAGATGAGGGCTGGGTTGGCTCAAGGATTGGGTTGGCAGACGGTTGCTTATACTAGAAGCTGGTAGGGATGGGGGTGTGTGTATATTTATGTATAGATTAGGTTAGATCACAGTTTACAGGGTCTGTGGTCATTTTTTTCTGTAGCCTCCTCTTTGGAAATTTTATAAATTTGATAAATCTAGGTGCCACTGTGCTGGAAATTATACGAGTTGACTCTAGTCCTGGATAACTCTTTGACTAAATAATATCGTCAGGCAAAAACCAGGAGCCCCATGGCTGCTGGTTGGTTCTGTATATTTAAAACTGGTTTGACTATTTCAGGTAATTTTACCTGCATGGTCAGATTTAGAAGGGGCACTTGGCAAAAGTGCAGACGATAATAGGGATTGTAATACTGGTTCTGTTACTGATTTTATGACATAGCCAGGTCCCTGATTCTGTGTGCCTGCGTTTTATATCTGCTTGTTTAGTCGCAGTAACCATGGCTACCTTTAAGGGTCTTCTGGAGATGAATGGGAGCAGTGATAGTAAAGGGATTTCAGGTCCCTGGAAAAGGAATACAGTTTGTGTGAATTTAAGCCATTGCATTTAATTAAGAGATTGTGATAGGGGTGGGGGTTTGTTTTTCTTATTTTTCCTCCTCATTTCTGACTTTTACCCTTCTCTATACCAGGCTCTAATGCTAGAAAATTTACAGAAACACTCAACACCCCATGCTGCATTCCAGCCAAATTCCCAGGTGAGAAAGAAGGTTCATTCAATGGAGTGGGCTCTTTGGATATACAGACAAATGGAAGAACATGGTGTTGTGTATTTAATGCTTAACTCCTCACCACTATTTTCCTAAGCTCCCTTGGTCAGAAATGTCTCAAACCAGGACAGTTGAATTCTAATCAACCCAGTTATATACAAGGGGTTAGAGTAAAGAACAGAATCAGAGGAGCTATTAGTTAATTTATAATAATTGAAATGGTAATGTGCAGAAAGGTGTGGCTTCCATTAATTAAGTGTAGTACAGAGATCTGAAGTAATTTATCTGCCATAAATTTGGAAAAGGTAGTTGATACCTTTGAATACAGATATGAAGTAGACCACCAATAGGGCGGTGTAGGGAAATACCTGCTGATTAAGAACTCTGGTTGACATAGATTTTCCAGGGGTTTAATCCTTTGTAAGTCACCCACCATTACTAGTGTTAACTACTAACTCGATGCACTTACTGATAAACATTACTAATAACTCCTTTACTTAGGATAAGAAGCTTAACCTTTGGAGGCCTTGGTTTTCTCCATTTCCTCATCTGTAATACGAGAAAAAGTCAGACTAAGCCCATGGGTTTATAACTGCTCTGTTGGGGCTTTGTGGAGCTGCTTTCGGGGGGCTTCCTACAGGAAATACCTTCTTCCCAAGTAAGCGAGGCTCATAGTCTTCTCTTAGATATACTTTTATCTGGTTTAAATTTTGAGTTTCTGCATAAGATTTCTTTTAAATAAATTATTTCACAGTTAAAAACCAAAAATTCTTAGGCTGCACAGTCTCTTAAGGTTTCTTTAAGCTTTTAAAAATCCCCTCATAATGTGTATATACTTAAAGGAAATATCCAGATCTTTGTTAAAGCAATGGTGTGCAGCCTCAGTACTAGATGAAGTCCCGGGATACTGTGGAGAACAAGAGAGCCTTCCTACTCCCTTGTTATCACCTCATTAAGCTGTAAGTATCATAATCTAGCCAGCTTTCAGAGGTTCAGTTAAGTACTTTAACAAGCATAAGAAACTGCATAAGTTAATCAGCTTAATTGTATTCCTTTTACCCATTGCATTTTCGTCTTTGAGGCTTTCCTTTTATTAAGATAAGGGTTTTGCAGCAAACATGCCTATTCTGTAATACATGCACCCCACCTTTCAGCAATGTCCATTGAGTACCAAGAGACTCATTGCTACTTTAGGTGAAAATAAACATTAACTATGTTTAGGAAACATGACTAATAACATAGAAAGTATTCAGGTTTTTTTTTTTTTTTTTTGCTTTTTAGGGAGTTCTAATAGGACTTGCTAAGTAAGAGGGTTTTAGGGAGGAGAACTTGTGAAGGGAAGGCTGGAGGTCAGAAGAGCGACATGGGAATCTGTATTACAGAAAAAAAAAAAGTAGGAAAAGGCATAGGCCTCTGTTATCAGGGATTTTCTTTCACCCAGAGAAAATGGAGTTATAACTTTGTCTAAATGCTGAATGGATAACCCTTTTTTTAGTCTCTTGATTTCATGCTTTTAAATACTATACTTGAATTGAAGATGTTTGATAAAATGTTTCCTGGATAGGAGGCCAGGCGTGGTAGTTCATCCCTGTAATCCTAGCACTTTGGGAGGTTAAGGTGGGCAGATCACCTGTGGTCAGGAGTTTGAGACCAGCCTGGCCAACATGGCGAAACCCTATCTCTACTAAAAATACAAAGCTACCCAGGTGTGGTGGCACACGTCTGTAATCCCAGCTACATGGGAGCCTGAGGCAGGAGAATGGCTTGAACCCGGAAGGCAGTGGTTGCAGTGAGCTGAGATCACGCCATTGCACTCCAGCCTGCATGACAAAGTGATACTCTGTCTCAAAAAAA
>NW_016107485.1:1626448-1628852 GCF_001604975.1 Cebus imitator | reverse complement strand
TTTTTCCCCCCCCTTGAGATGGAGTCTTGTCTTTAACCCAGGCTGAAGTGCAGTGGCACAATCTCAGCTCACTACAGCCACCACCTCCTGAGTAGCCAGGATGACAAACTCACACCACCATATGCCCAGCTTTTTGTATTTTTTGTAGAGACGAGTTTTGCCACGTTGCCGAGGCTGGTCTCGAACTCCTGAGCTCAAGCAGTCTTCCCACTTCAGCCTCCCAAAGTACTGGGATTACAGATATGAGCCACCATGCTTCAGTCTTGATACTACCAAAAGGAAATTTTAGATTACCTTTAGATAATATGCCACGTTATCTAGGAATTTAGCCTAAAAGGTATAATTACTGGAATTTTAATTTTTTTTTAAGGCTATTTATGGCTGGGCTCAGTGGCTCACGCCTATAACCCCAGCACTTTGGGAGGCCGAGGTAGGTGGATCACTTGAGGTCAGGAGTTTGAGACCAGCCTGGACCAACATGGTGAAACCTTGTAGGTGTGGTGGCACACACCTGTAATCCCAGCCACTCGTGAGGTGGAGGTTGCAGTAAGCTGAGATCATGCCACTGTACTACAGCCTGGGCAACAGAGTGAGATAACATCTCAAAAAAAATAAATTTTTTTAAGTTATTTGTATACCAGTGTCACTACTTGGGACCTGAATATTTGAAACAAAAAATTATGTGCAGTTCTTTTTGCCCTTTTTTTTTGTGACTCAAGTCTATTCTGTTCCTCAGTGTAGAACTAACTTAGAAAAGAGCCCTTCAACATTTTAGTTACCTTTCTTGGTTCCAAGTATAAGGAGTAGACCTTGGCTCCATGGAATTTTCTCCTTTGCATTTTCCTGGTTTGTTTTCCTAGACCCTCTTTTTTCATTTCCTCTACACAGATTGGTGAGGAAATGAGCCAGAACAGTTTCATAAAACAGTATCTGGAAAAGCAGCAGGAGCTACTTAGGCAGCGTCTGGAACGTGAAGCTCGAGAAGCTGCAGAACTTGAAGGTAAGCCCAGATTGTCACTTTTAGCAAAGAGTTCGTCGTTCCTATCCCTGTGACCAAGCAGATAGGCCTAACTAGGCGATTTCAGAAATAAGTGAGGCTGAGACTGCTACTTACTTGCTTTCGTAGCCCATGAAGCCAAGTGATTTACTATTTACTTTTGTCAGGGAAGAGGACACTTAATTTGACTGTCTTGGTAGAAGAGGATTTCTGCCAACAGGAAGAGTTCTAAGTAAATTAAGCTACCATTTAGATGAAGTAGAGCTGAATCCCAGGGAGTTTTTTTCTTTGTATACAGTGCTCTTTTTGGTATGTATCTCTGTATCTATGACTTTGCCTGACCTCCTTCACTCCTCTACATATTCCTACATGCTGAGTCCTTCACTCCCTCCCTGCCCCGACCCAATCTGTACTTTGCAGAAGCTTCAGCTGAGTCGGAGGACGAGATGATCCATCCTGAGGGAGTGGCTTCCCTGCTGCCTCCTGACTTTCAGAGCAGCCTGGAGAGACCAGAGCTGGAGCTCAGCAGACATTCGCCCAGTACGTATCTCCCTCCCCACTGCGCTGTTTTGTCAATCCTGCGTAGTTGGTGGGGGGAGGTAGTTACACCTCCTTTCATGCTAAGCCTCCATGAAAGTCCCAGGAAAATTCTGTGACGTTAATATTTGACATCTGTTTCTCATGGAAATTATGCTGTTTTTGAAGTCTGCTTTCACCTATATATTGTGTTACTTTCTCAGTGTTTTACAAAGCAGTATGATTTTTCATCTCGTCTGTACCTCTTCAACTTTTCTACTTCCAAATTTGGCAACAGTCAACTCTTTTTCATCTCTTCACCAGTTGTATATATTACGTGTTAACACATTCAGTCATCTCCAAATTGGGCATCTGATGTGGTTTAATCAAATTTTTATTGTGTATTGGTTGTATACCAGGCACATGCAAGACACTAGGAATATAGTAAAGAAAGAAGCAAGTCTCAGCCCCAAGAAACTTAGTCTAGTGAGGAGATGAACATTAGTTAACAGTTGTGTTGGTTACTGTGCAAGACAATGCAGAGTATTATGTGAGCATATTATAATAGGGAGCCCTAACCTAGTATTTGACATTGGTTCAGGCAAGATTAATTTCTTCACATTATAAAAAATATTAAGCACCCAGGCCAGGAGCAGTGGCTCACACCTGTAATCTCAACACTTTGGGAGGCCAAGGCAGGTGGTCACCTGAGGTCAGGAGTTCTAGACCAGCCTGATCAACATGGCGAAACCCTGTCTCTATTAAAAACACAAAAAATAGCCAGGCGCGGTGGCTCAAGCCTGTAATCCCAGCACTTTGGGAGGCCGAGGCGGGTGGATCACAAGGTCAAGAGATCGAGACCATCCTGGTCAACATGGTGAAACCCCGTCT
>NW_016107485.1:1622753-1625958 GCF_001604975.1 Cebus imitator | reverse complement strand
CTCCGCCTCCTGGGTTCAGGCAATTCTCCTGCCTCAGCCTCCTGAGTAGCTGGGATTACAGGCACGCACCACCATGCCCAGCTGATTTTTTGTATTTTTAGTAAAGACGGGGTTTCACCATTTTGACCGGGATGGTCTCGATCTCTTGACCTCGTGATCCACCCGCCTCGGCCTCCCAAAGTGCTGGGATTACAGGCTTGAGCCACCGCGCCCGGCCGACCCAAAACTTTTTGAGCATTCACGTGACACTCAAAGGAAATATGCTCATGAGAGCATTTCACATTTTGGATTTTCAAATTAGGGATGCTGAATCAATATAATGCAAATATTCAAAAATCCAAAACATTTGTGATCACAAGCATTTTGGAAAAGGGATACTTAACATGTATATAAAACATGTATTGTTAGTATATATGTTAAACCAATGCATAACTTAACAAGCACTTTAATTACTAATGTTAGTGGGGGAGGGGGAATCCACTATAATCAGCTTGTTTAGGATGTGTGGAAGTTTCCAGCTCTTCTGATTATAGAATTCCTTCATAGACTACACTTGATTTTAGTCAAAAGGCTGAGCAGCATTAGAATTCCTTCATGAAAATATATTTTTTAGAAGATGTTTAATGGCAGGAAAGAAATTTTCCAGAAGCCTAGAGAAAATAGAGAGCCTTTGAGTCTAATTTTAAGCTCTTTTATTCAGTCCCTGTTTTTTTTGATCCGAGTCTTAGACTCAGAAGGACATTTTTAAAAACGTTTTAATAAGAAAATACTGACCAATACTTTGGAATTACTAAGTTCCTTAGGGGCTCTTTTCTCCTGAAATATGAGAGTAGTAGACCCTCAGTTGATCCACTTTGCCCTGTGTGCTCTTTCCCTCCTGATTTTAAAGCCTAGAGGAAAGAGAAAGCTTTTCTAAAATTGTCAGTTTTTCTTCTCAAATAAAACAAAAATATTTATTGAATTTCTGCTACATACATACCTCTGTGCGAGAGTATGTAGGGGATTAGCACAGCATAAAGTCTGTTAGGAAGAGAGAACAATTACACATAAATCAAACAATAGAAGATAGTACGTGACATAATGATACAGATACAGGGACCCAAAAGAGTGGAAGAGCACTGAGGACTAGAGTGATTAGAGAAAGCTTCATAAGAAAGTATAGGATTTGAGCTGAGCCTTAGAAGTGGTTAGGGATTAAATAGAGAAGATAGAAGAACACATTTTTAGGAAGGAACAAAGGCAGAGAGGTAGGAATGAATGTGGTATTTTTAAAGGAAAGGTAGACTAATCTAGCCAGAGGAGAGTATTCACATTCGAGAATAGCAAAACAAAGTAAAAGGTAGATTAGGGTGATATACAGAGGGTTTTAAATGCCAGGCCAATAAGTATGAGTTGTTTTTTTTTTTTAATTCTATAGGTAATGGGCGAACCACTGAAAATTCTTAATAGGACCATGATTTGATAAAGACCTTTCTTTAAAAAAAGAGAGGCTGTCAGTTCTTAATATAATTTGAAATGAAAATGAGGAATGGTTTCTGAAATAGATTTCAAAAGCAAAGATTTAGAGTAGAGGTAGCCAATCTTTTCAGTGCTTTATGTCATCAATAAGACCCTGCCCATAACTAATAATTGACGGAGGAAAAAAAAAACCCAGAGGTTAAAAAAATAAAAGGTGAAAAATAAATTGGAAAGCACGAATGTAGTAAATTGTAGAGTACTGCTAATAATTGCCTTAAATGCTCTTAAGTGTCTTTTTATACCATAAACTTTTCTACTTCTGATCTTGGCTTAGCTAAAAATCTCATTATAGATTTCATACAAAATTTAGTTAAGGTCCTGAATGGAGTGGCAGTTTGGAGTTCTAGCAGTGCATAGTTGAATCAGCATTAACCCTAGTGTTTACCCAGAACTCAGATTCTTCCAAGTATAGAATCTCAGTCTGCTGTATGCCATTGCAATGGCAGCTTATTTGTTGGCTTTGGGTTATTTGGGATTCTCTCTTGAATAGCAAATTTTGATTAAGTTTTCTGCTAACATTTTTCTATATTCTAGTGGCACCTGAGGGTTTTGGTTTTTTTTTTTGTTTGTTTGCTTTGTTTAGACCAGGCACAGTGGCGCACACCTGTAATCCTAGCACTTTGGGAGGCTGAGGCAGGCAGATCACGAGGTCAAGAGATGGAGACCATCCTGGCCAACATGGTGAAACCCTGTCTCTACTAAAAATACAAATATTAGCTGGGTATGATGACGCACATCTTTAGTCCCAGCTACTCGGGAGGCTGAGGCAGAAGAATCACTTGAACCCAGAGACGGAGGCTGCAGTGAGCCGAGATTGTGCCACTGCACTCTAGCCAGGCAACAGAGCGAGACTCCATCTCAAAAAAAAAACAAAAAAATATTACTGTGTTTAAGAATATGGATTCCTGGGCTCTACCCAGAGAATCTTAAGAATGGGAGACCTGGGACTCTCCCTGGGTGGTTCTGTTGACCACTTCATTTTGAATGACTAAAGGAAGAATTTTTCTGTATTATAATTTATCAAGATCTTTGATTTATATTCCAGTATCCTCCTGTTTATGTGCTATGGGCAAAATCCCAAAAAGGAAGGAAGAATCGGTTTGCCCAAGTGTAATGGCTCATGCCTGTAATCGTAGCACTTTGGGAGGCTGAGGTAGGAGGATCACCCAGGAGTTTGAGACTTGGCCTGAGCAACATAGCAAGTCCTATCTGTACCAAAAAAATAGAAAAAGTTAGCTGACTGTGATGGCACATGCCTGTGGTCCCAGCTACTCGGGAGCTGAGATGGGTAGATTGCTTGGACCCCAAAGGTCAAAGAGGCAGACGACAGAGTGAAATCTTGTCTCAAAAACAAAAATTGGTTTATAAAATCCTGTCTGACTTTCCCTCTTGACTCAGGTCTGCATCACTTTCTTCGGATTTTTCTAAGGTGTTGGAACTCATTATCCACCTACCATAGTTAGAAGTTGTCTAAATAAGCCGGGCGTGGTGGCTCAAGCCTGTAATCCCAGCACTTTGGGAGGCCGAGGCGGGTGGATCACGAGGTCAAGAGATCGAGACCATCCTGGTCAGCATGGTGAAACCCCGTCTCTACTAAAACTACAAAACATTAGCTGGGCATGGTGGCACGTGCCTGTAATCCCAGCTACTCAGGAGGCTGAGGCAGGAGAATTGCCTGAACCCAGGA
>NW_016107485.1:1618187-1622713 GCF_001604975.1 Cebus imitator | reverse complement strand
GGGTAACAAGAGTGAAACTCCGTCTCAAAAAAAAAAAAAAAAAGAAGTTGTCTAAATTTGCTTCTGTATCATGATTGTATGTACAGAAATTCTTACTGTCCTTAATTTTTTCAAAAAGAGCTCAAACTAAGAAAATACATTTAAAAATGGATATTCAGAATATGGATTCTTTAACGACAGCAACCTTAGTCAGCCTTTGGTTTATAGAGTATGCCCCTCATTCCTTTTTTTCCATATTAAAACCTGGATGCTGAAATTCTAGAGAAATGCTAGATATTTTAAATATAGGTTTAACATGAGTCAGATTTAGGTTTGGCATTGTTTCCAGGTCTGTATTCTTTTAATTCCTGATGTTTATTCATACTTAAGGTTACCTTTTGGCCACAGGCTTTTCTTCCATCTCTTGCTACCTTAATTTGGTCCCACAAATCCTGCCCAGGAATTTGTTTTCTAGGATGAAGAACTGTTTCCTCTATAACCTTAAACGTTCTGCACTTTAATATATCCTGCAACTACCTTTTCCTCTCTCTGAAGACTTCCAGCTTTGGATTCTTGGAAATCTCATATTTACCCTAACTTGTTTTTCAAATCCTGAAATACATTTATTAGCATGTTATCAGTATTGGCTCTGCCCTTAGCTAGAGCGCTCGCTGTCTACTCTTGTTACTAACATCTGGCCTAAGACATTCAGTGTGACCATGTGCTTATAATAGAAGGTATCACCTCTCCCTGGAGTTTGCCTGTATCACATCAGCCCTTTCCAAAGAACCAGAAAGAGATTCCTAATCTTTTGTTTATATTTTGCATTGCTAATTTCTTGTTTTATGTCTGAGGCCTCTCCAGTTTTCAGTTATATTGTAAAACAGTAATGACTGAAGTTTTCTGAAAAGCCCTGCTCATTTCTCCAGATCTCTTTGATGACTTACTAAGAGTGCTTCCAGAGGAGTAATCATCCAGAAATCCTATCACTGCACTTTTATAGTATCAAAAATAACATTGTGGCCGGGCGTAGTGGCTCATGCTTGTAATCCCAGCATTTTAGGAAGTTGAGACAGGCAGATCACTCGAGGTCAGGAGTTCGAGGCCAGCCTGGCCAACATGGTGAAACCCTGTCTCTACTAAAAATACAAAAATTAGCCGGGTGTGTGCCTGTAATCCCAGCTGCTTGGGAGGCTGAGGCAGGAGAATCGCTAGAACCCAAGAGCTGAAGGTTACAGTAAGCCGAGAAGATAGCATTGCACTCCAGCCTGGGCAACAAGAGGGAAACTGTCTCAAAAAAAAAAAAAGTTATAATCCAGTAGAATGGTATATAGTTCACAATAGGTAGAGAAAGAGGCTCTTTTGCTTGTACATACTGATTTTAAAATCACGACTCAAACAATTATTTGACTTTTTTTTTTTTGTAGACAGAGTCTCACTTGCCCAGGCTGGAGTGCAGTGCCATGATCTCAGCTCACTGCAGCCTCCGCCTCCCGGGTTCAAGCAATTCTTCTGCCTCAGCCTCCCAAGCATCTGGGACTACAGTGGCAAGCCACCATGCCCAGCTAATTTTTTGTTGTTGTTGTATTTTTAGTAGAGGCAGGATTTCACTGTGTTGGCCAGGCTGGTCTCGAGCTCCTGGCCTTGTTTTTTGTTTTTGTTTTGTTTTAATTATTATTACAGAAACATTCCCCTAGTTCATTTTAGATTATAAGGATTTAGAAATAAGAGAGAAGATCTCGGGTTAGAGCTGCACACTACCTGCTTTGTTTGCTCTATTACTATAGAACATGGTTTTCTGCGGACAGGGCACAGTGGCTCACGCCTGTAATCCCAGCACTTTGGGAGGCTGAGGCGGGCGGATCACTTGAGGTCAGGAGTTTGAGACCAGCCTGGTCAACATGGTGAAACCCTGTCTGTACTAAAAATACAAAAAATTAGCCAAGTGTGGTGGCAGTTGCCTGTAATCCCAGCTACTCCGGAGGCTGAGGCAGCAGAATTGTTTGAACCTGGGAGGTAGAGGTTGGAGTGAGCCAAGATCACACCACTGCACTCCAGCCTGGGCAACAGAGTGAAACTTTGTCTCAAAAAAAAAAAAAAAAAAAAAGGAAATTTTTGTAAAAAAAAAAAAAAAAAAAAAAAAGTGATTTTATGGATCACATAAACCTTTCGTAGTATATTAAAATTGAGTCCAATCTAGCTGATTAAGTATCTGGAATATAATTATCTTTGTGCTGTTTTCTAAACTAAATAGCACATTGATATTTGTATTGCTGTTCTACATAGTATTTTAATTCTGGTAGGAAATTTAGAAATCATCTAGTCCAGCCCCTCCTTTATCTCAGTCACAACATTTGAGACTTGGGCACAGTGGTTTATACCTTAATCTCAGCACTTTGGGAAGACCAGGGTGGGAGAATTACTTGAGCCGTGGAGGGTAAGGCTGCAGTGAGCCGTGATCATGCCACTGCACTCCAGCCTGAGTGACAGAGCAAAACCCTGTCTAAAAAGAAAGATATTGAGACCCAAATTACTTAAGTGATATACTCACAGTTACCTTCCTTCATGGAATTTGAGTGAAACTTTCTTTCAGTTTTACATGGTTTTATCGTTCAGGATAGCCTAGATTGGTGGTTTCCAAGCTTTCTTTTAATAGAACTTCTTTTTTTCCTTTAAAGAAAAAAATCTTACCTAGGCCGGGTGCAGTGGTTCACACTTGTAATTCCAGCTCTTTGGGAGGCCATGGCAGGCAGATCACTTGAGGTCAGGAGTTAAGACCAGCCTGGCCAACAGGGCGAAACCCTGTCTCTATTAAAAACACAAAAATTAGCCAGGCATGGTGCCGGGCACCTGTAATCCCAGCTACTTGGGAGGCTGAGGCACAAGAATTGCTTGAACCCAGGAGATGGAGGTCTCAATGAGGCAAGATTACACAACTGCACTCCAGCCCGGGCCACAGAGCGAGACTCCCGTCTCAAAAAAAAAAAAAAAAAAACTCATCTTGAACTCTAACACATAAAACCTAATTGAGAAGACCCAATTCTGAAACGCCATCTAGTTGGCTGGAAGTAATTTCTAGGAACTTTAGGGCGCTGAAAAACATTCCTCTGAGTACTTATTTCTTGAGTTTGTTGTTCAGATTGGTAATTTAATCATAATATTTTGGTTGAAATTAGTAGTAGTAACAGACAATCCAAAAATATGGATACAGAACGTAATGAAGTCCTAAACTTTATCCATAGTAACAAGACTTTGTAGAAATAAGTACACTTTGTATTTGTACATCCCTGCTAGATAATTTGAAGCCCCTGGAAATTATATTTATTTGAATTATTTATAAAGGGTGAATTGACTTCGAGGTATTGAAAATATACTAGACATACACACCAAGAATTACCAATAAGACCCTGACCTTAGGGCTTTATGTAGTCTTTTCTTTAGCATGGAAGTCAAAGAAATCGATACAGATAATGTCTTGATACATTCATATGCTATGATTGGTTGAATTTTAGAAAGCCTGATTTTAAAAAGCCATGAATGAGTCTTCCCATCATGAATCTGACTTGATTCTTTTTCATTCAATAGGAAAAAGTTCCTCAATTTCTGAAGAGAAAGGTGACTCTGATGATGAGAAACCAAGGAAAGGAGAAAGACGATCATCTAGGGTCAGACAGGTAACTCAGATACCTCCTAAATAAAGCATCACCTCTTTAGTAATGCTTTGTATATCTTCTCTTCCTCCTCAGACTTTTTTCAGATTGATATGTCTCTAGATTTGGGGGGTTTTGTTTTTCTTTTTTGGGACAGGGTCTTGCTCTGTTGCCTAGGCTGGAGTGCAGTGGTGCAGTCACAACTCACTACAGCCTCAACCTCCCAGGCTTAAGCAGTCCTTCCTCCTCAGTCTCCCAGAGGGTTGGGATTACAGGCATGAGACACTGTGCCTGGCCTCTAGATTTCTTTGTACTCATTTTCCTTCTCTTTGTCATCTTTTTGTTATTCGTTTTGTCTTTTTATTTAGGTCTTCTCTGGCTTTCAGATTTCTAAGTGGATATTTTTTAAAAATTTAAATTTGAAAGTTAACAGCCTGGTCTGTATTCTTAAAACACATTATTAGATAAGATATGACATAATTAACCATCCAGTTAAAGCCTAAAAGTTATTTGATACAACATTAAGTGGGCAGAATACAAAAGTGCTATGTGTAGTGTGATTATGTCTGTACAAAGAAAATGATTAGAGGAAAGAACAAAAAAAAATACCAAAATGATAAGAAGGTAATCATATTAATTGATAGTAGGTTAGTTCTCCTCGGCCCCCCAGCCTTCCTTTCTACTTTCTAGATGCTCTGCTAATATTTTATTGGGGAAAACAAGGGTGCTTGAAGCTAAAACTTACAACTGGATAGAAGTAGTTTTTTCTTTTTTGACACGGAGTTTCGCTCTTGTTACCCAGGCTGGAGTGCAATGGCGCGATCTCGGCTCACTGCAACCTCCGCCTCCTGGGTTCAGGCAATTCTCCTGCCTCAGCCTCCTGAGTAGCTGGGATTA
>NW_016107485.1:1562785-1618177 GCF_001604975.1 Cebus imitator | reverse complement strand
GCCTCAGCCTCCTGAGGCTGGGATTACAGGCACGCGCCGCCATGCCCAGCTAATGTTTTGTAGTTTTTAGTAGAGACAGGGTTTCACCATGTTGACCAGGATGGTCTCGATCTCTTGACCTCGTGATCCACCCGCCTCGGCCTCCCAAAGTGCTGGGATTACAGGTGTGAGCCACCGCGCCCGGCCAGAAGTACTTTATTATTATATTCCTTTTGGTCACTCTATTTTGATTCCTCTAAGGACCACATTAGTCATGAGTGTCTCCCATCACATCTGTTTTTGTTGCTGACAGTATATATCATTGAATTTCTCCTTCCTAGGGGTGTCTCATTAGATACCTTGTCTCATCTGTTGATTGTGAGCAAATATTTGGAGCCATTGTATATCTATTCTTTCAGGCAAGAGCAGCTAAACTCTCTGAGGGCAGCCAGCCTGCTGAGGAGGAAGAGGATCAAGAAACACCGTCCAGAAACTTGAGGGTCAGAGCAGATCGAAGTTTGAAAACAGAAGAAGAAGAAGAGGAGGAGGAGGAGGAGGAAGATGATGAAGAGGAGGAAGATGATGATGAGGGACAAAAATCTAGGGAGGCACCAATCCTGAAAGAGCTTAAGGAAGAGGAGGGGGAAGAGATGCCCAGAGTAAAACCAGAGGAGATGATGGATGACAGACCCAAAACAATAAGATCCCAGGAACAGGAGGTGTTAGAGAGAGGAGGGAGAGTTACAAGATCCCAGGAAGAGGCTAGAAAAAGCCATTTGGCCAGACAACAGCAGGAGAAAGAAATGAAAACATCTCCCCTTGAGGAGGAAGAAAGAGAAATAAAATCTTCACAAGGCTTAAAAGAAAAATCAAAGTCCCCTTCCCCTCCTCGACTGACTGAAGATCTAAAGAAGGCCCCACTTGTAGTGCAGCCAGAGCAAACTGCCAGCGAGGAAGAGACTCCTCCACCTTTACTTACCAAGGAAGCATCTTCTCCACCACCTCATACACAACTCCATAGTGAAGAAGAAGTAGAGCCCATGGAAGGCCCGGCCCCCCCCGTTCTCATTCAGTTATCTCCTCCTAATACAGATGCTGAAACCAGGGAGCTATTAGTATCTCGGCATACTGTCCAGTTGGTAGGAGGCCTGTCTCCTTTGTCAAGTCCTGCAGACACCAAAGCAGAATCTCCAGCAGAGAAAATGCCAGAGGAGAGTGTCCTCCCTCTGGTTCAGAAAAGCACTCTGTCTGACTACTTGGCCCGGAAGGGTCTTGAACCTGAGTCAGACAAATCTGCTCAGCTACTCCCTCTGAAAATTGAAGAGTTAGCATTGGCCAAAGGAATCACTGAAGAGTCTCTGAAACAGCCATCTTTGGAACAGAAGGAAGGCAGAAGAGCTTCTCATACCCTTCTCCCAGGTCACAGATTGAAACAGTCAGCTGATTCATCCTCTAGCCGGTCCTCCTCATCTTCCTCCTCCAGTTCTAGATCAAGATCTCGCTCTCCTGACAGTTCAGGTTCTCAGTCTCATTCACCTCTCAGATCCAAGCAGAGAGATGTAGCCCAGGCACGTACTCATGCCAACCCTCGTGGTACACCCAAGATGGGCTCTAGATCAACATCAGAGTCCAGGTCACGTTCACGTTCACGTTCACGTTCACGTTCTCGTTCTCGTTCTCGTTCAGCATCAAGCAACAGCAGAAAAGTGAGTATGAGAGAATCCTGGGTGTATTCATGTTCTGTCATATTCCAGTGGTTTTCATTTCAACCCCTAGAGAACCTGTCATGATTTCTGGAAGGAAGAGAAAAAACCTCCTTTAGTCCCCTTTGCTGATTACTTTCCCCTCATTTCAGAATCTAATTTTCAATCAATTGATTCCCAAAATGGAGTTCTTTTTCATTTTAAGTCCCTTTGATACCAGAGAATATTGAATTTACGTACTCATCTTCTCCACTAGATGTAACCTTCTTGAGGGTATGGGCATGCCTTTTTATATGTGTGTCCCAGGACCCAGCACCTAGTTAAAACTATTATTTGTTAAATAAGCAGACAAGGAGGCCACTAACTTAAATGGGAGTAAACAGACATAAAGGTCCAAAGTGTAAAATTTGGTCCATGGAAACTGGAAAACTCAGCAATGTACTGAATATATACCACATGCGATAATTTTCCTTGTTACATGTTTTGTTTTGTTTTAGTCTCTGAGCCCTGGAGTCTCCAGGGACAGCAGCACCAGCTATACTGAAACCAAAGATCCCTCTTCTGGTCAGGAGGTTGCAACTCCACCAGTGCCAGAACTGCAGGTCCTTGAGCCAAAGGAGAGGACTTCGTCCTCCTCATCCTCTGTCCAAGCAAGGCGTCTGAGTCAGCCTGAGCCAGCTGAAAAGCATGTGACCCAGAGGTTACAGCCTGAGCGGGTAGGCTATTGTGACCACTCCCTACACAGAGATGGAGGGTTAAGCAAGATCTTCCCTCTTGTCTTTGCTATAAAACTAAAAAGTTAAGTCTGGACAAGGGTCAGTCGAAATGTAGGGGATACCTGTTAATCTCTCTTAACTCATTTCCAGCTCCCTGGTTCATGGAAATTCTACATGAGGCTGAGCAGGGTTATCTTCAGGGCCCCCAGGGTCAATTCTTCCTCAGGACTCCTCTTATCTGCCAAAAGGAAGCAGCCTTTGCTCAGTTCTCTCAAAAAAGAATTCTGTCAGAACAAGATCACTGAGGAAAAGGAAAAAAAATAAAAAATTCTGATAAAATCGTTGCTGCCATAGATATTCTTGAAGTACCTATTTTTAAGCCATATTCCACTCCGTATTGTAAAATGAAATAATAAAGATACAGAAGGCTGTGTGTGGAGCTGGTACTGTGTATGTCCTGCCCTGCCTTTTTCAGGCTCCAGGTCGAAGAAAAGGAACTAAGCAGATTTAAGTACTTTGCTATGTTTGTTTTTGCTATCTCCTGACAGGGGAGCCCAAAGAAGTGTGAAGCTGAAGAGGCAGAGCCACCAGCTGCCACACAGCCCCAAACCTCAGAGACTCAGACCTCTCGTCTCCCAGAATCAGAAAGGATTCATCACACTGTGTAAGTGATATATCTCGACCGGGGTATAACAAGGAACTACGAGTGTGCGATAGTTCTTTGCTCCCTAGGGTTCTTTGACTAAGCAGTCCTAGTTTCCTTTTAAAACATAAAGGCAGAGCTTTATCTGGACAAAGGCTACACTTCAATTACTATGTTGGGAGCTGCCACCTTTAAGGTAACCTGAAAAGTGGTCATCAGGGGCATAAGGAAAACACACCTGGGATCATCCAGCCAAAATAGTCAGCTCCTTTATGGTTCAGGCAATAGAAGCTTCTGCTTCCACACTCAAAACCAGGTAAGGGAATTGACTCAGGGCATCTTAATTTTTAACTCACATTTACCCAGGAACCCAGTTTAGTAAAGAATATTGAGGGTCTTAATACAGAAAGGCACAGCTGGGTGCTATTTTTTAGTTTGTGCATTTCCCCTAGTTATGTTAGGATACCCTAGTTCTTACAGCGTACAATACAGCTAAATATAAAGTTCTATCAAGTAAGAAGTTTATTCCTGGGCCCTTAAGACCATTTGATTGAAGTTAAAATTTATACAATTAATGTGAGGAGGTCTGTCTCTTTCTTTTTGAGATGGAGTCTCGCTTTGTCGCCAGGCTGGAGTTAGAGTGGCACCATCTTGGCTCACTGCAACCTCTACCTCCCAGGTTCAAGCGATTCTCCTACCTCAGCCTCCTGAGTAACTGGGATTACAGATGCGTGCACCACACCCAGTTAATTTTTGGATTTTTAGTAGAGTTTTAGTAGAGACAGGGTTTCACCATGTTGGCTGTGATTGTCTCTATCTCTTGATCTTGTGATCCACCTGCCTTGGCCTCCCAAAATGCCAGGATTACAGGTGGGAGCCACTGTGCCCCACCTAAATTGAGTTTTTAAATCTTTAAGTCCTAGAGAAATACATATATCAGGTTAAATTTGTAATTAAGTAGGTGTTCATTCTTCTCAGATAGGTATTATAAATTAAGAAGCCGGTGAACCAGAATTTCTGGCTTCAGCATCTCATGCGAAATGAAAAAAACATGAAGCCTGTGGGAGTAAGATTGCTTAGCTTTTAGACATCAGGAACCCTGAACTGCTTTGTAGAATGTCCTGTGTAGACTTGGCGTAAAGTTATTCTATGCTTGTTTTTATGCCATTTTAACAATAATGCTACCAATATGATTTTCCCCTATATGTAATTGTCTAATAATTTACACTCTTCTGAGAGCTTCAAACTATACTTTTGGAGGGTAGTGGGCAGGTGACATGATTTATTTCATGTCATATCTCATGCCTATGACTTTAATGATAGTTTTGTAGACCTTACTATATAGCTTTTGCCTGGCGATATACTCTTTAGGGATATAGCCTTGTCCATTCTGATAGTCTTGCCTCTGCTGCCATCTTGTGGCCATTACCTTTTTTTTGTTTGGCAGCCAAAAGTTCACTCTTATTTCCCTTGAAATTTTTTGTGTTTCCCTTCTGGAATGGGTACATTATCCTTTGGAAAAGGGTTTTTCTTCTAGGACCATAAAGTGAATGCTCGGCGGATTCTGGAAGGTGTTCAGGATTCCCCAGCTACAACATCGATGAGGAAATAGGGTGACATTTTCTCTTCCATATACCTCTGCCAGACGTAGTACCTGCCCACCTCCTCCCAGTTCCATGGAGGTACATTTTACATACAATTTTACAAAAGCATGTCCTTTGTGAAATGGCAGTTTTGAAGTGGGTATTGACAGCCCTGCTGCTAATCAGACCTGAGGAACTGCTTCCTATGCACCTTGGGAAGAAGATGATTTTCTGGAAAGCTCTTTGCTAGCCTTAACATTCTGTGGGTTTATGAGCTGCTAGCAACAGAAAGGCATTTTGTTTTGTTTTGAAGCAGCTTTTTTTCTGGATATTCCCATGCAAGTCCAGGGCACATGAAGCTTGGAGTCATTGAGGTTCCCCCTCCCCCAGGTAAAGGTGGTTTTGATCTTCATTTTGTGACTGAGATAATATAATCACATTGATTTTAATAAGGTGATAGGCAAGTGGCGTCTTGGGCAAATGTTTGGATTGTCCATTGTTACCTAGGTCAGCTTCAGTGGAGTAGTGTATAGAGAAGTAGTCTCCACTGAGGAACAGTTCACACACATTACTCGTAGCTGCTTTCTAACTGCCTACCAGATGGTTTGTTCAACAGCCTAACAAAATGGCATGCCTAAAGGCCTAAACCCATAGGCATTGGATCTGGTAAATGAATCTTTGAGAAGGTTGCGTACATTTCTGGAGGCCCTACCATGACTGGTTAACACCACCATTCCAGGTCTCTCGCCCCTCCAATTTTTAAGGTGGAATCAACAATGCTAAATGGGAAAGACCATTTATGGCTTGGCCGGACATGGTGGCTCAAGCTTGTAATCCCAGCACTTTGGGAGTCCGAGGTGGGTAGATCATCTGAGGTCAGGAGTTTGGGACCAGCCTCACCAACATGGTGAAACCCCATATGTACTAAAAATACAAAATTAGCTGGGCATGATGGTGCATGCCTATAATCCCACCTACTTGGGAGGCTGAGACAGGAGACTTGAACCCAGGAGTCAGAGAGCTGAGATCAAGCCATTGCACTCCAGCCTGGGCAACAAAAGCAAAACTCTCTGTCTCAAAAAAAAAAAAAATGGATAAGACCATTTATGGCCTAACCTTGGTTTTTGTCTGTCTCAACAAGAAGTCATACAACTCTAAAAAACAGAGCAGTAATGTATTAAAAAAAAAAAAAAAATTAGACTTCAAGGACCTGTCACCACTTGGAAGAGATTGACTTTTTTGCTGTATTTGGTTAAATCCATTCTGATTCTGATTGTGCCTCAGGAATTCTAAATTTATGAGGTAAGGTGTCTTTTTCATTGCTTGGAGCAGAAATTTGTGGGTCCTCAGTCCTGTTTCAGTTGAGCCATGTTCAAAACTCTGGGTATAACAAAAATGTACCCATACAGCAGAAAATAATGGTATTCTCTTTTTACTTAAAAGAAAAAAAAATAGAGAAAGAAAGGAAAGAGGGGAGTTGTTTGTGTGGGCAACTGTATCATTCAGCTGTAGTTAATTCAGAGCTGGATTTTCCTCAGTACAGCCTTCCTGTATGCACAAACTTCATAGGCAGTAGCAGCTTTAGGCTCTTGGTATAATGCATGTTTGTCCTTCTGTCTGTGTAGGAGGAAGGTGATAGTTCCTTAAGCCAATATGACAGTGTAATTGATATTCCCCAGGAGACATACAATGCCAGTATCCCAAATGATGCATGAAAAAGCACAATTTGTTGTCATCAATAGTTCCCTCTACTGAGAAATTATCTAAGGCCATATACCCCAAAATCATACTGTTCTTGGTTATCTTGGGACCATTATGCTCCTGAAGGTATCTAGTCCCACTGTTTCTTATTAAATTTTCATACCAGTTCTTCAGCTCCTCATGAATTTTCATAAGAACTAAAATTTAAAGAAATATGCCTATAGGAATTTCCTTTTCCATTAGCTTCTCTGAATCTCATTCATATTCACATATGAATTGTAATGTGATATTATTAGCCTCTTAGTAGTACAGTCCTTTTCTTCTGGGCTATAAATGCATTGTGTATTGTTTAATCATGGGTAGATATCCTTACCGCTTATTCCATGCAATTACAAGACTATTAAGCTGTGTCGGGCTCTGACACATAGTTAACAAGGCTTTGGTTCTAGTCTAGCAAGTAGAGTCCATTTTGGGGACAGTTTCAAGGATTCCTCACTGTCTTCTTTTTTTTTGGAGACAGTTTCACTCTCACCCAGGCTGGAGTGCAGTGGAGCAATCTCTGCTCACTGCAACCTCCTCCTCCTGGGTTCAAGTAATTATCGTACCTCAGCCTCCCGAGCAGCTAGGACTACAGATGCGGGCCACCACACCCAGCTAATTTTTGTGTTTTTGGTAGAGATGGGGTTTCACCGTGTTGGCTAGGCTCGTCTCAAGCAATCCTCCCATCTCAGCCTCCGAAAGTGTTGGAATTGGAATTACAGGCATTAGCCACCACACCAGCCCTCATTATCGACTGAAAATAAAATGTTCAGAATTTTTGGGTCCCACAGAATTGATCGTGGGGAAATAGAAAACACAGCCTCCTATGTCTTAAGAGGGCAAAGGAGAGCGTGGTAAAATTCTTATTCTTAAAAAAAGGAAGTAGGATTTTCAATAACAAAATTGCTCAAAGTCAGCTGCTTCTGGAGAGGCGTATTAGCAGAAAGTATTTTAGGACAGTGGATAAACAGCATTTTATTTGAGGATGGCTGAAGGTAACATTTTCTGTGGCATAACATTCTTTGTGGGGATTCTATAAAAAATTTTTTTCTTTTTTTCTTTTTTTTTGAGACAGTTTCACTCCTTATGTTCCAACGACTTGACACTTCTTAAAAAAAAAAAAAAAAGGAGACAGAGTTTTACTTTTGTTTGCCGAGGCTGGAGTGCAATGAAGCGATCTCGGCTCACTGCAACCTTGGTCTCCTGGGTTGAAGCCATTCTCCTGCCTCAGCCTCCCAAATAGCTGCTATTACAGGCATGTACCACCCACACCCGGCTGATTTTTGTATTTTTAGTAGACACAGGGTTTCACCATGTTGGTCAGGCTAGTCTCAAACTCCCATCCTCAGGTGATCTGCCCACCTCAGCCTGGCATTACAACGTGCTGGCATTACAGGTGTAAGCCACCGCACCTGGCCAAAAAATTTTTTTTCAATAAAATTTATAGGTTAGGGAGCATTTAGTAAGTGACCGCTTGGTACTGTCAATGACACGCTAATTCAGAAGTAGGGAATATTACTTTGTGTTAGGCCCTAAGG
Organism: Cebus imitator; assembly: GCF_001604975.1. Taxonomy (NCBI): domain Eukaryota; kingdom Metazoa; phylum Chordata; class Mammalia; order Primates; family Cebidae; genus Cebus; species Cebus imitator. The sequence continues at coordinate 1,610,275 of NW_016107485.1, read as the reverse complement.
GGCCAAGAGATGCAATCCCTCCCCTTGAGGAATTATGCAGGGTGGAGACCAGGGGCAGGTAAAGTAGCAGTTATTATACAGAGTGATAAGGGCATTGGTGAAAACCTGTTGTGCCAATCACCTAATGGCTTTGCCTCGGAGAACAAGCAGTCTATTTGAGGAAACTCAAAGTCTCAGAGGTGGCATCAAATGAGATAATGGCCTATTAAGTGTATACATGTTTTACATATATCTGTACCTTCACTTGGGGTGTCCTCCAAGCCAGACTCTTAAGAGTTAACACTTATTCCGCTGTTCCATGAAATAGGCATTGTTATTATTCCCCCTTTACAGATTACAAAACAGATACGCAGAACCAGGAACTTGCCTACTGTCACACAACTTGTAACAGGATGGAGCTAGCCAGTCTGACTCCAGAGTCTTCACCCTGACTCTGAGCAGACAGGGACCACTATGTGAAAGGGAACATCTAAAGTAATGCATAAATATGGCCACTTTAGCCTGCAGTTGGCGTTGTAAGTGTAAGATTTTAAGCCACGAGGAGAAAATTTCATTCCTAGCTAAAAGCACGTGTTACATGAGACACTGAGCTTTGGTTCTCAGAAGTTTTTTTTTTTTTTTTTTTTGAGACGGAGTCTCACTCTCGTTACCCAGGCTAGAGTGCAATGGCGCGATCTCGGCTCACCGCAACCTCCGCCTCCTGGGTTCAGGCAATTCTCCTGCCTCAGCCTCCTGAGTCGCTGGGATTATAGGCATGTGCCACCATGCCCAGCTAATTTTTTTGTATTTTTAGTAGAGACGGGGTTTCACCATGTTGACCAGGATGGTCTCGATCTCTTGACCTCGTGATCCACCCGCCTCGGCCTCCCAAAGTGCTGGGATTACAGGCTTGAGCCACCGCGCCCGGCCAGAAGTTTGTTTTAGTGTTAAACTGCTGCCACTAGAATACAAAAGAAATATCTCTGCAGTCAACAAATAAGCATTTTGAGTATCTACGGAGCACTTTTTGAATTATTAGCATCTGGTTCCCACTTCACATTTGGTCTAGTGAAGATTCCCATGATTAATATTTTCTGCTTAGTTCCCAATCACTTTCTTCCCCAGCTGATCTCCCCCGCCGCATATATAACAGCACTCTCACTTCACTATCTTATCTACTTTAGAGCCTCACCTTGGAGCCCTTGCTTCAAGTGGCCTTCAAGCTTCAGCTACCCAAGGTCCCCTTGCCCTGTTTATCCTTTCTTTTTCTGGCCCCAGTGGACCCTGGGGCAGGGTGACCTTATTAAAGACTCTGTGAAACAAAGTTGTCTGTCATCTCTTCAGAGACACCACCCCCTGTCCCCCATCTACTGGTAATTCAAAAAAGAACTTTCCCTGCTTATCCAGTTCCCTCCACCATCCTGGGACAAGGACATGTTGGAGTAGTAACACGTGGTAATTGTCGGAGTGAGCAGCCAGTTACTGTAGTGATTGGATAGTGACAATTCCCATCCTGCTTCCCTACCTGCAGCATCTGACTGGCTGGTCTGGTTTCAGTGTTCCCTGCCTAGATTCCTGGATAGAGGGTGGTAGGCACTTAAAACATTCCTCATGCCCCACCCTGTATCCAGCTTTCATTACCATTCTTCTTTAATCACTTCAGCTTTGGCTTTATCATTCTTATTTAATCCTTTTTCACTCCCACCTCTACTGTTTGCCTGCCTTCTATTTTCTGGAATCTTCCAATCAAGCAGCTGTAACTTTCTATGTCCTCCACCCAGCCTCCTCCCCTGCCCCCTGGGAAGACCAGGAGGGAGCACCCCAGCCCTGGGGGGTTAGGCTTCTGTAGCTGCTGTAACCTGAGAAAAGAAGGCCAGGCCTCTCCCGCTAGCAGTCAGCTCCCTGTGGCCTGCCAAAGGATAAGAACCTTGCTCACTCAGCTCCCTCCCTCTTCTTTCTCCTCCCCTGCTGCAGCAGGGCCCTCCCCCATCCGCGCACACGGGCTGCTGGGTAAGTGGCAAGATGGCTCCCCTGCATGTCTCCGGCTGATCGCTGCCGCTCCGCCAATACAATAGAGCCAGCCACTACCAGCAGCCTGGCCCTCTTCCTCCTTCTCCAGAGAGATCAATCCAGCCGAACTCGGGGTTTGCCGTGAGGACTTAACGCTTATCTCTTAAAAGCCAGATCTGTTTTAGCCTCCCCGCACCACCACCACCTCCCCTTCCATTTACCATTTTTTGGATCCCCGGTTGCTACATCTCAATTTTCTCTCTCTGGATCGGGTGGCTGGGGAGGAGGTGGTGGGATCTTGGGACAAGGAAGGTGTGTTTTTGTTTTTGTTTTTAATTTTTTTAGGATTTTTTTTTTTGTTTGGTTTTTATTTCTTCCATTCCAGAAAGGGATAAACAGCACTTCCAGGGGGAGAAAAAAAATCATGTTATCAGAAAGCAAAGAAGGGTGAGAGCTTCACATTTCCATGTATGCCTTTTCCCCACCGCTCTGGCTCCCTTCATCTTCCTTCTCTTCCTCATGGCTTTCATTCCGTCTTTCGTTTTGGTTTGTTTTCAGTCATTCTGCTTTCCCCCTTTGTCCTTCCTGCCCAGTTTCTAATTGGCTCCACTTGCCCTTTCTGTGTGGGAAATATACATATATATATATATATGTATATATATATATATATATACACGTGTGTGTGTGTATATATATATATATATGTATTTTTTTTTTTTTTTGTATAAGCCTTTTCTCTAGATGTAAGCAGTTCAAGCTCGTGTTTTCTGTGGGGGCCTGTTAGCTGGGGGCACAGTTCCAATTTTCCCCTCCCCCTAACCCCCTAGTACATCCCTCCTTGACTGCTCTAGGGAGGTTCTTCTGACCTCTGGGTGTCAGTCAGCCTGTTGGGAATGCTGACTTTTCTGCTGGTGGTTATTGGCCTGGGAGGCTTGGTTTCCCCTCTCCTGAGACTTAGGCCTCTGGTCATCTTGGTTTTTTTGGCCCAGTTTTTGGGTGGTAGAGCGGGTGAGATTTGAGATACAAGTTAGGGATGAAGGTAGAAATCAAAGGTGGAAAGATAGTTTATCTGAAGTGGATCTCTGGTATTCTTTTCCTGAAATGGGAGCTAACTTGGGAGATTAAGAGTGGGAGAGTGGGTTTGGTGTTCATGGGGGGAAGCTGCCTGTGTGGGGGAGGGCGTGTCCTGACTAGGAGGCCTGCTGTCTTTATTACTTGAAAGTTGGAATGAGGGAGTGGGAGAAACTGGGTGAAAGCCGAATGTAAGAACAGTTTCTACAACTCTTAGCAGGTAAAAGTGGCCCTAATCTTCTCTGAGCTCTTGTACTCTATTCAGCAGTTTTCATTTTTCCTTTTGGATGAGAGAGGGTTCCTTGAAGCTTGAACCTTCGCCAGGCCTGCTTCTTCCCTGCAGCCCTCACCCCTACTAGTTTCTCCATGCTGGTGTCTCCAGATCCTGAGGGTCAGCAGGCCTTTACTTATTAAGCAGTTGATTAAACACAGGTCAGGCTTGTTTGCCACAGCCGTGGCCATTCTTATCTTTTTCAGGGAATCGGGCTTCCCTTAGTTTCTCATGCAGCTTTGCCACATAAAGGTGTCTTTGGCCAGGGAGACTAAGGCCACAGGGTTGTGGACAAATCACAGTCACTTTTATGGGACTATTTTCAGGGGAGGGTGTTTGTCCTTAATTAAGAGTACTCTGGTGAGTTATTATTTGAGAACAGTTAAAGTCCTAACCCCACAAATAACAACTTTAACTCATCTGGGCAGTGGGTGGATGTGGTTGCTGTGATCCACGCTCTTCCCCCAAGGAAAATCTGTTTCCCACTTTTCCCATTGGGACAAGGTCTCTAACCTTGATCTGAAAAGCAGCCCTCCTAATCCCACCCAAGTGATGAGGCATGGGTGTTTCCTGACCCAGTAACTAACATCTTGCTCTCTCTTCCCCTTGGTTCTTTTCTGCCCCCCACCTCAACCTCTCCCCCCTCCTGTCAGTGAGGAGAAGGAGGAAGTGACCATGGACACAAGTGAAAACAGACCTGAAAATGATGTTCCAGAACCTCCCATACCCATTGCAGACCAAGTCAGCAATGATGATCGCCCAGAGGGCAGTGCTGAAGATGAGGAGAAGAAAGAGGTAAACATCCAAGCCACCTGTTGGGGTGGGTGGGCAGGAATGGACCTAGGGGAAAGAGTAGACCACTCTAGTGATCCCTCTTACACAGTGGGTTAACTTAAAGGAGGGATGAGGCAGGGTCATGGATCAGGATAGGCCAAGAGAGAATTCGCTGGTTAGCAAGGGATACCCCTTGTGATGGGGACAGGGCTCAATCATTCTCCTTTCTTTGTTGGGGAAATAGTGCCCAGACTCTGGATGTCTAACTGGAAAGTCTGATAATGGCCCCTTAAGATTCATGTTCAGCTATTCCTGCTGTCTTCCCAAGCTTTTCCTGGTGGTAACTCCTTTAGCTTTCCCTCCTTTTTAAAAGCCTGATGGAGCCCAACGCCATCTAGTGGACATTGGTGGTTCTCACCAGACCAGCCATGCTGAGACGTTTTTGTTCCTCCTCTGCCCCCTAGTGGTCTCATTGCAGAGATGTAGCTACTTAGAAGCCAGCACTTGTGATCCACAAGGCTCCTTCTCAGTTGTCTGTGACCTGATCCCTCTACCTCCTTTTTGGCATATTGTTATCTTGTGTCCTGCACCCAGTTCAGGGGGCTTCCCCCATCAGAGCCAGCGAAGTCTTCTTGGCTCTTCAAGTAATTGAGAAAGAATTAGCTGGGTTTAGGAGTGGGCCAACAGGGTGGGAGGGACTGTTGTGTGTGTAGCCTTTTTCTGGTGTGTGTTGCGGGGGTGGGGGCCGGTGAAAGTGATTTGATGTGCAGAATATTATTTATTACAAGGTCCTTCTTCCCCGTAAAACTTTGTCCAAGTACCTCATGTACGGTAATCCGCCCGTAAAATATAACCCTGCCCAACTGGCCAATCGCTGATGCCGCCTCTTCCTCTGGACCCACCCGCTGCTACTGAGCTGCCCAATCAGAGCCAAGTCTGCTATCCAGGTGTCTTGGCCAGAGGGGGGCATGTATATGGGCTTCTGTGATGGGCCCCCTTTTGCCTCCCTGTCTTGCTTACATCAGGGGGCCAAGAAGAACTGTTCTGGAGAGACTTGTATTGAGCAAGCAAAAAACATTTGGAAAGGGGTGGACTTGCATCATCTCCCTATTTGGGACACCCCAAGAAGAGCTTGTGCCAGTGCTGGGGCGCTTGCCCACATGCCCTTGCCCTTTTGAGGACTGTGGGTTGCCTTGTTTGCTACAGACTGTTGGGATCCCCATCTAGGGCACCAAGACCTCCTAAAGTTTGTGATCGCAGTGCCATGCCGTAAAACACTGAATGGGACCCTCTACTTAAGCTGTGACGACTAGAAACCATGCAGAGGAGTCTAGGGTCTGAGCCCCGGGGATTTAATGCTGATGACAGCCCAGCCCATGTATCACCACTTGCTCATCAGATGGACTTTCCTTTGGTCCCTGTTGTCCATGGTGAAGGGCAGCATGTTGGTTGCTCCAACTTCTCCTCCATCCCTGGAGGCAGGGACTCATTTCATCCACCTGACTGGAACCACTGTCTCAGCTGGAGTCCCTGAGGAGATGCCACCCACAACTCTCCGAAGAAAAGTATTCTGACCTTGCTGCTGAATGTGCACCAGGTCCTGGGGATATTCACCTACTACCCCCAGGCTACCTTCATCAGAGGCTCCATGATCCCACTCAGTGAGAGGACTCCCTCCCCAGTTACTGGAGTCATCACCTGGATTCCAAGTATTGGGTGGTGGTATTGCTGCAGCTTGCTACTGGTGGACATAGGGTCCTGCCTGCCTCTCACGATAAAAGGCAAGGATCATTCCGGCTACTCACAGGCCATCTCATCAGGGACTGCAAGATGATGTTCCTTCAGGGCCAGGACTGATGTCTCTGCCCCTTTCCCCCCTCTATCCCTCGCTGAGCCTGGCCACCGCCAGTGAACTGTCTTGACATCATGGAAACTGGGCAGCGTCCCCCCACACGTTTCCCTCCCGCCCCCCCTGCGCCCCTGGGAGGACTCTCTGGCAGTGCCGTGCTGACTACCACGCCGTGCGCCCACCTTTTTTGCCAACCCAACCCCCCACCAATTGCACAGCGCCTAGCAGGGAGGGCTCATTCTGATTGGACCGGCGGTTGACTAGATACAGTACACAGTGAGGTGCGATTGGCTGAACTGAAGATCCCAGGTGTGAGATGGTACCTGGAACATTTGTCATATTCCTAGTTTATTTTCTTCTTTATTTTCTTCTTCTTTTTTTTAATCTCTTTAATTTTTTCTATATCTTTATTTTCTCTGATTTCTTTTATTTATTTATTTATTTATTTATTTATTTGGTTCATGTTTTTCCTGTTTTAATTAAGACTTTTTTTTTTTTTCCTCTCACTAACTTACCCATCCAGAGCAGCCTGGCTAGGGGTCAGGCTGGTCCTTAAAGAGACCAAGGAGACTTGGTTAGATAACACAAACGGGGCTGGGGGTGGGGGTGGATGGGGAAAAGGATTTCATCACAAGGTTTCTGCCCTACCCTTTAGAAGAGTGGTAGAGTAGTCTTAGTTTTTCCAGAAATAAGCACCTACATTGAAAAATACTCTGTTCCTTTTGCTTTTTTTTTTTACCCACCTCCATAGTCTTTTGTCTTTCACCCACTGAGTGGGGCAGAAACTTGTCCCAAAGATGTCTTCTGGTCCTTGGCAGAGCCCTAAGGCTTGAACCCTGGTTGGAGAGGAAACAGTAAGACTCTGCTGGAACTCCCTGCAGTGGCTGGAAAGCCTAAGAATCTCCTTGGGCACAGTCTGCCCTTTATTAAAACCTTCCTTTACCAAAGACACCTTTAAGTTCTTTCTGCTAGCACTTGGCTTAAGATCCTCATCTCCAGTGGGTCTGGTGCTGCCCTTTTCCACGGTGTGATGGGGTCTGGGCAGTCTTGACACGACAGTCTGCTGTCCAAGCATCTCAAAGCCATTGTCTGCCCATTGAAGAAAGGAAGGTTACCTTGTTGAAGTTGACATCCAAAGTTGGTTTTCCTTGTTTCCTCAAGTTAGCAAGGAAGGACCTGGGAGAGCTGAATGCCCTGTTTGGGGCACAGTTTGGCTTGGTGTCCTCTCTACTCAGACCGTGAAAGAGAGGGCATGACCGACATCTTTAAGGGGCTGAGAGACTACTGAATTCCTCTTCCAGCTTATTTCTGGTTAAGCTAATACACAGGTGTGATATGGAGTAGATGACTTTTCCCTGCTCTGATGTTTAGTTTTATTTTTTTCTCTAACTTGCATTGATTCTACTTCGTTTTTGCCGTTTGCCGCTTCTGTTTTGGTCTCTGTCTGTCTCTGTGTCTTTCTCTCTCTGTCTCTCTCTCTCTCTCTCTCTGTGTCTTTGGAGGCTATGCTAAGACTGCCCCATCTAACCTCCTTCCCCCCTCTCTGTGGGGTGTCTCTCTTTCTCTTTTTTTCTCCCCCCTTTTCTTCTTTATACAGAGCTCGCTGCCCAAATCATTCAAGAGGAAGATCTCCGTTGTCTGTAAGTCTAGCCCCAAATCCCTGACAAAAGTCAGGAATACTGTAAGAATCAACATTCATTGAGAACCAGATTTTCATTCTCAATGGTATTCTTGGACCACTCCCTCTTGCCCCACCTGTTGTGCCTAACAAATCTGAATCCTTTTCTTTGTAGGGTTGCATTTTGAAATTCAAAACTTTAGACAATCCCCATCGTATTTCCCCAGTCAAGGTTTTAATGAGATACACTGTGAGGTGTCTCAGACCATGTCCCATTTAGCCTTAGTGGCATTTATTCTTTCAGAAATCTGAATACTCAACAAGGAGTGAGTTTCAGAGACTCCTGTATAATGCTTAGCAGTTCATGCTTTTTTTTTTTATTTTTTTTTTTTTTTTTTTTTTTTTTTTTTTTTTTTTTTTTTTTTTTTTTTTTTTTTTTTAAATTGACGGAGTCTCGCCCTGTCTCTCAGGCTGGACAGCAGTGACGCAATCTTGGCTCACTGCAACCTCCACCTCCTGGTTCAAGCGATTCTCCTGCCTCAGCCTCCAAGTAGCTAGGATTACAGGGGTCTACACCATGCTCAGCTAATTTTTTGTGTCTTTATTAGATACAGGGTTTCACCGTGTTAGCCATGCTGGTCTCAAACTCCTGACACCTCCACTCTCCTCAGTCTCCCAAAGTGCTGAGATTACAGGCATGAGCCACCACATCCGACAGCAGTTTATGCATTATTCTAAGAGAGCACCTGAGGAAATGAAAGTGCTCCACACCTCAAACAATGACAATTTTAACATTTTCCCTAATGAGGAACTCTAGATTACAAACGTATAATAGATGTTTATACTTAAATATAAATCTGTAGTGTGAAAATTAAAGACCAGATCTCATCTTGATCTTAGATGTTAATATCGTGTAGTGTTCTTGTTTCTTATGCATTTACATGTCCTTCTCAATTTTTCTTCCCCACTACTTAAGATATTAGTGTCTACCATTAAAGTTTAAACTGCTCATCAAACTAGCTGACCCTCCCTTACTGCTTTTAGATCAGCAGTTTCTATCAGGAAGGGACCCCAGCCCTTTTAGTGTTAAGTCTGAAGCCATGGTTTCCCCAATTCCCAAATGTGATTTTTTTATTTTATTTTATTTATTTATTTTTTTGAGACGGAGTCTCACTCTGTTGCCCAGGCTGGAGTGCAGTGGCGCAATCTGGGCTCACTGCAACCTCTACCTCCTGGGTTCAGGCGATTTTCCTGTCTCAGCCTCGTAAGTATCTGGGATTACAGGGGCGTGCCAGCAAGCCCAGCTAATTTTTGTATTTTTAGTAGAGATGGGGTTCTACCATGTTGGTTAGGCTGGTCTCTAGCTCCTGACCTCATGATCTGTCTGCCTCAGCCTCCCAAAGTGCTAGGATTACAGCCATGAGCCACTGTGCCTGGCCTCCATATATGATTTAAGTTAACCTTTTACCAAAACTCCACCCAAAGGTAAACCGTAGGTTTTATGGTTTGAACCAGCAGAGGTCCTGAGATCATCTAACTGTTGGGTCTATTTCTTGGGGACAGCAGCTACCAAGGGGGTACCAGCTGGAAACAGTGACACAGAGGGGGGCCAGCCTGGTCGGAAACGACGTTGGGGAGCCAGCACAGCCACCACACAGAAGAAACCTTCCATCAGTATCACCACTGAATCACTCAAGGTGAGGTGGGAGGAGCCAGGGAAGGGAGGATGAGACCTATTAAGGTGGGAGTAGACATGGGCCCAGTATAACGGGGTGGGGGGTATCTGTGTCCCAGAGCCTCATCCCCGACATCAAACCCCTGGCGGGGCAGGAGGCTATTGTGGATCTTCATGCTGATGACTCTCGCATCTCTGAGGATGAGACAGAGCGTAATGGCGATGATGGGACCCATGACAAGGGGCTGAAAATATGCCGGACGGTCACTCAGGTAAGGCTTCTGCACCCCAGTGTTGGGGAAGGAGGGGATAACAGATGCAGAGCAGCCAGCTGAGGAGCTGAGATAAAGTCTTCGGAGGGAACTTCCCTGTCTGTGCAGAGGGTTGGGTTGATTGACACTTTCAGGGGTCAGACTACCAAATCCAGCTAGTTACCTGTTGTAAATAAAGTTTTATTGGGACACAGCCACACCAGTTGATTCACTTTTGTCTGTGGCTGTTTGTTTGCTACAACATCACCAGAGATGAGTAGTTAAAGCAGACCGTGTGGCCTGCAAAACCTGAAGTACTACTTTGCTCTACAGAAAAAATTTACCAACTGAGGCACTAACAGTCCCAGGATCTGGTAGAGGTGAGCTGGATAACAAAATACCACTAGTGGAAGGAACGTGCTAGGTTGACTCTACTACTATCACCAGGGAACCAGAGGCTGAAATGCCAGTGTGGTGTTGACAGACTTGCTCTATTGTCTGACACCTTGATAGGTAGTACCTGCAGAGGGCCAGGAGAATGGGCAGAGGGAAGAAGAAGAAGAAGAGAAGGAACCTGAAGCAGAACCTCCTGTACCTCCCCAGGTGTCAGTAGATGTGGCCTTGCCCCCACCTGCAGAGCATGAAGTAAAGAAAGGTGAGTGACACATTGTGAGAGAAATGTAATGAAGCTCCTGAAATCTCAGAGCACCTCATTTGGATTGCTTAAAGCATTTAATGTTCCCAACCTTTTATTATATATACATATATTTATATCATCTCTTCTTCCTGCATATTAAATAAGCTACTTGAGGGCCAGATTTGACTCTGTTTAAACAATCTTTGAATCTCCATGATGAGGTCAGCCTAGCACAGTACTTTGCAGATTGAAGGAGTGGCTGCTTAGTATAAAAGAAAGGGAACCCTGAGAGTCATACTGAAGGTGAAAGAGCCAGTATTGCTTCCTACCAAAAGCTGTTCTTGTGGTCTCCTTGATAGTGACTTTAGGAGATACCTTAACTCGACGTTCCATTAGCCAGCAGAAGTCTGGAGTTTCCATTACCATTGATGACCCAGTCCGAACTGCCCAGGTGCCCTCCCCACCCCGGGGCAAGATTAGCAACATTGTCCATATCTCCAATTTGGTAAGTCATTGTTTCTTACATCCCACCTTGCTTAGTGGTTAAGTTTGAGCTTTGGGCTTATGCTTCCTAGGTTCCACTCATAGTTGAACTGGTCTACCAGTAGATTAAGTTACTCACTGATCTTGAATGAGTTACTTAACCTATTTACCCATCTAAAAATGAGGGGGAAAAAAGCTGTCGCCCTGCAAGGTGGTTTTGAGCTTGCAGAGGGCCTAACATACGATGTCGCAATTAGTGCCACCACTCTTATCACACAATACTGCAAGCTTCCTAAACTCTCTGCCCTCATCCAGATCTTGAAGCTACACTCCTGTGACAGTAGCTCAGGAAATCTGAAGACTGGCTATACGGGTGGTGGTCTTGCCTTTTTCAAGACCCTGAAAGTCTGTTTTCTTTGGCAGGTCCGTCCTTTCACTTTAGGCCAGCTAAAGGAGTTGTTGGGGCGCACAGGAACCTTGGTGGAAGAGGCCTTCTGGATTGACAAAATCAAATCTCATTGCTTTGTAACGGTGAGGGGAAGAAGCTGATTCTATAAGTCATGGCATATATTTACTTTTGTGACCAATGTGGGCAGGTTTAAGGGTATTGCAGCAAGTGAAGAGGGTTGCAGACACACTGTGACCCTCTGCCTTCTCCCTTCCTCCACCAGTACTCAACAGTAGAGGAAGCTGTTGCCACCCGAACAGCTCTGCATGGGGTCAAATGGCCTCAGTCCAATCCCAAATTCCTTTGTGCTGACTATGCTGAGCAAGATGAGGTAAGAAACCTAGGGAAAGGAAGGAGGGGAGGAAGGGGCAGGGAAGCCATTATCTGCTAGATTTCAGCTGAGATCCTTGCCAGACCTGCAGTCTCAGATTCTGTTCTTTCCTCTTCCTCCCGGCTTTGGTTCTTTTAATTGTACCATGGGGCATCAAAGTGTCTGTATCCCTCGTACCTGGGCTCCTTCAGTGGGAGTGATATAGTCTCTATCCTGACTGTCCTTGTCCCTCCTCTCCCCACAGCTGGATTATCACCGAGGCCTCTTGGTGGACCGTCCCTCTGAAACTAAGACAGAGGATCAGGGGATACCACGGCCCCTGCATCCGCCACCCCCACCCCCGGTCCAGCCACCACAGCACCCCCGGGCAGAGCAGCGGGAGCAGGAGCGGGCAGTGCGGGAACAGTGGGCAGAGCGGGAACGGGAAATGGAGCGGCGGGAGCGGACTCGATCAGAGCGCGAATGGGATCGGGACAAAGTTCGAGAAGAGCCCCGTTCCCGATCAAGGTCCCGTGACCGCCGCCGCAAGGAACGTGCGAAGTCTAAAGAAAAGAAGAGTGAGAAGAAAGGTAGTTATTTAGCTATGGGATACACATACCCACTAGTAGGTGGTGAAGAGACCCAGATGGGATGGGACAGAGGGTCAGATGGGTCAAATCTGGTTCACTGTCTTCCACCTCAGAGAAAGCCCAGGAGGAACCACCTGCCAAGCTGCTGGACGACCTTTTCCGAAAGACCAAGGCAGCTCCCTGCATCTATTGGCTCCCACTGACTGACAGCCAGGTGAGTGCTCTTTTTCATGCCCTGCTCAGAGTGGCACCGAGGCTTGAGGTCAGGGTGAAGGAAGATTGATGTGACTGCGAGAGTGAGTTATCCCAGGTACTTACTAGATTTAGGCTCAAGGGGGAAAAACTAGGCATCAAGAAAAGGCAGCTTTCAGTTGATTGGTATGCCATAGAGAAACCAGACCCAGGAAGGTGAAGATGGACACACAGACAGCAGCTGAGGTTTGTGCATGTTTGGGAAGCCGGCTGTGCCAACCAAGCTTCTTAGAAGTTGATTTTAGGCTGTGCGTGGTGGCTCACACCTGTAATCCCAGCACTTTGGGAGGCTGAGGCGGACAGATCACCTTAGGTCAGGAGTTCGAGACCAGCTTGGCCAACATGGTAAAACCCCATCTCTACTAAAAATACAAAAATTAGCCAGGTGTGGTGGCAGGTGCCTATAATCCTAGCTACTTGGGAGGGTAAGGAGGAGAATTGCTTGAACCTGGAAGGCAGAGGTTGCAGTGAGCCGAGATTCTGCCGTTGCATTCTAGCATGGGCAACAAGAGCAAAACTTTGTCTCAAAAAAAACCTTGATTTTAGTTAGCTGAGAAATTGTGTTTTATAAACTCATTTATTTCTCTGCCTTTTAATTTTAAGAGTTTTTGCATTTTTAATTTAGTTTCTTAGTAATGTGCCTTTGGGAATTTTAGGCTTATATGCTACTCAAAAAAGATTTGTTTGCATCTACGCTGATGGTAGTGAGCTAGGGAAATAGCAAAGGCCAGACACGGATGGTGCCCCAGTACCTGTCGGGTGTAAAATTTGAAACTTGGTGGCCAGGCGTGGTGGATTACCTGAGATCAGGAGTTCAAGACCAGCCTGACCAACATGGTAAAACCCCGTCTCTGCTAAAAATACAAAAAAATTGGGCTGGGCGCAGTGGCTCACGCCTGTAATCCCAGCACTTTGGGAGGCCGAGGCGGGTGGATCACAAGGTCAAGAGATCGAGACCATCCTGGTCAACATGGTGAAACCCCGTCTCTACTAAAAATACAAAAAATTAGCTGGGCATGGTGGCACGTGCCTGTAATCCCAGCTACTCAGGAGGCTGAGACAGGAGAATTGCCTGAACCCAGGAGACGGAGGTTGTGGTGAGCCAAGACCGCGCCATTGCACTCCAGCCTGGGTAACAAGAGCGAAACTCCGTCTCAAAAAAAAAAAAAAAAAAAAAAAATTAGTGGGACATCGGGGCAGACACATGTAATCCCAGCTACTAGGGAGGCTGAGGCAGGAGAATCATTTTAACCTGGGAGGCGGAGGCTATAGTGAGCCAAGATAGCAAGCACCACTGCACTCCAGTCTGGGTGACAAGAGTGAGACTCTTGTCTCATTGGAAAGAAAAAAAAAGGCTGAAACTGGAGGGGAAGACGTGCTTCAAGAAAGTCAGATGCAGTTGCTGAGCCTCTGATCCTTTCCTGCTTAACTGAAAAGCTGACCCTGAGCTAGGAGGCAGGGTCCCGGCACAAATGGAGGCTGTGACCAGGACTGAGCTGCCTACTCTCTCTGCCTTTCCTACCTGGCTACAGATTGTTCAGAAGGAGGCAGAGCGGGCTGAACGGGCCAAGGAGCGGGAGAAGCGGCGAAAGGAGCAAGAAGAAGAAGAGCAAAAGGAGCGAGAGAAGGAAGCCGAGCGGGAACGGAACCGACAGCTAGAGCGAGAGAAACGTCGGGAGCACAGTCGGGAGAGGGACCGGGAGAGAGAGAGAGAAAGGGAGCGGGACAGGGGGGACCGAGATCGGGATAGGGAAAGGGACCGAGAACGAGGCAGGGAAAGGGATCGCAGGGACACCAAGCGACACAGCAGAAGCCGGAGTCGGAGCACACCTGTGCGGGACCGGGGTGGGCGCCGCTAGCTGGGAAAACTAGAGCTGCAGGTACCAGCCACTTGGCCCCAGGGGGTTATGGCCACAGATGGATAGGTACAGTCTCTACCACCCTGGAGCCAAGAGTCTTTCACACCACCTGTCCTTGCACACATACCAAATGGAACAGTGGCCATCCTTCCCCCCCCCCCAAACATACCACCTTAACCTATATCTTGGGACTTAGCCCGCCCTCCCTCTCATTTCCCATTAAGTCTGAGAGGCAGGAGCTAGGTTATGCAAGGTGGTGGTTGGCCAGAGAGGGGGAACAGCCAGGTGCCCTAGTCCTCTGATTTTTCCTCCATCCTGCTTACCACCTCCCTGGGTACTCACAGCCTTCTCTTGGGAACAGCCGGGGCCAGGACTGGGTCACCTATGAGCTGAATCAGCATCTCCTCCTGAGTCCCAGGGCCCCTGCAGTTCCCAGTCTCTTTAGTCCTGCAGCCCTTGCCTCTTTCCCACAGGTTCCACTTTATATCCACCTTTTCCTTTTGTTCAATTTTTATTTTTATTTTTTTTTATTATTAAATGATGTGGTCTATGAAAACAAATAAAAATCTGACTTAGTTTTAAACGTGCGAGTGGCTTTCGTTGGGCTGGGTAAGAGACCACACTGAAGAGGATCTCTGTAGCGTGGAGGAGGAGTTGCTTGCATTCCGTGTATTCCTTTAAAAGGCTTTACTGCTTCATGAAGCAGGGACTTCCCACCGTCTTTCATCCCTGCCTTGGCCCTGATGAGCCCAAAGCTGTGGGCCTTCCTCATTCGGGAAGGCCCCACTGGGAAATGGAGCAGTCTGTGTCCGTGGCGGCAGCCCAGCAGGGCTAGGAGGGTGGGTCGCCTTCTGGTTCCTAGACCTGTGCACGGTTAGCATTGGGGATTTGGTCACCTGTCTGCCCACCTTGGTGCTTCCAACAACTGCCACAAGGGGGCGGCAGCTCCTCGTTCTGCTGGCCTCTAACCGAGCTTCCCAGAAAGGGCTCCGCTCCACACCTCCGCCCTCCCGCCGATGTCGTGCTTCTGTCCCCGACCCGCTCCCTGGGCTCGGGCCGCGTACTCTCTGGACCCTTCTGCCGACCTTAAGTGTCCCCCAGTTGACCCGCTACCGTGCTCTGCACGGGCTCCCAAAACGCCGCCGCCTTGCAGCTGGGATTCCACACCAGTCCAAAAAGCCAGCAGGAGCCCCAAGACCTGCCTCTCCAGTGGGCTCAATTTCCCACCTCACTACCGCGCGCTCGTCCCTCGTCCGCTGCGGGGAGCGGGCTGGCCGCTTCGCGCTCCTGGGTGCACCCGCCACGCCAGCTCTTCAGAAATGGCCTGGCGCCGTGGCCTGGACGTCCTCCCGCCTGGGTGCCCTGCCGGGCGCTGCGGGCCCGGCCCGGGAAGGACGCCGCATCTGTATGCGCCCCGCAGCCCGGGAGCGCCGAGGGGGAGGACGCGCGGCGCCGCCTCCGCCCCCGCTCCCGCCCCCGCCGCGCGGGCCCGGCTGGCCGGGGAGGGTCGGAGGCTGGGCTCTCCTCTCCCGCGCGTCGCGGAGCCGCCTCGCTCCTCCGCAGGCGGAGCCTCCTTCCCCCGCCCCCTCTGTCTCGCTCCCTTGTTCTCGCCGGGGCCGCTCAGACCTGCAGCCGAGCCGCGGCGCCCGCTCCGATCTGCTCGGGGCTGCGCCTCCGGGACCCGGCGACGGGGGCGAGCGGGGGCGCTCCCCGCCGGCCTGGGTCCCTCGGCAGTGCCAGGTAAGGGCGCCTGCCCGGGAGCCGGGGTCGGGAATCCGCGGAGGGGCAGCAGGGGGCCCGCAGCCTGCGGGGGTTTTCGGAGCGGTGCGCTAGGTGGTTGGGAGCCCGCTGCCGGCTCCCTTCTCCCGTGCTCTGCCTCTTTCTCTTCTCCCCTGGCACTTCTCTCCCTCTTTCCTCTCTCGATTTCTCTTCACCCTTCCGTCTCTGCCTGTTTGCCTTCCTTATCCCTTCCCTGTCTCCCAACCCTTTCTTCTTCCTCTTGTCCTGTCTTTTTCCATCTCCTCTCCCTCTTTGCCTTTTTCTTTCTCTACCTTTCTCCCGTTCCTTTCTTTTTTCTCTTTCTTATTTTGCTTTCCCTCCTCCTTTCCATCCATCTCCTCTCCTCTTCCCTTCCCGCTATCCTGATTCCCACTCCTCTATCCCCTTCCTTCTCGCCTCCTCATCCCGCCTTCTCTCTGGTCCCCAGCTTTCCTCCAGCTTCTCCCTTCCCTCGGGAGCAAAGGGACTGTCAGGTGTGTGTCTGCTCTGAGGGAGGAGGGGCAGAAGCCACAGCTACCTGAGGGGTTCCTCCCACCACCGGAGGAGAAAGGAGAGCAGTGGGAAGGGTCCCCTCTCTAGCTCCCTTCTGGCGGCCCCTCCCTGCCTACACCCCTCCTGCCTGCTCCTTCTTCCAGAATTAAGTTCCCCAGGCCTGGCCTGACACCCCCGAAGCTGAGGACTGCCCCTGTCTGACCAGAACTGCCCTGGGTGACCCGTTTCCAAGCCTGGCCCCTAGGACTCCTCTCTGCCTTCAAACACCCAGGCTGCTGCCCTGGTCTCTCTCATTCTGTCTCTTGCCACTGTTCTGTCTCTGTCTCTCATCCAGTCATTTCTGTCTCTACCGGACAGTCAGTCCCTGAGTCAGTCTAGCCCTCAGTCTTGCTGTGTCTCTGGCCTCTGGGTCAGCCTCCCTCCTCGGTCACCTCACCCTGTCCCCCACCCTGTATCCTCTTCAGCTCTGGCTCCCAACTCCCTTCTCATGAGCCCAGTTCCCCTTCAAGGACTGCAGCTGGCAGTGTGGGCTGGAGGAAGGGCCTGGAGAGGTGGGGCTCCCCCTTGGGGAGAGAGACTTTCACAGGCTCTCAACCCTGCCTGAGGCTGCACTCCTTGTCATCTCATCCTGACCCCAGACACCTTAAGGCCACACCTCCGTGAATCCCAAACCTTCATTTTAAGCCCTTTCTCTGGTAGCCCCACCTCCTCCAGTACCTGGCTATATGCCCAACCTGGGAGGACAGAGACCAGATTTGGGATTCCAAGCCCTCTCAGTATCCCCTCTCCTGTGTTCCTCCCCAGTTTTCTACTCAGAGTTGACTGACCAGAGATTTATCAGCTTGGACGGCTGGAGGTGAATACAGGCAAAGCCTGGGTGGAGGAAGGATCAGCCTCTCTGCTCTCTTAGTCTGAGTTCTGGGCAGTGCAGTGTCTGGCTCTTTGGAGGTCTGATCTTCAGCATCTAAATTTGGGGGGAGGAAGGCTAGGGATTGCCTTGACCCTGAACTGCTGCTTGTCCTGCAGGTGTGGATCCATGGGGTAGCCTCAACGCATCTGCCCCTCCACCCTAGCCAGCTCATGGGCCACGTGGCCTGGCCCAGCCTCACCAAGGGCCAGTGAACAGAGCCCTGGCTGGAGTCTAAACATGTGGGACCTGGTGAGGCTCCTGCTGGCATGGCTGGGTGGCTGGGGCTGCATGGGGCATCTGGCAGCCCCAGCCCAGGCCTGGGCAGGGTCCCGGGGACACCCAGGGCCTGCTCTGCTGCGGACTCGAAGGAGCTGGGTCTGGAACCAGTTCTTTGTCATTGAGGAATATGCTGGTCCAGAGCCTGTCCTCATTGGCAAGGTAAGGATAACCCCTCCCATGTCTACTCTGACACGAGGCCCTTAGGCCCTTCCCTGCAACATCATCACTTCTGCAATGACCTTGGTCCCTCGGGACTCCCAACGCTGTACCCAAACCTAGACTCTTTAACCCTCTCTGTACCTGGAGCCCTCTGCCATCTTCTCCTGACCCCTGCAGCTGCACTCGGATGTTGACCGGGGAGAGGGCCGCACCAAGTACCTGTTGACCGGGGAGGGGGCAGGCACCGTATTTGTGATTGACGAGGCCACAGGCAATATTCATGTAACCAAGAGCCTTGACCGGGAGGAGAAAGCACAATATGTGCTACTGGCCCAAGCCGTGGACCGAGCCTCCAACCGGCCCCTGGAGCCCCCTTCAGAGTTCATCATCAAAGTGCAAGACATCAATGACAATCCACCCATTTTTCCCCTTGGGCCCTACCATGCCACCGTGCCCGAGATGTCCAACGTCGGTGAGCACCCCAGCTCTGAATGCCCCAGTTCCTGTCTTCTGGAGCTCTCTCACCTCCCCTTCCCTTCTTGTCTGTCCCAGAACCTGCCCCTTTCAATTCAGCCTCCCTCATATCTGCATCCCTCTCTCCACCTGCTTCCCCATCCTGCCCTGTCGCTGCTGAATGGGGTGCTGGCATCCCCTACAGGAACATCAGTGATCCAGGTGACTGCTCACGATGCCGATGACCCCAGCTATGGGAACAGTGCCAAGCTGGTGTACACTGTTCTGGATGGACTGCCTTTCTTCTCTGTGGACCCCCAGACTGGTGAGGATGGAGCTTGGGAGTCTGGTGGGGCAGCCAAAGGGACAGACACCTGACCCAGCATCTCTCCCTAGGAGTGGTGCGCACAGCCATACCCAACATGGACCGGGAGACACAGGAGGAGTTCTTGGTGGTGATCCAGGCCAAGGACATGGGCGGCCACATGGGGGGGCTGTCAGGCAGCACTACGGTGACTGTCACACTCAGCGATGTCAACGACAACCCCCCCAAGTTCCCACAGAGTAAGGGGCCACTGCTGCCACCTGAGCCATCCTTTGACCACCCCACCCCTACAGCGTCTGGAGAAGGGAGAAGAAAGTGCTGGGGTTAGGGAGGAGGGCTGGGGACCTCTCTAAAAAGGTGTCTCCCTCCATCCACCCCAAGGCCTATACCAGTTCTCCGTGGTGGAGACAGCTGGACCTGGCACACTGGTGGGTCGGCTCCGGGCCCAGGACCCAGACCTGGGGGACAACGCCCTCATGGCATACAGCATCCTGGATGGGGAGGGGTCTGAGGCCTTCAGCATCAGCACAGACTCCCAGGGTCAAGATGGGCTCCTCACTGTCCGCAAGGTTCGCCTGTTCACGCTTTCTCTCAGCCCTGCCTCCTGCCCGCCCACAGGCCGCATTTCTAACTGTTCTTCTAGAACAGACTCAGGATCCCTCTGTTGGAGCTTAGAGGTCATGGTCACTTCCTCATCTTTCAGATCAGGCCCTAGGGCTTAGAAAGAAGAAGTGACTGGCTCAAGGTCATATAACAAGTCTATGATGAAGCTAGGAGCACACCTAGACTTACTAAGTAATGTGCTGTGCACTCTGACCACTGAGGCCACTGTCCCTCCAGTGCCACCTCTCCTCACATGAGGACTGAGCACTCACTGCACGCATGTGAGGAGGGGACTTGTCACCTTCCAAGAGCCTGGGGCCTGCCCTGGTTTCCACATGCCTCACTTTTTCTCTCTCTCACATCACAATAGTCCCTAGACTTCGAGAGCCGGCACTCTTACTCCTTCCGTGTTGAGGCCACCAACACGCTCATTGACCCAGCCTATCTGCGGCGAGGACCCTTCAAGGATGTGGCCTCTGTGCGTGTGGTGGTACAAGATGCCCCAGAGCCACCTGCCTTCACCCAGGCTGCCTACCACCTGACAGTGCCCGAGAACAAGGCCCCGGGGACCCTGGTAGGCCAGATCTCAGCGGCTGACCTGGACTCCCCTGCCAGCCCAATCAGGTAGGTTAGCTGGGGTGTGGGCTGGGGAGCCAGATGGCAGGCTATTCCCATCCCAGAGAATGAGTAAATGTGCCCCCTACCTTATAGCAAATCACTCATCTCCCAGCAAAAGCGTCCCTCCCTGCTGCTGATGGGTGCTGGTCTACAGGACTGGTGGGTGCCAGGGGAGAGCTGGAGGGCCTGGCTGACCACTCCTCAACCCTCTGTACATCCCTCTGGGTAGATGATGGTGGCACCTCCCAGTGGCAGTGCAAGCAGATGTAATCTCAGCTGACAAGTAGATCTGTATTGATCACTCCCAAAGTGTTCACAGTTTACCCCTTTGCTGATATTTAATTCTCGCAACAGGCCAGGCGCGGTGGCTCACGCCTGTAATCCCAGCACTTTCGGAGGCCGAGGAGGGTGGATCATAAGGTCATGAGATCAAGACTATCCTGGCCAACATGGCGAAACCCCATATCTACTAAAAATATAAAAATTAGCTGAGCATGGTGGCACACCTGTAGTCTCAGCTACTCGAGAGGCTGAGACAGGAGAATCACTTGAACCCAGGAGGCGGGGGTTGCAGTAAGCCGAGATCACACCACTGCACTCCAGCCTGGTGACAGAGCAAGACTCTGTCTAAATAAATAAATAAATAAATAAATCTCACAACAGCCCTATGAAGTAGGTGTTCTTATCACCAGTCGTTTTAGAGGCCAACCATAAATGGTCACACAGTTGGTAAGTGGCCCAACAGCCACTTTTTTCCCCTCCCCAGCCAGCATCCCTGTCACAGCTCTGTGAGTGAGGTACTAGTGTCATTCCCATTTGTCAGTTAAGCAAACAGGTTAAACGATTTGCCCTAAGTCACAGAGCCAGTCCAAGGCAGAGCAGAGCTGAAATACAGGTACCTGGTTCTCAGAAAGGGCCCAGAAGTCTGGAAGTCAAGGTCTGTTTATCCCGCTTCCACTCCATTCTGTATCTTTTCCCCCTGCCCCCATGAAACCTGGTGGCCTTGAGTCTTAGGACAGGTGTTTAATGGTGGTGGTCTACCAGGGACATCTGCCTTTTAAGGGGACTCCAACGTGAATTATGGCTCTGCCCAGAGGAGCTATGAGGTCTAGCAAGGTGAACAGAGGGAAGAAAGGAGGGAGGGGATGAAACAAGCTGTGGTCCCGCCCCAGATCAGCCCCAGCATGCCTCTGCCTTCCCCAGATACTCCATCCTCCCCCATTCGGATCCGGAGCGTTGCTTCTCTATCCAGCCGGAAGAAGGCACCATCCACACAGCAGCACCCCTGGACCGCGAGGCTCATGTCTGGCACAACCTCACTGTGCTAGCTACAGAGCTCGGTGAGGAGACCAGGGCCCACAAGGCGGCAGCAGCCTCCTGGCTGAGGGGCTGTCCCTGAGCGTGGGGGTGGGGAAGGGTGCTCAATGCCATCACACCCTCGACAGCGTGCGGCCACTGGGTCCTAGCCGGTATCCAAGTCCTAGCCTGGATCCTTGCTACCAAGCGGAGCAGGCCTCCTGGTCTCCTAGTCCTCTAGGCTGGGCTGGGCAGGCACAGTGGGTGTGCCTGAGCATTCTGACCCTCAATTTATTCCCTTACCTGACTTGCCCCAACCCAGAAATAAACCAGACCTTACATGGCCCCCAACCTGTGTCCTGGCAGACCCCATCCTCCCCTGCTTCAGGCTGGAGCTGGGGACCAGAAGGGGCTGGGTACCTCCTCTGGTTGCTAAGTGGAGTGTACCAGCAACCCTGCCCCAGAGAAGCCCTGTTGGAAGCCCTGTGGGAATCCTCCAAGGTAGGGGAGTGGACACCTGTAAGGAAAAGGAAGAGTGCCAGCTCCACGTGTGGGCTTCTCTCCTACCCCATCAGTCGCCAGCAGCAGGTTCAGCTGCCTTTGGGCGACCCTAGCCCATAGAGACAAGGAGACCTCCCTTCTGTAAATAGTCCCTTATCACCCCTGCTTAAGCTCCAGGGGCTCCTCCATCCCTTTGCCTATGAAGACTGCATATGAAAGTTGTCCTTGTATATGTGGATATCTGAATGTGTCGGTGAAGAGCTATACGAATGTGAACATGTGGGTATATGCTCAGGAATGTGTGTAATTCCAAATGTGGAGAAAGTATATAGATAGACACATATGTATTTGTGGTATATATCTGCAATGGATATATATGTGTTTACAGTTGAGTGTACAGAATTATATTTATGTTAACTGCATATATGTGATTGAATATGTATAGTGGTATGCACATGTAGCTGTTTGTGTTTTGTGTATGTGGCTATTTGTGGACAGATAATTTATTACTTATTGTGTGTCAGGCACTATCCATCTTCAAAATGGATTCATTCATTTAATCTTCACCACAACTTTATGAGGAAAGTATGATTATTTCCCCATTTTAAAACAAGGAAACTCAGGCAAAGAGAAGTTAAGTAACTTCCCAAGGTCACAAAGAGATTAAGTGGTGGAGCCGTGAGACCCAGCCAGTGTGCAGAGTCTGAGCTGTTATCCCCACCGTACTGCCTCTCAGATGTGTTTAATGCTATGTGTCTAGGTTTATGTTTTTATACATGGAACTGTGTACATAGATAGCTATGCACAGATACTATCTGGCAGTGTATGCATGTCTGTTATTGCATGGATGTCTGTGTGGATGGCTGTGTGTGTGTGTGTGTGTGTGTGTGTGTGTGTGTGTGTGCGTGCACGCACGCGTACACACAGTGTGTTTGTGGCTGCTTGTATATACATAGCTTTGTGTGTGTGTGTGTTTCCTGTCACGGTCTTTTCATTCTCCTGCCAAATCCTGCTCCTACCCTCCACCCAGACCAACTAGCAGCGCTCTGGGCCCTTACTGCAGTGAAGTAGACCCTCCCCACCCTGTCTCTGGGGTATCCCAATCCTTTTAGCCAGGCGATCCACTCAGCCTGCCCCACCCATGCTGCAACCTTAGCCCCTTTCACCAGGCCCAGCCAGCTATCCCTCTGCCTAGAGGAAAGACTAAAGGAGTTGGGAGACTCAGCCTAAGACAGGTGACAGGTAGACACACTTTGCATTCTCTCTTGGATGGCACTGGCAGTGAGAAGCAAGGAAGGGTAATGGTAGGGAGTCACCTGATGAAGGGGTGGGTCAAGATGGGGCCTGTGTCTGGCTGTGGTGCCCAGGCTGGCCTGGGCTCTGCACCCTGTAGCTCATGCAGCTCCTTCCTACCCAAGGTCAACTCTAAGTGATGCTCATTGCTGTACTACAGCCTCCCAGACCTCTGATGGGGTGTATGTGTGTGTGTATGTTTGTCTGTCTGTCTGTCCACTCCACTGATGCTGTGCATGGCCTCTATGCATGAAAATGCATTCTATGGGCTCTGGGTGTTGCCGGGGCATCGGGGGATGTGGCACTGCATTCACGGTGCATATCAAACATCTGCTTCATGTACATTGCATTTGTTTTAAATGTTGAGTGTACATTGGATATGTGGTATGAATATGTTTTGTATATTCATGGCTTTTGTCTGCATGCAACTTGTATGCACCTTCTATCCTGCATTTATGCTGCATGTGCCCTGCATGTGGGTTATTGTATATGTGTATCATGCGTGCTGCATTCCTGTTGAATGTCTATTGTGTATTGCACATATCTTGGGTACTACGTGAATATTGTATGCACTTGGCATTGTTCCATTCATTCCACAACATTGCTTTCTACCTGTATATTACATGCATATTTCATGTGTTTTATATGCATGTTATATGCTGCATGTGGCATCCATGCCCATGTACCACATATGTTATGTGTAAACTGTGTGGTGTGTGTGTGTGGTGTGTATGTTTTGGTGTTCTGGCTTCAGACAGCTCTGCACAGGCCTCGCGCGTGCAAGTGGCCATCCAGACCCTGGATGAGAATGACAATGCTCCCCAGCTGGCTGAGCCCTACGATACCTTTGTGTGTGACTCTGCAGCTCCTGGCCAGGTGAGCAACTGAGGCAGAAAGGTTGGGACGTCAAGGCCTCCAGCAGCCCACTCCATACAAGGCCTCTCTTCTTCCTCCCAGCTGATTCAGGTCATCCGGGCCCTGGACAGAGATGAAGCTGGCAACAGTAGCCATGTCTCCTTTCAAGGTCCTCTGGGCCCAGATGCCAACTTTACTGTCCGAGACAACCGAGGTGGGTGGCCTCCTACAACCATGTCCATACCTGCCTCCATCCTCCTCTCCTCCTCCATCCCTAGCCCAGCCTGCCTGACCCCTGCCCCACCTGCCTGGGCCTTCCACCCAACAGAAGGGGGCATGTGGATTTACACTCACTCATTTGCTCTTTGTAAACCTTCCCCATGGGAAGCTGGCTCTAATGGGCTGGACCAACCCTACCTGGAAGGTGTCCCAGAAGATATCTCAACACCTTCCCTCTCCCACAGATGGCTCTGCCAACCTGCTGCTGCCCTCCCGCCCTGCTCCACTCCGCCAGGCCCCCTACTTGGTTCCCATAGAACTGTGGGACTGGGGCCAGCCGGCACTGAGCAGCACTGCCACAGTGACTGTTAGCGTGTGCCGCTGCCAGCCTGATGGCTCTGTGGCATCCTGCTGGCCTGAGGCTCACCTCTCAGCCGCTGGGCTCAGCACCGGCGCCCTGCTTGCTATCGTCACCTGTGTGGGTGCCCTGCTTGGTGAGTCATGCCACAGTGGGACATAGATGTGGGATCTGGGCCTGCAGGGGTGTGGAGAAGGACCAGGCCTCTGGACATAGAGAAATCCACCTTAGGGCTTGAAGGACCCTCATGCCTGGATGTTCCCACCACCTGATGCATCCAAGAGAAAAGCTCTGGCCCCTATCCAATGACCTGCCAATCCATAATGACAGCAACAAGCCATAATAATGGTCTATTGAGCCCCCTACTCTGTGCCAAGTATGGTGCTGGGCACATCACTTGTGATATTTCATTTTATTGTGTCAGCAACCCTTAGAGGTAAATGTATTTTCACTATTTTCCACACAAGTAATCTAAGGGGCAAATTGAGGCTTCAGAGAAGTCAGGCAACTTCCCATGGTCACACAGCGAGTAAGGGCTGAAGTCAGAATTCAAAGCAAGGTGTGCCAGATGTCAGGCCCTCGGCACACGGCTTCTGTCACCTGATGGGTCGGCCGTTCACATGGAGACAGGCTCCCCGCTCCCAGCCCTGCGGGCTCAGGGCTGGTGTGCGCGTCTTTCGCGCAGCCCTGGTGGTGCTCTTCGTGGCCCTGCGGCGGCAGAAGCAGGAAGCACTGATGGTACTGGAGGAGGAGGACGTCCGAGAGAACATCATCACCTACGACGACGAAGGCGGCGGCGAGGAGGACACCGAGGCCTTCGACATCACGGCCCTGCAGAACCCGGACGGGGCAGCCCCGCCGGCACCCGGGCCTCCCGCGCGCCGAGACGTGCTGCCCCGGGCCCGGGTGTCGCACCAGCCCAGGCCCCCCGGCCCCGCCGACGTGGCACAGCTCCTGGCGCTGCGGCTCCGCGAGGCAGACGAGGACCCCAGCATACCCCCATACGACTCGGTGCAGGTGTACGGCTACGAGGGCCGGGGCTCCTCCTGCGGCTCCCTCAGCTCCCTGGGCTCCGGCAGCGAAGCTGGCGGTGTCCCCAGCCCCGCGGAGCCGCTGGATGACTGGGGTCCGCTCTTCCGCACCCTGGCCGAGCTGTATGGAGCCAAGGAGCCCCTGGCCCCCTGAGCGCCCGCGCTGGCCCGGCCCACCGTGCGGGGGCAGCCGGCACAGGCCCTCTGAGTGAGCCCCACAGGGTCCAGGCGGGGGTGGCAGCAGCCCAGGGGCCCCAGGCCTCCTCCCTGTCCCTGTGTCCCTCCTTGCTTCCCCGGAGCGCCCTTGCTCTCACCTCCTTCCTTCTGAGTCAGTCCGTGTGTGTCTCCAGGGATTTTTGTCTACAGCTCCTCTGTCTGGGCCTGGGTTTCGTGGCCCTAACCCTGGCCCTGTGTTCTTTCACTGTGACTCTTTTCCTTCCTCCGTGGCTGTTTTGTCTCTGCAGTCCTGAAGCTCTCACATAGTCTCCCTGCGTCTCCCTTGCCCACACACATCTCTGTGTCTGTCTCCTGCCCACATCTCCCTTCCCTCTGGGTCCCTGTGACTGGCTTTTTGTTTTTTTTCTGTTGTCCATCCCAAAATCAAAAGAAACTTCCAGCCACTGCTGCCCACCCTCCTGCAGGGGATGCTGTGCCCCAGGTCAGTGCCTCTAGACTGTGGGGCAAGTCAGTGGACAAAGGCCCCCACTCCCCACTGCCTCTAACCTGGCTCCCCTGTTCTTACAGACCTGCCCGCATGGTTCCATCCATCACTCATGGCCTCAGCCTCATCCTGGCTCCACTGGCCTCCAGCTGAGAGAGGGAGCCAGCCCGCCTCCCAGGGCAAGAGCTCCAGCTTCCCGTGTGGCCGCCTCCCTGGAGCTCTGCCCAGCTGTCAGCCTATCCTGGGCATCCCAGCCCTGGGCATCCCAGCCCTGGGCAATGTCTTGTGTGCTTCCCAGGCCCATGAGGGAGTAGGGGAAGGAAAGGGGGAGGCGGCTGGGGAAGGGGAAAGAGGGAGGAAGGGGAGGGGCCTCCATCTCTAATTTCATAATAAACAAACACTCTATTTTGTAAAGCTGGAGGTCTGCTTCTGTTTTTGCACTCAGGTTTCTATACAAATCTTCATTGTCCCAAAGGATGGGAGTCGAGGCCCTATTGCCTCTCAGTTCATTCTCCCTTCTCCTTGGGGGAAAAATCCACTTCCTGTTCTTCTAGATAGGGGAGGACTTGGGTTAAATTCCCTGAGGGAGTAAGGAGATGATAACTCTGCCCCACTAACACTACCAAATTCCTGGGGTCTCTGTTGGTCTCAAACTGTCCAAGGAAATTAAGATATAGGGATTCAGCCGGGAATGGTGGCTCAGTCTGTAATCCCAGCAGTTTGGGAGCCTGAGGCAGATGGATCACTTGAGGTCAAGAGTTCAAGACCAGCCTGGCCAACAGCATAAACCCTGTCTCTACTAAAAATAGAAAAATTAGCCAGGCATGGTGGAGCATGTCTGTAGTTCCAGCTACTCAGGAGGCCGAGGCAGGAGAATCATTTAAACCTGGGAGGCGGAGATTGCAGTGAGCTGAGATCACACCACTGCACTCCAGCCTGGATGACAGAGGGAGACTCCATCTCAAAAAAAAAAAAAAAAAAAAAAAGAGATACGGGCATTGGCCTGAGGGCAAGGTGGGCAGGAGAAGTAGAGGGTGGAGAGTGAGAGCTACTGAGAAGAGGGCAAAAGGGATAAAAGGCTAAGAGGGGAAGGGGGTTCCAGACTAGGAAAATAATGGGGGTGGCAGGCAGCAGGGGGGCAAGCCAGCCTTTCCTGGGGCTCATGGTGCCAAGCAGGGGAAGAGTGGAGCAGGATGAGATGGTCACACTGAATCTAGGCCTGCCCCTCCCACCTTTAATTCTCTGGCAGTCCCTGGTCTTACTCTTTGCAGAACACAACGGAGGAGGGAGAGGGACCAGGGAGGCAGGCTGTTGAGGGACGGAAGCAGTCAACTGGGTGGGAGCTGAGCCGGAACTGCAAGCATCTCCCAATGCCCAGAGAAGGGGTCCACCCAGGAACCAGCATGAGAACCCAGGCCTCTCAACTCCGGGGCTCCAGAGGCACTCACAAGTAGGCAAGGCAGGACAGGTCCTTGTGACTCCCCCTTCTACGTGTGGGGTGCTGGCAGCTGGGGAAAGCTGCTTCAATGTGAACATACCTTCCCTCACATCTTCCCCACCTGCTTGATAAGGACAAGGAGGAAGTGGGAGAACAAGGACCCTCACGCCAGTGCTGGAATTCAGGTCATTTACTCTGCTGAAGGCTGGAACCCTGGACCTCTGAGAGCCCAAAAGCTGTGCAAGAGCAGGCTGTCCTCACGAGCTCTCCGGAGGCTCAGGATAGGGCTGGGAGGATGAGGAAGTAGAGAACCAGTGGGGTGAGCCTGTCCCCCACCTCCTCTTTACTCTGGAGCACTCCCCAAAAGAAGTGACAAGACCTGGCAGTCATCCTGCTGAGAGGCTGATCTCCTTCACATGCTGCTCTTTCTCTTTCAGTCTCTTTCTCGCCGCTGCACACAGGAACTGCACATGCCTCAGCCGCCACACTCACCTGCACACACCCATCCTGTATTACTCACCTATACCTGGACACAGAACCACATACACGTGTGGACGCGAATACATACCCTCTTATGTCCAAACACTTGAACCCCGTGCAAAAGCTGCCCCTCCTCACACCCTTCCTCCAGGACTAGGCTGCTGGGACCTCTGCCTTCCAGTTAGCAGTTCCCAAGTCCCACATCTCCTCTCCTGAGGCTGAGGAGTGAGCAAGGGGTAAAGAAGGGGGACCACAGAGGCCACTGGCCAGATTCCTTGAGCCTGGCTTAAAGGCCCGTCACCCCATACTGGCCACCTTTCTGTGGTGTCCACCACAATTTCTCCCCACTGTGTCCTTTCTGGGGTTTTCCCTTCTGGAGCTCCCTGAGCTTTCCTCCTCCATCCCGTCACCCACTCTGTGCCAGAGTCTGGAAGTCTGTCAAGCCAGCTCCTGCCTGGAGGAGTGCTTAGTCTGGGGTGCAAGATTAAGGCTCAGGCCTAGGCTGGAGCCTGGGATGAGGGGCATCCAGGAAGGAAGGCGGGGGCTGTTATTCTTGGGACTGAAAACTTTAGCATTGGATGCGAGGAAAGCAACTTCAGCACCCTTCCTTCAGGCCCCATCTCGTAGGTTAACAGTGCTTTCTGTCTCATTTGGCCAGGGGAGAACGGGGCAGTGGCCCCGCTGGAGCTGTGAGTCTGGATCTTCAAGTCTGGGCTTCCGGGGGAGTGGGAGCAGGGACAGGAGGAGCAGGAGAGGATGTGCTAGCCAGACAGTTCCCACTGGCACAGCCACCTCCCTCTTGTCTTCATTCTCCAGAGGGAGCCTCAGGAAGGAGAGGCTGAAGAGACAGCAAAGGGAAGAAAGGAGGAGGGGAAGTCTGGCAGCAGCACCGCCAGGCCCAGAAGGCTGGAGAGCAAGAGTGGGCTGTGGGAGATGGCTTCTGGCCTGGAAGATAAAGCCACGTGAGCCTGTGCATCATGGAGGCGGGCAGCTGCTGTGAGCTCACAACTCCAGGCCCTCAGGGTTCATTCAGCCCTGGCCACCAGGCAGGGGCTTGGCCCAGTTACTTTCTCCCTCGAATCCCTCCCCAGAAGCCTTCAGAGAAGAGACCTAAGGCAGGGCAGAGGCCTGGGAGGGAGAGCTGTGCTGAAAGGGCATGGGCCCTGGAGGGAAGGCCTGGATCTAAGCCTCATCTCCGACACTTACTGTGTGACCCTGGGCAAGTCACATAACCCTTTAAACCTGATTCCTCTTCTATAAAGTGAGACTCATTTTTACCTCAAAGGGTTGTCATGAGAACTGCATTCAGTAGAGTAATAATCATTCTTGTCATTATGGTCAAGGCACAGTAGGAAAGCAGATAAGCTCATCACCACCCAAGGGGTGTCTATCACTGCACCTCATTGTGAGAGGGGCTGCTCCCCTCCCGGGTGCCCCATCTCATCACACTGACAAAGACGCTGAAGCTGAGACACACAGAGGACCGAAACTAAGACAAACTGGGGATGAGATGATGGAAAAAAGCAGCGAAGAAAATGGCAAGAAAAGAGGGTCTAGCACCTAGCGTGCGTCTGGCATGCAGTGAACGCTGCAAGTGTTCGCTGAAAGACGGACTTGGTGCCAAGAAGGAGGCTGAACCAATCCATTGGGAGTCAATAGGAACTTGTTGGGCAGAGCCATAATAGCTCTGGTAGGCATGAAAGGATGGAGACTTGCAATAAATGAAGCCAGCAACCCATACAGGTTAGAGTCAGATGCTGTGAGGCTGCTGCCAGCAGGACCCTCCCCTAGCTGCCCATCCTCCCACCTGCTCCCAGGGCCTAGACCACCCCCAGCCAAGTCCTGCTTCTCACAGTGTCTCAGTCCCTGCTGGCATCCTGGAGTCTCCTGGTGTCATCTCCCCTCGCCCCACAGAGAGCTCTCTATCTTCCACAGTGCTGTGGGCAGTGGCACATTCAGGATGGGCGTGGCTGGCCTCCTCCTCTGGCTCTGGCTCCGGGAGCTTCTGCAGCTCCACGTACAGCACACAGGCATCACTGCGTGACACATGCTCCCATCCACTCTTCCTCACATGGAAAAGGTCTACAGAGCCCCCTGAATAGGCATCCCGGTGGGTGGCGTGGGCCACCGCGCAGCGAGCTAGGGCATAGGCTTCCTGGGTGGTCATGTCATAGTGATAGCCACGGTCTAGCACACCATAGGCATAGGGAGATCCAGAGCCCACAGAGAAGATGTCCCCCTGCAGGCGGGTGCCATCGCTATAGACGTAGAAGAGCGTAGGGCCAGAGCGGTCCCAGCCACACAGGGCAGTGGCCACACAGAGATCCAGTCCCCGGTAGTGAGACATCATGGCTGACAAGAGCTTGGCAGCACTGGCCACACTGGGCAGCTGACCCTCCCTCAGTTCCCGAAGCCGCAGCTCCCGCTGTAGCACCCGATACCAGGTGGCACAGTCAGCGGAGGTGCCAGAGGTGGTACCCAGGAGGTGCTGGTGCACAGGGATGACCTTGCATGAGGCTGGACATGCCACGTAGCTGCCACAGGAGGAACGTGTGTCGGCCGCAGCAATGACTCCATGACGGAAGCGGAAGGCCAGGGTGGTGGTGCCGTGGGCCAGTCTGGGGCCATGGATCTGCAGAAAGGTTTGAGGGTCACAGCCTCGGGGCACAAGCCAGCCGCCAGCCTGAGGCAGGTGAGGTGATGGTCCCTGGGTGTCAGGGGCCTGCCACTTGCACACATCCTGCAGAGCCATCCCTGGGGCTGAATGAAGTTTGGAAGAAGCAGGGCAGAGATTTGTGGCTGGGGTCTGGTTAGGGAGGAGGGACGCTACAGAGAAGCTGGGCCACAGCCAGAACCGCCAGAAAGGCATGTGAGCTGATGCTTCATTTCTCCTCAACCCCCAGTTCAGGCTTTGGGATTGGCTGATGGAGCAGCCCCCTTCATCTCAGAGGACGGCTGAAAGGAGACCGGATGAGGCCTGTGGAGTCTCCAGCACTGGAAGACGCTGCCCTCGCAGTCAGACTTTCACCTTCTGCTGCCTGTGACACAGCTGAGAGTCACCCAAAGAGTCACCTGTCTGTCATTCTCCAACTATCTGGAGTTGGGTGGGGGGCTGGGGTAATGCAAAGAAAAGTGGGCACAAGTGGAAGAAGCAGGGGTAGGCTCCTCGTTCCTCCTGTGCGGGGCACTGGGCGTGCAGAGACAAATAAGGCCCTGTGTCTGGGCTGAGAGGGCTCCCAGCCTAGGAGGAGGTAAAGACAGTTCAGTGCACTGATGTGGTCAGAATAGAGTGCTGTAACCCCACTGAGACAGGAGACCTTGGTGCTGAGGACTCCCTTCAGAGATATGGGAGCAAGGAACTCAGCTCACACTTCGAACTCATGGGAAAGACAGGGAAAGAAAAATTGACTGAGGCTGGGTGTGGTTGCTCATGCCTGTAATCTCAGCACCTTGGGAGACCAAGGCAGGTGGATGGCTTGAGCCCAGGAGTTCGAGACCAGCCTAGGCAACATATCAAGACCCCATCTCTACAAAATATATAAAAATTAGCCAGGGCCGAGCACAGTGGCTCACGCCTGTAATCCCAGCATTTTGGGAGGCCAAGGCAGCTGAATCACCTGAGGTCAGGAGTTTGAGACCAGCCTGGCCAACATGGTGAAACCTGTCTCTATGAAAAATACAAAACTAGGCCGGGCGCGGTGGCTCACGCCTGTAATCCCAGCACTTTGGGAGGCCGAGGCGGGTGGATCACGAGGTCAAGAGATCAAGACCATCCTGGTCAACATGGTGAAACCCCATCTCTACTAAAACTACAAAAAATTAGCTGGGCATGGTGGCGCGTGTCGGTAATCCCAGCTACTCAGGAGGCTGAGGCAGGAGAATTGCCTGAACCCAGGAGGCGGAGGATGCGGTGAGCCAAGGTCGTGCCATTGCACTCCAGCCTGGGTAACGAGAGCGAAACTCCGTCTCAGAAAAAAAAAAAAAAAACAAACAAAACTAGCCAGGCATGGTGATGACTGCCTGTAATCCCAGCTACTCAGGAGGCTGAGGCAGGAGAATCACTGAACCTGGGAGGCGGAGGGTGCAGTGGGCCCAGATCGTGCCACTGCACTCCAGCCTGAGCGACAGAGCAAGACTCCATCTCAAAATAATAATAATAATAATAAATAAAGATAAACTGAAGCAAAGACAAGAGAAAAAAGAGCAAGAGAACTTTGTAACGGAGTGGGGCAGCGGGGGAGAGGAGAAAGAGGCTGAAATACCTTCCACAAAGGCAGATTCCAGAATGCTAAGATTCCTAAGGAATGAGGGAAGCTAGAACCTGAAGGTCTCTTTCTTCCCTGCTTTGAAGATAAATATGTCCTTCCATCTGTATACAAAGAGGGCATTCCTGACAGTTATCTGACAGTACCTCTTCTCTGACTTGTGTTGAAGTCCAAAGGATCTAGTGGTCTTCTATTTCCTGCTCCCCTTTCTGCCTAATAGTTCACAATGGCAAGAGAGTGGCTAGTAATTCCAAGGTAGGAGAAACACTGATCTTAACTCCATAATGTGGAGTCTATTAGTCTTGGACCAACCAGGGTGTTCTGGGGTGGGGTTGGTGGACCCTGACAGCTGACCCTTGAGAAAGTCAAAGTCAAGGCCAGGTGTGTTGACTCATGCCTGTAATCTCAGCACTTTAAGAGGCCAAGGCGGGTGAATAGCTTGAGCCCAGGAGTTCGAGACCAGCCTGGACAACATGGCAAAACCTCACCTCTACAAAAAATACAAAAAATTAGGGTGTGGTGGTGCGTGCCTATAGTCCCAGCTACTTGGGAGGCTGAGGTGGGAGGATCACTGGAGCCCAGGAGAGTGAGGCTGCAGTGAGCTGAAACTGCACCACTGCACTCCATCCACTCTAGCCTGGGCAACAAAGTAAAAACAAAACAAAACAAAAAAAAACAAAATGCTAGTCAACTGAGGCAGAGTGACAAGCTGCAACTACTTCTAGCACCATATGCCGTACATATATTTTACTAAACATTGCAGCTCAAGGTGGTGCTGTGGGAATGGATTTATTTAAAGAAACAGACCCATACACAAAGAAGAGTCTGGACCCTCTGGACATCATGATGGTGCGGCTGTGGCATCATAGCTTTCTGGGGTTTCAGTACTAAGAAAAAGTGCAAGGCTGGGCGCGGTGGCTCAAGCCTGTAATCCCAGCACTTTGGGAGACCGAAGTGGGTGGATCACGAGGTCAAGAGATCGAGACCATCCTGGTCAACATGGTGAAACCCCGTCTCTACTAAAAATACAAAAAATTAGCTGGGCATGGTGGTGCGTGCCTGTAATCCCAGCTACTCAGGAGGCTGAGGCAGGAGAATTGCCTGAACCCAGGAGGCGGAGGTTGCAGTGTGCCGAGATCGCGCCATTGCACTCCAGCCTGGGTAACATGAGTGAAACTCCGTCTCAAAAAAAAAAAAAAAAATTGCAAACATGGTCATGGGAAAGTTGGAGAAACCCGAAAGGCATGCTAAGGTCCAACCAGTCCTTTTCCTCTTGTTGGTGTAGGACCACCTGGGAATCTTGCTGAGAGTTAAGAATATTTTTTTTTTTTTTTTTTTTTTTTTTTTTTTTTTTTTTTTTTTTTTTTTTTTTCCTTTTTTTTTTTTTTTTTTTTTTTTTTTTGACAGAGTTTTGTTTTGCTCTTGTCACCCAGGCTGGAGTGCAATGGTGCAATCTTGGCTCACCACTACCTCCGCCTCCCAGGCTCAAGTGATTCTCCTACCTCAGCCTCCCGCGTAGCTGGGATTATAGGTGCTGGCCACACACCCAGCTGATTTTTGTATTTTTAGTAGAGATGGGGTTTTACCATGTTGGTCAGACTGGTCTCAAACTCCTGACCTCAGGTAATCCACCCACCTCGGCCTCTCAAATTGCTGGGAGCCACCACACCCAGCCCAAATTACCTTTTCTATCCCAAGCTGGCATGTAAGACCCACTATGGTCCAATCTAAATCCATGGATCACATGCTCTTTTCTCTCTATTCCTAATACATCTCCCACCTTCCTTTCACCTATTTGAATCCTATTCCACAATGTGGCCTAAGTAACGGCTATTGTGAAATTCCTTCCCAGGTATGGACTGAGAAAGGAGAGGCTATGAGGGAACCAAGTGAGATTTAAAAAAACGAATCCAGACCTTGACAAAGCAGTGTTGGATGAATAGCCTCTTTCCAATCTATATTGACTCCCTCACCCACCTCTGAACCACTGCACTTATCATTTGTACTTCTCCTTCATGAGGTTCCCAGGAGTAGGGACCTTGGAGCAGAGAACTCATGTAAGGTAGGCTGGGAATGGATTATAGAAGGCCTTGAATGCTAAGATAAAGAACTTGAACTTCACAGAACATTTTTAAGTAAGTGAGTATTAAGATCAAGATGGTGTTTTAGGCTGGGCACGGTGGCTCACACCTGTAATCCTAGCACTTTGGGAGGCCGACAGGCAGATCACTTGAGGTCAGGAGTTAGACCAGCTCAGCCAACATGGAGAAATCCCGTTTCTACTAAGAATTCAAAAAAAAAAAAAAAATTAGCTGGGCATGGTGGCGAGCATCTGTAATCCCAGCTACTCAGGAGGCCGAGGCAGGAAAATCGTTTGAACCTGGGAGGCAGAGGTTGCAGTGAGCCAAGATCGCACCACTGCACTCCAGCCTGGGAGACAAGAGTAAATGGATTTCAAAAAAAAAAAAAAAGATGATGTTTTAGCAAAAACAATCTGATGCTGTGCAGAATGAATTAGAGAGTGACAGTTTAAACTCATAAATCAGTTAGGAGACTATTTCAGCAGTTCTGAAATGAGGACATAAGAAGCCAAAGGTGGTATCAGTTGTAATGAAAAAGAACGTGAGAAACAGTGCAGTGGAAATAATCGACAGGACCAGGCAACTAACTGGATGTGAAGGAAAGAAAAGAGTTGTCAAAGATGAGCAAGGGCTTCAAGCCTTTGTGACTAAAAGATCATTGCTGTCTTTCTTTCATGTGTTAATTTGGCAAATATTAAGCATACAGTGGGCACAGAAATGAATAGTAAATACTTGTATTTAAAAGCTCACAATCCAGTAGGAGATAAATGTAATTTCTTTTTTTTTTTATTTCTTTTTTATTTTTTTGATACATGTAATTTCTAACCAGGTAAAATGTGAAAGGGCCTTAAGAGAGGTACAAATGCTATTGTTGGCAGAGTGAAAACCCACTGGAAGAAGTCAGAAGGATTAGTTGCACTGAAAGGATGACTGCAAAATAATATATGCTCAGTAAACAGAGGCACTCTCCATTTTTCACACCATCCAAGTGTGAAACACAAAGATCTCCCGCTTAACTCCATTCTGATGATTGGGCTTGGAAAGGGTTTTTTAATTTCAGCATTAAAAATACAGCATACGGCTGGGTGCACTGGCTCATGCCTGTAATCCCAGCACTTTGGGAGGCCAAGGTGAGTGGATTACCTGGGTCAGGAGTTCAAGACCAGCCTAGACAACGTGGTGAAAACTTGTCTCT
Organism: Cebus imitator; assembly: GCF_001604975.1. Lineage (NCBI taxonomy): Eukaryota > Metazoa > Chordata > Mammalia > Primates > Cebidae > Cebus > Cebus imitator. The sequence goes on along the minus strand of NW_016107485.1, from coordinate 1,574,907 downwards.
ACTAAAAATACAAAAAAAAAAAAAAATTAGCTGGGCATTGTGATGGGTGCCTGTAATCCCAACTACTCGGGAGGCTGAGGCGGGAGAATCATTTGAACCTGGGAAGTGGAGGTTGCAATGAGCAGAGATTGTGCCACTACACTCCTCCAGCCTGGGTAACAGAGCAAGACTCCATCTCAAAAACAAAACAAATAACAGCATCTGCAGAGTCTGCTGCAGGAAAGAAGGGGCTGAATTGGGCATTCAGCCCAATTCAAGAGAAAAGTGGAATTTCGATGTTGATAGATGTTGCTGCTAGGATCCAACAAGGAAGGCCAGACACTGACTTCATAGAACCACAAGGCAGGAGGCAACATTTCATACATATGCACACTTCCTGGTTTGTTATAGTTCCCAAAAGATTCGAAAAATGAAGGTGGGTGGAGGGAGGCAATGAAATATAGTACATTCCTGAATAAAGAGCATCATCTTAGCAAGTTGAAGTTAGAGAATCTCTTGGTACATATTTATGCAGTCTCAACTGTCCTCCAGGCTCTGAGATGGTAAATTACTAGTGACAATTATTCAGGTCTGAATTGGGAGTTTACTTTGTGGATAAACTGAACTCTTTGCTTTTTCTTCTTTCATCTGCCTTTTAGGCAATTCATTACTTATTTGAATTTTCACCAGACGGTGGGAGTCAAGAGAATATTGGATATTAAAAACCGGTTACTGTTAAGGTAGAGTTGTGGTATGGCAACTGACAACAAGAGGTACAGCACTTTTATTTTGCTGCGCTTTTTACCACAAATTACTGTGGTTTAACTAACATCATAGGGAAATGCCCTCAGAATGGATCATCATTGTACCCAATTTTAGAGGGTCCCCTTAAACAAGATGGCAACCCCCGGCGCGTTAACAAGGTGCTTGAAGCAGCAACGATGTAACCTGTTGCTTGGACACCGGGCGGTAGTGGGAGGACCCACCACTGAGTTGAGAACCGATTTTCAACCAGTCACTCCCTTCTCAAAGATGGCCGACCTCACTTCCCTCACGCAACATAGACGTTTCCAGTCACTTCCTGTGAATTTGAGGTTACTCTGATCCAAGACTACTGGCGAGACCAAAGTCAAGATGGCAGCTACATGCTTTCAGAATTAAAGGTTAGTGAAGCCATCTATTTCCCCTACCCTCTTCAGTGAAAATGGTCTTTCGCATCTGGCTGTTCTTTCTGGAGGCGTGGTTGCCAGCAGTCAAAATGGCTCCTTTCTGGAATAGATTTAATAGGAAGTGAAGCTATGACGGCGAGGCGTTGCCCAGCCTATCTTTGGTAGGCGTTGTCAGAGTTCGTTCTTTCTGCCCACACTAGACATGGCGCTGGCCAGCGTGTTGAAGAGACCGCTACCGGTGAACCAGCCCGGGTTTTTCGGGCTCGGGGGTCGTGCAGATCTGTTGGATCTGGGTCCAGGGAATCCCAGTGATGGGCTGACACTGGCCGTGCCAGGCTGGGGTGTCCCAGAGGAGCCAGGAATCGAAATGCTTCATGGAACAACCACCCTGGCCTTCAAGGTGCGGAGCCAGCCGCCCTGCCAGGCTGAGTACTGAACGCCCGCGACCTGCCTGACCTCCCAGACTGACTGGAGTTTGCGGTGGCCTTGGCCACCAACCCAGGCGGAGGTTCGGTCCTCTCTTTCGGACCGCAGCGGTTTCCCTGTCCTCGCTCTGGTTGGAGAGGGTGGTGGTGGGGTTGGGGGTTAAGTCGGGAAGGAAGCCGAGGCTTCTTGGGTTGATGTCCTAGGCGACCCCAGGTTGCTGCTATTCAGGAGCTTCTAGCTGGAAAGGGGGAAAGGCCGCAACAACAATGAACCTTGGCCGAAGGAAGGCTATTGAAGCCGTTTACCAAAGTTTTGGAAACTGGGCGGCCCCTCAAGGCAAGGGTAACTGAAACTGGCATGAAGGGGAAGCTTGGTGAGGGTAAGCATTGTACCAAGAACCAGACATTTGGGGTACCTTGCCCAACTCTGCAGTAACTAGATTGAACAAGTCATTCGATCTCATTGAACCTGTTTCCTCATCTATAAAATGATTTTTTTATTTTTTATTTTTTATTTTTTTTTGAGATGGAGTTTCACTCTTGTTACCCAGGCTGGAGTGCAATGGCACGATCTCGGCTCACCGCAACCTCCGCCTCCTGGGTTCAGGCAATTCTCCTGCCTCAGCCTCCTGAGTCACTGGGATTACAGGCACGCACCACCATGCCCAGCTAATTTTTTGTATTTTTAGTAGAGACGGGGTTTCACCATGTTGACCAGGATGGTCTCGATCTCTTGACCTCGTGATCCACCCGCCTCGGCCTCCCAAAGTGCTGGGATTACAGGCGTGAGCCACCGCGCCCGGCCTAAAATGATTTTTTTTTTTTAAGACAGGGTCTCGCCCTGTTCCCCAAGCTAGAGTGCAGTCGTGCCAGCGTCTCAGCCTCCAGAGCAGCCGAGACTATGGGCACACATCACGACAGGCTAATTTTTTTACTTTTTGTAGAGATGGGTTTCCCTGTGTTGCCCAGACTGGTCTCCAGCACCTGGCCTCAAGCGATCCTCCCACCTTGGCCTCCCAAAATGCTGGGATTACAGAAAAGAACCACCACATCCATCCTATAAAATGAATTTAATATGGGTCATACCCATGTCAAAGGATTGAAGTGAAGCTCAAGTGACATTAATATGTGGAGAAGTATACTGTGAAGTATAAAAAGACAGATGTGCTGGGTTTCAATTGATGCAAAAAGAACTACGTAGGGGTTTTTTTGTGGTCTTATGTGGCCTGTTTTGTGTTTTTCTCTCACCTTAACAGTTCCGCCATGGAGTCATAGTTGCGGCCGACTCCAGGGCTACAGCAGGTGCTTACATTGCCTCCCAGACGGTGAAGAAGGTGATAGAGATCAACCCATACCTGCTGGGCACCATGGCTGGGGGCGCAGCAGATTGCAGCTTCTGGGAACGGCTGTTGGCTCGGCAATGTCGAATCTATGAGCTTCGCAATAAGGAACGCATCTCTGTAGCAGCTGCCTCCAAGCTGCTTGCCAACATGGTGTATCAGTACAAAGGCATGGGGCTGTCCATGGGCACCATGATCTGTGGCTGGGATAAGAGAGGCCCTGGTGAGTTAAGCTGCAACCACGTGGTCCTTGGGCTGACACTACAGGGAGGAGGGGTTGGATGGGGACATGAATTAAAGGGCTTGGTGTCAGTGCTGAGGATGTGTTGATTGGGTCCTTAGCCCTTCTCTCTCTCTTTTTTTTTTTTTTTCTCTCTCTTTTTTTAAGACACAGTCTCACTCCTGTCACTCAGGCTGGAGTGCAGTGGCATGATCTCAGCTCACTCCAGCCTCCGTCCCCAGGTTTAAGTGATTCTGATGCCTCAGCCTCTGAAGTAGCTGGGATTACAGGTGGCCACCACCACACCCAGCTAGTTTTGTTTTGTTTTTTGGGGGGTTTTGAGGCAGAGTTTCGCTCTTGTCACCCAGGCTAGAGTGCAATGGTGTGATCTCGGCTTACTGCAATCTTTGCCTTCCAGGTTCAAGAGATTTTCCTGCCTTAGCCTTCCAAGTAGCTGGGATTACAGGCACTCACCACCATGCCCAGCTAATTTTTGTATTTTTTTTTTAGACGGAGTTTCACTCTTGTTGCCCAGGCTGGAGTGCAATGGCGTGATCTCAGCTCACCACAACCTCCACCTCCTGGGTTCAATCAATTCCTCTGCCTCAGCCTCCCAAGTATCTGGGATTATAGGCATGTGCCACCAGGCCCGCCTACTTTTATATTTTTAGTAGAGACGGAGTTTCTCCATGTTAGTCAGGCTGGTCTCGAACTTCCAACCTCAGGTGATCTGCCCTCTTCAGCCTCCCAAAGTGCTGGGATTACAGGTGTGAGCCACTGCACCTGGCAATTTTTGTATTTTTAGTAGAGACTGAGTTTCACCATTTTGGTCAGGCTGGTCTTGAACTCCTGAACTCAGGTGAGCCATCACGCCCAACCTAGTTTTTTTATTTTTAGTAGAGACAGGGTTTCACTATGTTGGTCAAGCTAGCCTCAGCCTCCCAAAGTGCTGGGAAAACAGATGTGAGCCACTGCACCAAACCTGTTCCATCTCTATTCAAGGAAGGCACTGTACTATAGGAAAAGGCATGGAGTTAGATCAGCTGTGTCACTGACTACCTGTGTGACAGTAGGCATGCATACATGCATATTTTCGCAGCCTCTGTCTTATCATCTGTTACATTGGTTAAGTGAGGTAATAAATGTAAAGCTACTAGTATAGTATCTCGCTCATATTTTTCCATCTTTTCTCTCTCCTATAGAATAAGACTAGAGGCTGGGCGTGGTGGCTCATGCTTGTAATCCCAGCACTTTGGGAGGCTGAAGCAGGTGGATCACCTAAGGTCAGGAGTTCAAGACCAGTCTGGCCAACATGGCGAAACCCTGTCTCTACTAAAAATACAAAAATTAGCCGGGCATGGTGGCGGGCACCTTTAATCCCAGCTACTTGGGAGGCTGAAGGGGAACTGCTTGAACCCAGGAGGCAGGGGTTGCAGTGAGCCAAGATTGTGCCACTGCACTCCTACCTGAGCAGCAGAGTGAGACTCTGAATCAAAAAATAAAAATAAGACCAGAAAGAACTCCTTTTGGGTATTAAATTGGGTGATAGACTTAAAAACTCTAGTCAGCACTATCTAATATAATTTCCTTATGGAAGTATTTAAAAATTAAAAAGAAACAGGTGAAATTAATTTTAAGAATTTGGCTGGGTGCACTGGCTCACACCTGTTATCCCAACACTTTGGGAGGCCTGAGGCAGGTGGATCACCTGAGGTTAGGAGTTCAAGACCAGCCTGGCCAACATGGCAAAACCCCGTCTTTACTGAAAATACAAATTAGCTGGGCGTGGTGGCATGTGCCTATAGTCCCAGCTACTTAGGAGGCTGAGGCACAAGAATCACTTGAACCTGAGAGGTGGAGGCTGCAGGCAGTGGAAATGGTGCCACTGCACCCCAGTCTAGGCTACAGAGTGAGAATCTGTCTCAAAAAAAAAAAAAAAAATTTAAGAATTCGTTGAATCCTACATGTGGCAGTAGTGCTATTTCAAGTGTTCAGTGGCCATGTGTGGCTTGTGGCTACTGTATTGGACTCTAATATATGGTTGTCCCTCAAAAGTTAGTCATTTCTCTTCTCTTTTTTTTCTTTCGAGATGGAGTTTCCCTCTTGTCACCCAGTCTAACGTGTAATGGCGTGGTCTTGATTCACTGCAACCTCTGCTTCCTGGGTTCAAATGATTCTCCTGCTGCAGCCTCCCAAGTAGCTGGGATTACTGGCACCTGCCACCATGCCCGGCTAATTTTGTATTTTTAGTAGAGTTGGGGTTTCACTTTGTTGGTCAGGCTGGTCTCAAACTCCTGACCTGAGGTGATCAACCTGCCTCAGCCTCCCAAAGTGTTGGGATTACAGGCGTGAGCCACCGCACCTAGCCTCTTCTTTCTTTTTTTTTTTTTTTTTTTTTTTTTTTTTTTTTTTTTTAGAGAGTCTTTGACCTAGAAGGGGCTTCTTGGGCTCGTTTAGTAGAGACAGGGTTTCACCGTGTTGATCAGGCTGATGTCAAACTCCTGACCTCAGGTGATCTGCCCACCTCGACCTGCAAAGTGTTGGGATTACAGGCATGAGCGATTGCGCCTGGCCTGAGCTCATTTCTTTTATTTTTTTGCTAGTTATAACCACCTTTATAATCATGCTAGGTCCTGTTCGATCATCTCTGAAAATAAGTTTCTTAGCCTGTTTTCCTTTCCAGCCAGCATTTAAGAAACTTGCCAGAAAGTTCAGTTTTGTATTTTATGTCATTTCCTCGTCAGCCAATTTTGAGCTGTTCTTTGGTAAAACTGGAGTATAGCTAGTCACTTTCTAATTTTCTCTTCCATATGCTTAAAAATAATTATTCTTTCCTCCTTTTGTTTTTGCTTTATTCATTTACCTGCTTACTAAAGACCTAGTTATCTTGTAGAACAATTACAGGGTACCTACCACTTTTTCGTTTGCTTTCAAACTTACTACCCAATGGAGGATGAAAGGAAATTAAAAACTGGATGTGAGAGAGGAGCTCAGTTTGTTACTTTGGAAATTAATATGCTTTTCACTGAAAGGTGTGAAAGGACAGTTTCATATATTTTACGTGGTCCAGGGAAGCATTTTGGAAGTGTTGCTTTGAACTCTTAGCTTCTTTGAACTCTGTTCCAGGTGATGGAAACAGTGTAAGAGAGTACAGGGACCAGGTAGCAAGGAAAATCCAGGGAGATTTAGCATCATTTAAATAGTACCTTCTTCAGGAGGCCCTCCTGATGACCTCCTCACATTCATTGTGATTCATCCCCTTGCCTCAGATTACAGTTGGCCCTTGAGCAACATGGGTTTAAACCACCCAGGTCCACTTATATGCAGATTTTTTTCAACCTAATTCTGATTGAAAATATACATTACCAGAATTTGAAATCTGAACATACAGAGGGCCAACTTTATTTTTTCTTTTTTTTTTAGATGGAGTTTCACTCTTGTCATCCAGGCTGGAGTGCAATGGCACCATCTCAGCTCACTGCAACCTCTGCCTCCTGGGTTCAAGTGACTCTCCTGCCTCAGCCTCCTGAGTAGCTGGGATTATAGGCACCCACCACCAGGCCAGCTAATTTTTGTATTTTTAGTAGAGATGGGGTTTCACCATGTTGGCCAGGCTGATACCGAACTCCTGACCTCAGGTGATCACCTGACTCGGCCTCCCAAAGTGCTGGAATTACAGGTGTGAGCCACCACACTGGGCCAACTTTTTATATATGCAGGTTCTGCAGGGCCAACTTTAGGACTTGAGTGTGCTTAGATTTTGGTATATGCACGGGTCTTGGGATGAATCCCCTTCATATACCAAAGGATGACTGTACTTAATCTAAGGCTGAATGAATAAGATAAATACTTTTTTTTTTTTTTTTTTTTTTGAGATGGAGTTTCGCTCTTGTTACCCAGGCTGGAGTGCAATGGCACGATCTCGGCTCACCGCAACCTCCGCCTCCTGGGTTCAGGCAATTCTCCTGCCTCAGCCTCCTGAGTAGCTGGGATTACAGGCACGCGCCACCATGCTCAGCTAATTTTTTGTATTTTTAGTAGAGACGGGGTTTCACCATGTTGACCAGGATGGTCTCGATCTCTTGACCTCGTGATCCACCCGCTTCGGCCTCCCAAAGTGCTGGGATTACAGGCTTGAGCCACCGCGCCCGGCCTGATAAATACCATTTTTATCAGAACTGCTTGGCTTATGCCTGTAATCCCAGCATTTTGGGAGGCCGAGGCAGGCAGATCACCTGAGGTCAGGAGTCCAAGACCAGCCTGACCCACATGGTAAAACCCCGTCTCTGCTGAAAATACAAAATTAGCCAGCTGTGGTGGCGCATGCCTGTAATCCAAGCTACTCAGAAGGCTGAGGCAGGAGACCTGGGAGGCAGAGGTTGCCGTGAGCCAAGATCAAGCCATTGCACTCCAGCTTGGGGAACGAGAGTGAAACTTCATCTCAAAAATCAATCAATCAATAAAAAGAACCAGTCAAATGCTGAAGGAGTATTGAGGAAGAAGAGATTCCTTCCGATGGGAGGAATTGGGGAAGACTTAATGGATTGGTGGTAGGTGACCTGGATGTGGAAAAGGGAAAGGGAACATAATGAACAAAGAAGGGGAGGAAAGAAGCATGAGGCTTTTGAGGAGTGACTGAAAGCCCAGTTTAATTGGAACTAAGGGGGTGAAGGGGAATTGCGAGCCATAAAGCCATAGAGGTACATTGGAACCATATGGTGAGCCTCCTAGGCAAGGGCATGGCACTGGACTGAGAAGGGGCCAGAGAAAGGAGTGAGGTTGACATGAGAATCACCTGAATGTGAAAACCAACAAGGGCAGTGGTGCTCAAGCTGGCTTGCATTAGAATCACCTGGAGGACTTAAAAAACAAGTTCCATACCTGTTTCCCACCCCACACCAGTTATAAAGAATGCCTAGGGTAAGTCCTATGCGTTTTTGAAAAAAATCTTTGTTAGATGACTCTAGTGCATGGTTAAATGTGAGAACCACTAAAATAGGAAAAAGATGAGTGATGCCATTGGCAGAATTTCAGAAGACAGGAGGAAGCGTGGGTTGGTGGCACACAGGAGAGATGAGTTTGGTAGGTGGAGAACCACTGGTATCTAGGGTTAGGAACTTTGAATCTGAACTTGATGACAAAGGCATCCAGTTGGAGAGATCCAGTAGGCAGTTGGGATTGAACTCTAAATTTTCATCTATACCAAAAGTCAGCTAACTTCTTCATAAAGGGCCAAATAGTAAATATTTTAGGCTTGGAGGCCTAAATCTTTGTTTCAAATACTTAACTGCTGGTGTTGCAAAAAACAACCATAGACAATCTGGAAACAAGTGGCTGTTCTCCAATAACATTTTAGTTAAAAAATGAAGGCAGTTGGCCTGGCCAAACCCTGGTCTATACCAGCAATAGAAATATAATGTGAGCCATGCGTGTAATTTTAAATTTTATATTGGCCACATTTTTAAAAAGAAAAAAATTTAATTTCTGTATATTTTGTTTAACCTAATAAATCCAAAATATTATCATGTCAGCATGTGGTTCTAGTTTCAGGTGCTCAGCTAGTCACATGTGGCTAGTGGCTACCGTGTGGACAGTGCAGGTCTTTACAATATGATTATGAACTCTAGGCTTTATTATCCTCCTATGTAAAATGTGACTTGTTCTTCAGATAGTCTTAAACTCTTTGGGATCTGGGATTATGGAGTTTGGTTTTCTGTCACACAGCCTGGATGGAGTGCAGTGGCATGATCACAGCTCACTATAACCTGAACCTCCTGGGCTCAAGTGACTGGCATTATGGGGTCTTTTGGTGGCGGAGTAGGGATTATGTTTTAAATGTTATCTTTCACAGTACTGTATCTGAAGTTCTGTGCTTGAAACCTAAGTCATTTAGAATATATATACTCGCTTTGTGGGTGTGCTGAGAGGATGGGCAACATTACTATAATGTAAGGTCAGGTGAGATGGGGTGGTATGTTGTAGAATCCTGGAGTCTTAATATTAAATTTTATTTCTTCAGGTTTTTTAGTTTGTTTTGTTTTGTTTTTTCTAAAGACAGCGTCTCACTCTGTTGCCAGGTTGGTGTGTGGTGGTGTGATTATAGCTCACTGCAGCCTCTAGCTCCTGGGCTCAAACAATTCTCCTGCTTCAACCTCACACAGGCATGCACCACCACACCCAGCTAGATTAAAAAAAAAAAATTAGCCAGGCAAGGTGGCTCACACCTGTAATCCCAGCACTTTGGGAGGCTGAGGTGGGCAGATCACGAGGTCAAGAGATTGAGACCATTCTGGCCAACATGGTGAAACCCCATCTCTACTAAAAATACAAAAATTAGCTGGGCGTGGTGGTGTGCATCTTTAGTCCCAGCTTCTCAGGAGGTTGAGGCAGGAGAATCGTTTGAACCTGGGAGGTGGAGGTTGCAGTGAGCCGAGTTTGTGCCATTGCACTCCAGCCTAGTGACAGAGCGAGACTCCGTCTCAAAAACAAAATTTTTTTTATAGAAGTCCTATTTTCTTGTATTTATGTTGGTTCCCTGGGTTTCTTTATTTTTTTTATTTTTAAAATTATATTCTAGGTTTTAGGGGAACTACTACCAGCCAGGCGAGGCGACTCACACCTGTAATCCCAGCACTTTGAGAGGCCAAGGAGGGTGGATCACCTGAGGTCAGGAGTTCGAGACAAGCCTGACCAACATGGTGAAACCCTGTGTCTACTAAAAATCCAAAATTTAGCTGGGCATGGTGGCAAGCACCTGTAATCCCAGCTACCTAGGAAGCTGAGACAGGAGAATCACTTTAACCCAGGAGGCGGAGGTTGCAGTGAGCCAAGATTGTGCCATTGCTCCAGCCTGAGCAACAAGAGCGAAACTCCATTTCAAAAAAAGAGAGAGGAAAAAAAAAGAGAGAGAGAGAGAAAACTACTGCCTTGGCATACGAATTAGACATTAAAAGGGGTGATCTTTTTTTTTTTCCTGCTAACCTCATCTCCCATTCCAGGCCTCTACTACGTGGACAGTGAAGGGAACCGGATCTCAGGGGCCACCTTCTCTGTAGGTTCTGGCTCTGTGTATGCATATGGGGTCATGGATCGGGGCTATTCCTATGACCTGGAAGTGGAGGAGGCCTATGATTTGGCCCGTCGAGCCATCTATCAAGCCACCTACAGAGATGCCTACTCAGGAGGTGCCGTCAACCTCTACCATGTGCGGGAGGATGGCTGGATCCGAGTCTCCAGTGACAATGTAGCTGATCTGCATGAGAAGTATAGTGGCTCTATCCCCTGAAAGAGGGTGGATGCAGCTGCTTGTGTTTCTTGGGGTGACTGTCATTAGTAATAAAGATACAGTGACCCATCCTCCATCCTATTTATAGTGGAAGGGTCTTCAATTGTATCAACACTTTTTAAGCTCTGGCACATTGACCTCTATGTGTTACCAGTTGTTAATGGGCTGCTGCAGAGGTGACTATTTGTTTTACTTTCTTGGATGTTAACATTACTCACTTCTCAACCTCAGCCTGTGTTGCGTCTTTTGTCCACACTGTCCCTCCTCCAAGTACTTTACAGTCAAATAAGCCAGGACAGTGGGAGGGAAGTGACTGTAATTACAGCAAACAGTGGTGTGAAGGCATTGTCTAGTGAATACATTAATGTCCCCACTCATGAAGGTAATAACAGAGAAGGAGAGAGAGGCAGGCAGGAGGGAGAGACTTCCCGATTCAGTTTGCAAAGTGATGAAAAGTTGATGAGGTGGAAAGACGCACAGGGCTGTACCACGCAGGGCTCCAGGGCTGTCACCCGATGATGGGGGAGGGGAGGCTGAGGCTACTTGCAGAGCAGAAGGGTCAAGAGGGTAAGTCTTGACTCAAACCAACTGGGAAGGGAAGGCTTGGACCCTGGGAAGGAGAGGACAAAGAAGTGACTGTGAAAGCAGTAGTAACCGCAAGGCTGGTGATCCTTGTCCTTTCAGTCCTCCAGTGTATATGCGTGGAGGGGAGAGGGGAGTGATGGTGAGTTTATAGCCTCCTGGTCAGGAAGCAGCACTAAATTGTCACTGGAATGTGTGGGTGGGCAAGAGGCCCTGCTGAGAGCAGAAAAACAGCTGATTTATCACACCCAGCACTATTGGAACTGGGGGGAGTTCCCAAGCTGTGGTGGCAGCAGATGGCAAGGCCTTCTGTTAAAGACAAGACAGGAGATAGAGGAGGTTGATGGGAGAAACCTTTAAAAATGGAAATGGAGGGCACAATACCACCTTGTATTTAGCCAGAAGGCAGAAAGAGGTTGGTGAAGGTGACAACACAGTGTCATATTTTGAGACAGGTTTGGAGGGGTCATTCACAGAAATAGAGGGGGTAAGACCTCCTTCTGTATACTGCGGCTACCTTTCCTTCCCCCTCAGCCTTGTGCAGTCTTTGTATTGATTGATGAGGGCTGTCGGCCAGGGCCTGATTGAGGCTTGTTAATTGCATTTGTCAAATGCAGGGAAATTGGGAATTAGTGAGATCGGAAAAGGGGGTTTGGAAAACAAATGACTCGTGCCTGAGGAAATTTTTTGCTGAAAAGTATCTCAGGAGCCCCAGGAGTCAAATTGCTGCTAGGGTAGACCCAGTCTACACAGTTGAAATAGGCAGGAGCCGAGTGGGGCGCCGTGGCTCAAGCTTGTAATCCCAGCACTTTGGGAGGCTGAGGTGGGCCGATCACTTGAGGCCAGGAGTTTGAGACCTGTCTGGCCAATATGGTGAAATCCCATCTCTACTAAAAATACAAACAATTAGCCGGGCATGGTGGTGGGCACCTGTAATCCCAGCTACTCGGGAGGCTGAGGCAGGACAATTACTTGAACCCAGAGGCAGAGGTTGCAGTGAACTGAGATCACGCCATTGTACTCCAGTTTGGGCAACAAAAGCGAAGCTCCATCTCCAAAAAAAGAAAAGAAAAGAAAGAATAGGCAGGAGCCAAGCTACATCTCCCTTCTTTTTTTTTTTTT